>NC_068452.1:28820571-29138071 GCF_023373465.1 Oncorhynchus keta | reverse complement strand
TTCCTTCCGTTTTCTTACTGAGATGGTTGTATGATCTTTTTTTCCGGTGTGCCTGATCTGGTTATTTTTAGCTTACTTTAATTTTTGCATTCATGTGTTGAGTGTAATAAGTGTTCATTTCTGAAACTGATAGATGGTGTGTATACTTCTGGATTTTGGCAATGAGGCCCTTTATCTACTTCCCCAGAGCCATATGAACTCACAAACACCATTTTTGTCTGTGTCCAAAATGGCCTCATTGACAAAATCTCCAAGTATCCTTTTTTAAAATCATAACTCTTCTGAATCATTACTATACTTGCTAATTTACTCCCACTCTCTTCTGTTTTCCCTGCCGTAACTTTGGTGTGGTGGATGGATCCCTTGTTTCCCCTGTCTAAAATAAACTGGTTTCAATCAGAATACTAGGGGTCAGCATGCTTGAATGGTGGTTATGTGTAGATTGCCAAAGAAAAATGGAACGGTAATGGTACTCTAGAGTCTGGCGGACACAAGAAAACAGTGGCTTACAGTACATCCTGACAGTAACCTCTTGCCTAACTCCCCCAGATCCCTGTGAGTCAGACGTCTGTGATGGATGACATTGAGAAGTGGCTGGATGTGGACGAGGTGGGTCATTGTTAGCATTCACTCAATGTCATGGTATACAAGCAGAGTCCAACTTGGTTCCATGTTATACCAGTGCCAGTCCTTGCACCCCCTCTCTAATTTGGTTTTATGGACTTCATGCTTTACCCCAGCAAATGTAACATTCCTGAATTCTTGAACATATTCAATTTTGTTTGGACATGTGACTTTTGACGTGAACACAACAGTCATGGCTTTCATGTGTGTTACGTGTATCACAGGAGGACGACATGGCTGATTCAGAGGGTGTGACAAGTGCGGGTGAGCGTCTATTTCTCATCCACTCCCTGGGTATCGCTATGTAGATGCAACAACAGTTTAGTTTGCTTCCTTGTGCTATTACAAAGTCCTGAGTAATCCCTCTGAGACCAACAAAGCCCGCCTAAGGCAACTTCTCCTTCTCCCTCCTTTTTAGAGTTTGACAGGTTTCTGGCAGAAAGAGTGAGAGCAGCGGAGCGACTCCCGTCCCTGAAAGCTTTTTCTCGTGACGACAACAACCACTCAGAAAAATAGGCCAAGCCGCAACCTGTCACCTAACCAATGCCATTTTCCCAAATAGTGTGAGAGGACTGAACTGGCTGAATGTATGATTGGCACATACAGTGAGTAAATGACTGGTGGGAACAACAACTCCTGACAATAGGGTTGTGCTACTGACACTCGGGTGAACTACTTTATGTTCAACTCTCCTGGGTTAAGGTCTTCATCTAGTACGTTTAATGTATATTTTTATGTGAAGGCGTGGACCAAGTGTTTTTAACTTACACTAAGAGTGTTTTATGATAAGAACTTAAGTCGTCCAGTGCCACTATAAATATGGATATCCAGTTGAGGAGGCTGGTGGGAGGAGCTATAGCAGGATTGGCTTATTATAATGAATGGAATGTAGTCAAACATGTGGTTTCCTTATGTTTGGTACGGTTCCATTTATTCCATTCTAGACATTATAATGAGCCTGTCCTCATAGCTCCTCCCACCAGCCTCTGGTATGGCTGTGGATTCAAACATTTGCACAATTATTAAGTTTAATTCCTGTTATGTTTCTTAGAAGAGAATGGAATATGCCCAATATTTTCAGATGAACATTGAATGATGTGCATTCCAGAAAATGCAGGCATGATAAACACAATGTTAGTAGATTGCCATAAGATATAATTAGGGGAAATGTATTATGTGAATCCCATTTGTAATACAGAACACTTTTGGGAAGAGCAATACAAACCTAATTGTTTCTGGAGTACTTGAAGTTTATCAAATGTTACACAATGTCAGTCAAGAACTTGTTCTCAACTGGCCTACCTGGTTAAATAAAGGTGAAATAAAGTATGTTAACATTAAACACAGATGAAGTCTTAAAGCTAGTTTGCTTTTATTCACTCTGGGAGATGAGGAGCTCAGCGTGTGGTCTGATTTCATGGTTCTGCAAATATGACTGATTTCTGTGTTTAGTGGCATTATGGTATACCAATTTTACAGTCTGTGACTGTGAATAACACAGGTTCTGCCGTTTCCAATGTCATTTAGAAAAGCATGTTGAATCTGTCAAGTACTTACAGGAGTGATAATGCTTTTGTCATATCAACTTTAAAGGTGTCTGAAGAAACTGGGATGCCATAACTTTTACAAGGAACAGCGAAGGGCTGAGAGGAGTTCCAAACAGCTGGGGCAAGGGGAAGTTGAGCTATATATTTTTTCCTGATATAAGGAACGTGCCTAAAACCAAAGTATGGAAGAGGCCATTTAGAAATGCGTTGTGAAGCAAAAACTAGGCCACTGTTTAGTTCTCTGAAATACTGCATTTTGATCTGTAAATCTGGGCTGGCGTGGTTACACTTGTCTGTAGTTGTGAGGCCCTGCCAAAATCGTACTGCCAAATTCTGTTGGAAGTGTCTTATGGTAGTGAAATTAACATTCAATTATCTGGCAACAGCTCTGGTGGACATTCCTGCAGTCAGCATGCTGATTGCATGTCCCCTCAACTGGAGACCTCTGTGGCCTTATGTTGTGACAAAACTGCACATGTTTGTGTCATTTTGTCCCCAGCCAAGGAAAAATGCTCACTAATAGGGATGTGAACCAATTTGTGCTTTTATTTCAGTTCATGGGACCAACACGTTACGTCGTATTTATATTTTTGTTCAGTATAAATCAAATTGCTGTCTTGGCCTTTTTAAGAATAAGCTGTTTACCTCCATCTCTGTATCCTATTTACAAGTAGTTGTATTTATTTCACCGTTATTTAACTTGGCAAGTTAAGAAATTCTTATCTACAATGACTGCCTACCCCGGCCAAACCTGAACGACACTGGGCCAATTGTGCGCTGCCCTATGGGACTCCCAATCACGGACTTAGACACTGCTTTGTTTATTTGGTTGCTAATCTTTTATATCAGTGGTTTGGTTTAATACAGGTTTAATTGAAAATATAAATGTTTTATTTGAAGTAGGTTACTTTCTGTTACTTGCCAATTAAATGTGCGAACCCCGCTTAACGGACAACTGGCCAAGTGAAACGAAGTCGCCCAGAGTGTGGTTACACCACGGAGTTTCTAAACCCAGAAATGAAACATCGCGAGACCTCCAGCCCGGGATTTGGGTTTTGAGAAGTAAAACATTATTCCTTAGTTGTACATTTTCTCGAAATCTAAAGTCAACCTAGATTCGAGCCAATGTCTTAAGTAGTTTAACATGTTATTACTCCAACCTTGTGAAAATGACACTGAACGTCGCCTACAAGTGTGATCTGGGATAGGATAAACTATCTTCATACTGTACTGTCTTTGGCTATATGTTTTGAGACGTGGTTAGATTCAGAAAGCATCTCTATACTCCCATTGCTTCTGATTGGTGCTCCATGATACGCCCAAGTGCGTTACATACCACTGACGTAACTCACAGTATTTTTGGCCACGCCTTACGTTGTTATCCTGTCTCGTCTCAACCTGTTAACTGCTTGGAAATATTTTGACAGAAATTCATCATGCCTATTCGAACAGCTGTCCGTTATATTAGTGCCCCAATAAGATATATTTTGAGACCCTCAACTACCACCTCAAACCGGGGCTATGCAGCTATCGCCGAGGCTAGAACGGTGCTGGAGCATGAACTTGAAACGATCCGAACTGGTGGAACGTGGAAAGGAGAAAGAATAATCACGTCCAAGCAGGGTCCTCATATCAACGTGGACGGCAGTCATGGCGGTGAGTAGCCTGACGTTATAGTTAGGGGTCAGCTCACCAACTTTCAATTATATTGATTTGCCTACCTATGCTTTGCTGTCCTCAAGTGACATGAAAAACATGGCAGAAGTTGGCACCGTGGAATTTAAGTCTAGCCTACCCACGTTGTCTAACCAGGTCGAATTTGTTGCATACAGCTAAGAGTTGTAGCAAGCTAAGTTAGCTAGCAAGTTTACCTACTCGCTTAGTCTTGTTCGCCCCCATCTGAAGTTCGCGGAAATTCATCTCAGCCTGGTGGTGTTGGGGTAGCTAACTACATGGCCGAGACTTGCCCTACTTGGCAACTGGAAGTTATAACGTTACGTGTGCTTAGTGTTATCGTGATTTGTGGTGGCTGCTGGTTTTGTTAAACCCATATTTCTGCCACCAACGTAACTACTAAATTGTTACTGTTCACTTTTGTGTACCAGAGAAAGACTGACCCCTAGTGCTGATTTATGAATGGCTTATGGCTCTCGTGTACAGCTGGCACTCTTCTGTTTTTGCCAGTAAATACACAATGGTAGAAATCCCTCACTCATACTCCCTCCAGCAGTCATGCAAGGTCACTGTGGTAATTGTTACTGGTAAATCAAGCTTTCTCTGGCAGTTGGGTCAGTATTGTTATGGTGTGCATGTCCTCTGGAGAACCTGGCTTATATATGCTTACTTATTGGTTCTCTCTCTCCCCATACAGACATATTGAATTTCTGCGCAAACAACTATCTGGGCCTCTCCAGCCATCCCCAGGTAGTGGAGGCAGGGATTGAGGCCTTGAAGAAGTATGGTGCTGGGCTGAGCTCAGTGAGATTCATCTGTGGCACACAGGTAACCTAAAGCCTGCTTGCTCAAGTGTTTCTGGTGGTTCTGTGTGAGTCCACATGACTCTGTGATTGTGTCTCCTCTCATTCTCGTATTACCATATGATCCACAGGACATTCACAAAGATCTGGAGCAGAAGCTGGCTCAGTTCCATGAGCGTGAGGACTGCATCCTATATGCCAGCTGTTTTGACGCCAATGCAGGGCTATTTGAGGTTTGTGATTCTTGAATACATTAACATGTGATTAACTGTTTTATACATTCTGTTGCATGGTCTGTCTTTACAGTTGCTGTGCCACTGTATTAAACAATCGTAAAGTAGTAATGCACTATTTTTCTACGCCAGGTTCTGTTGGGCCCTGACGATGCAGTTCTTTCTGATGAGCTGAATCATGCCTCTATTATTGATGGGATCAGATTGTGTCGGGCCAAGAGGTTCAGATATAAACACATGGACCTGAATGACTTGGAGACCCAGCTGAAAGAGTCCCAGGTAAAGAGAGTGCTATACACGCATTGAAATAATAATCTCCTTGAGGTGATCATGTGGCATAATGACAGCGGGGTAAGGAGCAAGACAGGCATCATCTGCTGTCCATCTTCCAGCGAGAGGATTTCTAAACTCTGTCTTCCCCATCATAATACCTGCACTACCTTCAGCCATTACACATATTTCTTAGAATATGATTGCACAGTATCTTTTCTAAATTAAGGGCTCCACCTTTCATGAAGCTTATTATGCTGAATCCTCTTGAAATCCATGAAGCTTGAAACCATAGTGATGGGTAAATAAAGGTTGCTGAATTGATTTTAGAGTTAATGGGCTGTGTTTGCGTCACTGGTCATCATGGCTCCTTGTCCTCCTCAGTCATCTCGTCTACGACTTGTTGTCACGGATGGTGTGTTCTCCATGGATGGTGACATGGCTCCATTGAAGGGGATCTGTGACCTGGCAGAGCAGTATGGAGCCATGGTCTTCATTGACGAATGCCATGCTACAGGCTTCATGGGCCCACGAGGCAGGTGAGTGAAGGTCCGGGTGGAGAGAAAAAACGACAGATGGAGAAATTATGCAAGAACTTTACTGATGTAATTATGTCTAGGAAAACTAAAAAGGATGATGGTTTCGTAGCCAATTATGTCGACCAATAGTGTTATTACATTTTGTTTGCAGAGGCACAGATGAGCTCCTTGGAGTGATGGACAGGGTTCACATTGTCAACTCTACTTTGGGAAAAGCACTGGGAGGTGCAGCTGGTAGGTTTCCCTCTGTTTCGACTCATATATGGAGTTGCATAACGGTACTGTATGTTCTCAATAGTTATGAAATGTCACTATTGACAATGTAGGCTGTGTAATTGAACTCCATAAATGGATGACAAAATTAACTTGAAAATGTACATTGATACAGGACATTTGGAAAGTAATTCAGACCCTTTGACTTTTCCCATATTTTGTTGTTACAGTCTTATTCTAAAATGGTTTTAAAAAACTAGTAAATTAATTTGATTGGACATGATTTGGAAAGGCACACACCTCTCTATATAAGGTCCCACAGTTGACATTGAATGTCAGAGCAAAAACGAAACCTTGCGGTCGAAGGAATTGTCTGTAGAGCTCAGAGACCGGATTATGTCGAGGCACAGATCTGGGGAAGGCTACCAAAAAATGTCTGCAGCATTTAAGGTCCCCAAGAACTCAGTGGCCTCCATCATTCTTAAATAGAAAACGTTTAGAACCATCAAGACTCTTCCCAGAGCTGGTCTCCTGTCCAAACTGAGCAATCAGGGGAGAAGGGCCTTGGTCAGGAAGGTGACCAAGAACCTGATGGTCACTCTGACAGAGCTCCAGAGTTCCTCTGTGGAGGAACCATCTCTGCTGCTCTCCACCAATCAGGTCTTTATGGTAGAGTGGCCAGACGGAAGCCACTCCTCAGTAAAAGGCGCATGGCAGCTCGCTTGGAGTTTGCCAAAAGGCACCTAAAGACTCTCAGACCATGAGAAACAAGATTCTCTGGTCTGATGACACCAAGATGGCCTGAATGCCAAGTGTCATGTCTGGAGGAAACCTGTCACCATCCCTACGGTGAAGCATGGTGGTGGCAGCATCATGCTGTGGGGATGTTTTTCAGCGGCAGAGACTAGTCAGGATCGAGGGAAAGGTGAACGGAGCAAAGTACAGTGAGATCCTTGATGAACACCTGCTCCAGAGCGCTCAGGACCTCCGACTGGACAACGACCCAAAGCACTAAGCCAAGACAATGCAGGAGTGGCTTTGGGACAAGTCTCTAAATGTCCTTGAGTGGCCCAGCCAGAGCCCGATCAAACATCTCTGGAGAGACCTGAAAATAGCTGTGCAGCGACCCTCCCCTGACAGCTTGAGAGCGTCCTGCAGAGAAGAATGGGAGAAACTCCCCAAATACAGGTGTGCCAAGTTTGTAGCATCATACCCAAGAAGACTCAATGCTGTAATTGCTGCCAAATATGCTTCAAGAGTACTGAGTGAAGGGTCTGAATACTTATGCAAATATGATATTTCAGTCTTTTGGGGGGGGCTGTAACGTAACAAAATGTGGAAAAAGTCAAGGGGTCTGAATACTTTCCGAATGTACTGTATAAGGTGGATATGGGTTTTCTATCTGTTTTCTCTCAGGTGGGTACACAGTGGGTCCTAAACCTCTGATTGACTTGCTGAGGCAGCGCTCTCGTCCGTACCTGTTCTCCAACTCCCTACCCCCTCCTGTCGTGGGCTGCGCTACTCGGGCTGTCGAGCTGCTCCTCGCTTCCAATGAGATTGCCCAGAGTGTCGGGGACAAAACCATGAGGTGGGAATCGGGGAAGGGACTGGGGCCTCTGTTTTGGTGAATGTGGTAGACCCCATCTAAGCTTATGGAATGGTTAACATAGGAGCACGGACAAAAACAGATAAGCCTTTTTGTGTTGGTCTTTGTGAAAAATACGTATGAGCTGAATCATGAATGGGACATGTTTGAAAAGCGCAATTGAATGACCATGAGATGGACTAGTCTTGTGCTGAACAAGTGACAAGATTTGTGTTTATTCTGCATTCAACACTTTTGCTTATTTCATCTCTCATCTGTACTGTGTCCTTCACAGGAGGTTGGTGGCACATTTAATTGGGGAGGATGGGCTCGTGGTAATGGCTGGAGTGGAATAGTATCAACCATTCCGTTTGCTCCGTTCCAGACATTATTATGAGCTGTCCTCTGCTTAGCAGCCTCCACTGGTGTCCTTCCACACATGTTTACAGTTTCAAGAGCACTACATGTTTCCCAGAGAACCCAGTTAGCAACCATGACAGTTGAAGGCATTGATACTGTATAAGGAACGATGGCTATTTCTGTAATGTCTTTATTCACTCCCCCTTTCGTAGGTTCAGAAACAAAATGACAGAGGCTGGGTTCACCATCTCAGGCTCTGACCACCCTATCTGTCCTGTGATGCTGGGGGATGCCAGACTAGCCTCTCTGATGGCTGATGACATGCTAAAACTAGGTGAGGCAACTGTTCAGGCTGAATATGAATGGAGCACAAGCACATTTCAAGCATTATCAAACATTACAACAATCTGTATATTCGTTGGAAATACTCTGGATTTTTTGTCCACTCATTTTATAGAACTGAAATATTTTTGAAAAGCTTGATCCAAAAGATTTCTGTGGAATTACAAATGAATGGACACACGTCAACCTGTAGAGGGAGACAGAGATATTCTCATTGGTATTTTGTATTCAACAATTTTGTCTCACAAAATGGGAGCTGACAACAATCAGAGACCTAATAGGTTATTAGCTGCAAACTACACTGCTTGAATACAAGGGCTGGAAAAAAATACTAATTTGAATCAGTCTGGCCTTTTCTTGAGGAACCGTAGTCTTCAGTGTTATGTCTATCTACTACAATTACCCATTATTCTGTCTCCCACAGGAGTGTATGTGATTGGGTTCTCCTACCCAGTGGTACCAAAGGGCAAAGCCAGAATCCGGGTCCAGATCTCAGCGGCCCACACTGACCAGGACATTGACCGAGCTGTGGATGCTTTCATACAGACAGGCAGGAAGCATGGAGTTGTATCTTAAATAGAATAACTTGTGGATCATTTTGCTGCCAATAAGCAAGTTAAAAAGACAAGCAGCTTGCAGAGTTTGGTCTGTGGTTACAGGTTACACAGGAGGCCTATGAATGACAGTGTGACAAAGATAATTTATTACATACAGGGTAATGTATTACAGATTATGCTCAATTGTGGTCAATGCTATTTGTGTTGCTTGTGTTGAAGTTGAATGAATAAAATACTTTTAACAAAACGTTGGTATTTTTCAATGGCGCTAGCTAGATATGGTTGTAATACTGGGTAAGCTAGAAGATATATTAAAGTCTTGTCTTTATTTAGAGCAATAAACGTGTGCTTGTATCAACAGTAACTTTGTAAACACAACGAACAGGGTTGTTGTTCCAGTTTGTTGTAGCACCACAATGTCCCTGGCTTGGTCATATATATATATATATATTTTTTTTTATCCTTGTTCTTTTCCCGCCACAAACTCTTGCAAGTCCCACCCTTCTATCAGGACACGCCTCCTGCAATGTATTCAGCCAATCATTATCACTCGTTGATCATATCTCCCAATGGCAAAGCGTCACTGTTCGAATTCGCGGGAAAGTGACGATTTTTATTTGCCGCGAAAGAGTCAGCGTGGAATTCATTGTCCACAGAAGATCATTGGCGTCATTCACCAAAAACTGTTGCTTTTAGGATTATTAAACATAATCTATAACACTTTGTAGATATAATCGGTGCATTATGTCTGGTTTCGACGACCCTGGAGTTTATTACAGTGACAGCTTCGGCGGTGGAGATGGACCCGGGGATGAAGGTGGAGTGAAACAGAGCCAGATCAAGAAACTATTCCGTGAATTTCTTCGGCAGTTCAGAGTTGGGACCGATCGCACCGGTTTCACCTATAAATACAGGTAAACTAGAGATTGTATTAAGTGCCACGAAGTCATTGTCGATGGCTACCGCCTGTTGGTATGATGTTCCACAGATGCCCAACGTTAAGTTAGCTAACAGTTAGTTAGCTAACAGTTAGTTAGCTAGCCAGTTAGCTATCTAACGTTACAGTAACTGTTAGCTAACAGTTAACTAACAGTTAGTTAGCTAACAGTTAGTTAGCTAACGTTACAGTAACTGGCTAACTACCACTGATCACCACAATGGTCTTGAAGGAATAAAGTTAGATTCTTCAAGGTCCTGTGATTGAGTTTGTATTTCGTTTGTTTTACCCTATGATTATATTCGCATTCTGTTTTAAGCTATTTATATATCTTATTGTTCATGTTGTATTGTTGACATTTTCTTCTGTGTAGAGATGACCTTAAGAGACACTACACCCTGGGGGAGTACTGGGTGGAGGTGGAGATGGAAGACCTGGCCAGCTTTGACGAGGACCTGTCAGACTGCCTGTACAAGCTGCCCTCTGAGAACCTGCCGCTGGTGAGAAGATTGAATAGACTAATAACAGACAAATAATTTGAGGAGTTTTAATTGGAGAAATTGCAGGTTGAATAATTAATGGATTTGATGGATTCCTATATTTTCTGTTGCTGATCTTATCATGCTGATCTTGTATTCTATTTGGCAATAAATTATCCCTTTAAACTGAGCCCTGACATTATGATTGACAGTTGGAGGAGGCTGCCCAGGAGGTGGCTGATGAGGTGACCCGTCCCAGGCCCCTGGGAGAGGAGACAGTGCAGGAAATCCAGGTCATGCTGAAGAGTGACTCCCATCCTGCCTCCATCCGCAACCTCAAGGTAGGTCTCTGAGGATGCAATGCTGGGCCTTTCATCTTTCAGTTGGTTCATGTAGAAGGTGGCATGAAAGATGGCCCTCAATTTCCCATCCATGTAAAATGACATGACTCTGAACTCTCCATCTCTTTCTCTCTGGTAGTCAGAGCAGGTGTCCAGGCTGGTGAAGGTCCCTGGGATTGTCATCTCTGCCACGGCTGTGCGGGCCAAGGCCACCAGGGTGTGTTTGCAGTGTCGTGGCTGTCGTTCTGTCATCAGTAACATCTCCCTGCCCCCAGGCCTGCAGGGCTACGCTCTGCCCCGAAAGTGCAACACGTGAGTGCAGCCCTCTGAGTTGGGTGTTTGTGTACACTCCAGTGCATGAAAAAATGCATTAAGTCATTGTGTGTGTGTGAAATCATCTGCTTTATCATCGTGTGTGATTTCATTATTTAACATCTCTCTCTCAGTGAGCAGGCAGGCAGGGTGAGGTGTCCTATAGATCCCTACTTCATCATTCCAGACCGTTGTGTCTGTGTGGACTTCCAGACCCTCCGTCTGCAGGAGTCTCCAGATGCTGTGCCACATGGAGAGATGCCCCGCCACCTGCAGCTCTACTGTGACAGGTAACACACACACAGCATTGTCTGTGTGCCTCAATATTCTCAATTAAATACAATTAACACATGCACAATATACACAGAGTGCAAAGTGAGACTGACGAGTACATACCACATTACAGCTCATGTTCTGCCTCCCCTCAGGTACCTGTGTGACCGTGTGGTTCCTGGGAACAGAGTGACCATTATGGGGATCTACTCCATCAAGAAGGTGGCCCAAGCTAAGGGCAAGGGCAGAGATAAAAGTGCAGGCGTGGGCATCCGCTCCTCCTACCTCCGTGTGGTGGGCATTCAGCAGGACACAGAGGGAGCAGGTAGGCGCGATAAGGCTACTAGAGGTTAGATTACTTATCCAACATTATGTCCTATGTGGGATAGTACTATAGATACCATTATATCTTTGTCTCTCAGGTCGTGGGGCCACAGGGTCAGTCTCCCCTCAGGAAGAGGAGGAGCTGAGAGCGTTGGCCTCCTCCCCCGACGTCTACGGCTCCCTCGCCCGTTCCCTCGCTCCTTCCATCTACGGCAGTGATGACCTGAAAAAGGCCATCGCCTGCCTGCTGTTCGGCGGCTCTAGGAAGAGGTGAGTCATAACCATTGGAAATGGCATTTGGAATTCGAATAGATTTTTGATGTTTCTCTCCAGTGTGTATGTATAATTACCTTTCCGGTCTCAGGCTGCCTGACGGGCTGACCCGTAGAGGAGACATCAACTTGCTAATGCTGGGGGACCCCGGTACTGCTAAGTCTCAGCTGCTCAAGTTTGTGGAGAGGTGCTCTCCCATTGGGGTAAGGATGGGCTTGATGAATGAATATATGTATATTCCAAGATTAATTGAGAATTTAAAAAATATATATTTCATAGCAATCATGACACTCCCTCAACCTAGATTTAAACAAGAATTACAAAGATGAATTCCAAAAATGTCATTTGCTGACAATTAATCAGCATGCTCGTGACCCCTATCGAAAGCGCTAACCCGTATCTTCCCTCTCTCTCTCTCTTCCTCTGTCAGGTGTATACCTCAGGTAAAGGCAGCAGTGCTGCTGGTCTGACGGCCTCTGTCCTGAGGGACCCCGTCTCCCGTGGCTTCATCATGGAGGGAGGAGCCATGGTGCTGGCTGACGGTGGGGTGGTGTGCATCGATGAGTTTGACAAGGTAAGGAAACATGGACAGAAGTACATCAATTGCTGAATACTTGACTAGTTTGTTTGCAGACTCTTAACTTTGTCTCTCCTTCCTCTCAGATGAGAGAGGATGACCGAGTAGCCATCCATGAAGCCATGGAGCAACAAACCATCTCCATTGCCAAGGCTGGCATCACCACCACCTTGAACTCCCGCTGCTCGGTGCTGGCCGCTGCTAACTCTGTGTTTGGCCGTTGGGACGACACCAAGGGAGAGGACAACATCGACTTCATGCCTACCATCCTGTCCCGTTTTGACATGATCTTTATCATCAAGGACATCCATGACCATCAGAGAGACATGGTGAGGGAACACACTTTAGTGTGTGTGTGTGTTTGGGGAAGGTTTATGCACACGGATTGTGAGCACGGCCCAGGCTAGCACAGCGTTAACACTATTGACCTTCTTTTCTCTCTCAGACTCTGGCCCGCCACGTGATGAACGTCCATCTCAGTGCTCATACTCAGACAGAGGGTGTGGAGGGAGAGATCACACTGGCCACACTGAAGAAGTACATCGCCTATGCCAGAACGTGAGTCTTAAACTCCTTTATATCAGCAGATTTATTCTGTGTATCTTAGATTCTGTTTAGATGGAGTTCATGAACTCTACTTGCAGAGAAACAATACTACACACTAGTATGTACACATTGAGGGATTTGGTTTGTAACGGTCAAATGTGCCCTGACAGGAAATGCGGCCCACGTCTGTCTGCGGTGGCAGCTGAAAAGCTGAAGAACAGATACGTGGTGATGAGGAGTGGAGCGAGGGAACATGAGAGGGAGAGTGACAGGAGAGCCTCCATCCCCATCACTGTCCGGTACCTATATGATACTTCACATGCCAACGTCATTACCAGTCAGGATACTGTCCATCTTCAGTGTCATAATTCTTGGTTCTCGTGGTCCCCTGCAGGCAGCTGGAGGCGGTGGTGCGCATCTCTGAGTCCCTGGCCAAGATGAAGCTGCAGGCCGTGGCTGGAGAGGAGGAGGTGGACGAGGCCCTGCGGCTCTTCCAGGTGTCCACACTGGACGCTGCGCTGTCCGGCAGCCTCTCGGGTGTGGAGGGCTTCACCACTCAGGAGGACCAGGAGATGATTTCCCGTGTTGAGAAGCAGCTGAAGAGACGCTTTGCCATTGGCTCCCAGGTGTCTGAGCACAGCATCGTCCAGGACTTCACCAAGCAGGTCAGTTACACTAGTCTACTTTGAACAGAGACGGGACCACTTGGTCAATTACATAAAAGTACTTTGGGCATTGGAATGTTTGGCCCTTTGTCTATATCAGGGGTGTCAAACATACGGCCCGCGGGCCGGAACCGGCCCCCAAGGAGGTTCGATCAGGCCCGCAGGATAATTTGAAAGTGGAAAAAAATGCATAAAAGACATGGAATTAATTTTTTTTTTTTAAGACAAGCCGCATCACTGAGACAGACTGAAAACAGCAGACGGTATCAATGCGCCATCTGCTGCTTGTTACGACGTTGTTAAGATTGTTAATGTCTCTACCTCTCCACTACACCCTCATTAGCCAAAATGTCGTTATCCAAACGGAGAAAAGTAGATAAGGAGTGTAGAATTTTCAAAGAAAAATGGACCACGTCCCTATTTATTTACAGAGATGCACGGAAAACCTTTGTGCTTGGTGTGTTTGCAACAAGTTTCGGTATTGAAGGAATATAATATTCGACGCCACTACGAGACTCATCACAGCGAAAAATATGACGGCTTGCAAGGACAACTGAGAAGAGATAAGATTAACGAATTGCTGGCGGGTCTGAGGAAACAGCAGTCAACTCATCCAGAGCCGAGAAGTCAGTGAAGCAGCGGTAAAGCCAGCTACCTAATTGCTAGCGAAATAGCATTAGCATCGGCCGTATTCCGACGGTGACTTTGTTAAACGATGCATGATGAAGGCGGCTGAACTTGTATGTCCCGAGAAGCGACAAGCTTTTGCCAATATTAGCATGACGAGGAATACTATAGCAGAGAGGATTTCGGAACTATCGGCAGATTTAGACAGTCAATTGAAACAGAGAGTCAAGTCATTTATTGCATTTTCCGTGGCAATTGACGAGCACTGACATCACAGACGTGGCCCAACTGGCCATATTTATTCGAGGAGTTGATGAGACATTGACTGTTACTGAAGAGTTTCTTGAGTTGGTGCCAATGATGGACACCACAACAGCCGAGGACATTTTCGGCTCTGTCCTTGCTGCATTGGACAGAGTTGGAGTGGACTGGTCCCGCGCTGTCAGCCTGGCTACAGACGGCGCGCCATCCATGGTCGGAAAGAAAGCAGGTGTCTTCAAAGACAAAGTACAAGCCCTTAATGGAGGAGATCGTTTCTGGACATTTCACTGTATTTTGCACCAGGAGGCATTGTGTTGCAAGTCGCTGAAAATGGACCACGCCATGGAGGTGGTTGTTCGCACTGTAAATTTCATCCGGTCCAGAGGTCTGAACCATCGTCAGTTTGACAAACTTCTCAGCGACAGCAACATTACCCACAGCCTGCCATACCACACTGAAGTGAGATGGTTAAGCCGAGGCGCTGTGCTGAGGCATTTCTTTGATCTACGAGAGGAAATCGGACAGTTCATGGAGAAAAAGGAAAACCGGTGTTGGAATTACAATCTCAGGAATGGCTACGGGACCTTGCATTCTTGGTTGATATTACTGAACACTTGAACAATCTGAACAAAATGTTGCAAGGCCGCAAAAAGTTGTCACACAGTTTTCTGACAACATACATGCATTTAAGTTGAAGCTGACTTTGTGGGAGATGCAACTGGCAAATGGCAACCCTGCCCTGATTTTATCAGTATCTACTACCAGGGTACCCCAAATTAACAGCCCTGGCTGCTAAAATTTTGTGCATGTTTGGGACAACCTACCTTTGTGAACAAATTTTCTCAGTGATGAATATCAATAAAACAAAAATGCGTTCAAGGCTCACAAACAAGCACTTAAATGACATTCTGAAAGTGACAGCTAGTCAGGACATGACACCTGGTGTTGATGCACTTGTACAGGCCAAAAGATGCCAAGTTTCAGGTACAAATACAAGTCCAGACTAGACTAACACCTTTAAAATGCTGCCTTAGATACTGTTTGCATTGAAAGAATACAGCTCTGTGAAGATGAATCCTTACTGTGGTGATTTAAAAAATGTGCACTTTAATGTTAGTCAGCAGCTTCAAAACAAAAGTTGTGTGATGGAATTCTACTGTTCATACAACTCCATACATTTTCAGTATGTATTGTATGTGTATGTATGTTTCATGTATGAAGTTTACAGATTTACAGGACAGGCGAACACTTTCTTCATTACACATTTAAAATCACTCTCCTTAGTTTGTAAGGTGTACGCAGGGATTACATTTAGATTTTATATGCGTATGTGTAAGTGGTTTAAAAATTCCTTTCTTTAAAAGTCTAATTTAATCTTAAAGTGCATTACTATATTTTTCAGTACCAATTAAAGTTTTGTGCCTTTGTACAATCAGTGGGATCAGTTGCAATGCATATTTGTGAATGATAAAAGTAAATTGCACATTTGTCTAAGGAAATATGAGGTGTTTCATGAAATGTTTTGTAAAAGGATAGTTCATTAAATTTCAATATTTTCCTAATGTTCTTGTGCTTCTTTACACCAAAACAAAGGAAAGACATGATATTTTGGTTATTTATAGCAGAGTATGGTATAATTTTAATGGTCCGGCCCACTTGACATCTCCCTAGGCCGTATGTGGCCCACGATGCGAAATGAGTTTGACACCCCTGGTCTATATGATTCAGTGCTGTCCTCAGTTGGCCTACGTGTTGCCCTGTAGCCTGTTTACCTGTCCAATGATCAGAATCTCTCTCTACCCTCTCCCATATACAGAAGTATCCAGAGCAGGCCATCTACAAGGTCCTTCACCTGATGATGAGGAGGGGAGAGCTGCAGCACCGCATGCAGAGGAAGGTGCTCTACAGAGTCAAGTAGTCTCTCAAAAAGATGCATATGCACAAAGATTAAGTCACGTTGGGCTTTGTAAATAGTAGAAGGGACAGGCGTCTCCTCAATTCACTCTTCCTCACAAGCCAGTGGACGTCTTCATGAAGTCACGTCGATACGTCTTCATCTTAGACCACAGAGCCACTACAGAGCCACTGATGTCTACCTTTCCCTGTGTTGCTTTGCCAAGTTATGCCAACAACAGTTATTTACTGTTCTATTGCTCTCATAAGTATTTTGGGGTCTATTCTTTTTAGTCTAAACAAATTATGGAGGCAATTTGGATGAACTGTATTGTTGAATTGTTTGGGGCAAGAGAAATGTTACGAGACTGTCCTAAAGATTGTTCATGTTAAATCATTACTTGTGGAAGGTATTTTGTATTGAAAATAAATGGCAAACTTCTTTATTTAGACATTTGTTGAAATGGTGTGCATAATCTTTAATGAAACATACTATGTACACAGAATTGCAATTAATACAGTATGTCGATTGTCATTTTAAGATTGCCTTCAGCATGTAAAAGTACAGTCATGACAAGTGCTGTAAATGCACACACCCGTAGGTGGTTCTGATTAGTCAAGTGATTCTGTCAACCACATTAAAAATACTTATTTCAAGGCTTTAGAATACATAGATACCCATTCCGACTGTTGCTAAAGCAACACAAATACCCAGTGACAACTGCATGATGGACAAAGAGGGGATGGTAGCTGGCGTCTCGGCCTTTTCTTGGTCCCCTGCAAAAGCAAAGGAATACTTTCTTATAACTCAAAAGGAAGGTGAAAGATCACATTTCCAATCAGCATATGAGCTTGTACTTTACCATAAGCTTCCTCTGTGACACTCAACATTTTCTGTAGATCATTGAAGACCTGTACGAGAAAGAACACAGGGCGTCTTCATTGAACAAGACGTACACAATCCTCAGCAATATGCGATGGCACCCAGTAACATGTTTACACTGCGTCGTTCACTAGACCTTCCCAGTTTCACTTCCTCTGCACAGTTATGTTTGGCTAGTTTTAATGTCACGCGCACAAGCACAGTGAAATGCCTATCTTGTAAGGTCTAAACCCAACAATGCAGTAATAAATAAGAATGTAATACTAAAAATAAAGTAGAACAAACACGAGAAAAAAAACAAGAACACGAGAACATACTATATACAGGATCAGTCGGTTCCAGAACCATATCTAAAATGTGCATGGATACTGGAGTGATATCGGTAGATATGTGTAGGTATATATGATAAACAGTAGCAGCAGTATATGATTGCATTTGAGTGTGTGTGTGTGTAGAGTAAATATAAAGGTATGTGCATATTATTTGTGTGAGCAAATTATGGAGTGAGTGTTTGTGTATCCATTTTGTTAGCTATTTAGTTAGCTATTTAGCAGTCTTATGGCTTGGGGTTAGAAGCTGTTCAGGAGCCTGTTGGTGTCAAACTGGATGCACTGGTACCTATTGCAGTGCAGAAGCAGAGAGAACAGTATGTGACTTGGGTGGCTGGAGTCTAAAAATGTTCTATATTCTTACCCAGTTTGCTTCCACTCTTCTTCCCTTTCACTCACCTGGATGTTGAGTTCGAAGGCCATGATAGCCTCCTCCAGCACCCCATCCCTCTCCTCCTTGGTCAGCTCGATGCTGTTCATTCTGCTCCTGTACAGCTGCTTGAAGCGGTTAGGGCTTGACACTCCAGGGAAGGAGAAAAACGACAGTCCCTCTCCACTGCTTAACCCAATTGACTTCTGGGTAATCTTCCCCAAAATTTGTCCTCCTGACAGGTCACCTAGGTAACGGGTGTAGGCGTGAGCCACCAGCAATTTAGGATTGCCTTCACCAATCTGAAGAGGGAAACAAATAAATTGTTATTACTAAGCAGGTACACAATTAAGATAGTGTGCCTACCCTGCATGTTGGTATGTCTATAGCCTGTACCTTGCGAAGTCTCTGTGTATATCTGTGTGTTGCAGCAGGAATGATGACTCTCTTTTGCCACTCCTGTCCAAAGAAGTGTTCTAGATCTCTCTCTAGTGTCTCCAGTCGGGCCAGTTCCTGGGGGAAGTATATCGGTGCAACACCTGGGTGGGAAGCATTTCTGTCCATCTCCCCTTCCAGTGCTTTGTAGATCTCATAGAGGGAACACAGAAGAAGCTGCCATGGAAAAGAGGGGTTTCAGATTAATACTTAGTACACAGTGAGTGCTCATTTTCCATGACTATGTAGAAAGTTTAACAAAAGGCATTCTAGGTAGTTCATATTATGAAAACCACTGTAAATTATTTTGGCAAGTGGTTTTTAATTCACTCTCAGATTTGCTTTTCTCACCTTGTACTGCGGAAGAGTTATTTGTCCCTTCTGATAGCTCAGCATCAGTTGGGTGTTTTCTGCCCTGACATGGATCTCTTTAGTCGCTGCTTTTATCTGTTCTGACAAATCCCTGAGGAGAGATGGAGAACATTAGGAGGACATCCTGATTTACCTGAGTACAGTCAATGTGAGCACAGAGTTTGCAGTTAGTAAATGTGTTCTGTATGTTCAATACCTTTACTTTACCATATATCAGCCCTGACCTGGTCTGAAATACAATAATCTAGTAAACATATCGACCATTCATTACAAAATGACTGTACCTGCCAGGGTTCTGCATATCATCTTTCTGTCCCGAGTTGACTGTCTCCATGTCTGTAATCCAGAATTGTTTACATGGTGGTTATAACATTATTGCCTAAATGTGACCAACTGTTACAGTTTATTAAAAAACAAGACAGTGAAAGAGGTGATCATTTACCTGTGGGGTATTTCCTTGTTGATGTCTTGTTATACAGCTGGTAAATGAAAGCTGCCTCCTTCTCAAACGAGTTTAGAGTTGCTGTGTCCTCTTTGACCTGTGTCCCAGTCTTTATATTTTACTCCCTTGCCTTCTCTCCCAATGTTTGTCAGCTAAATCAAATGGGAAGTGAGAGTGTTGACTCATTTCCCTTATTCTGAAGCTTAACATGACAGGGCAGATTTACCAGTGAGGGGAGAGCATGAGTGAGCAGATGGGATGGTAGAAATCATTAAACACAGAGTCACATGAACTACAGGAAGTGAATGTGTTCCTTCTGCTATTGAGGGAGAGTATGTTGACTACAGGTGAGAACAAAGTTATAAACACTGAGTGTACAAAACATTAGGAACACCTTCCTACTATTGAGTTGCACCCCCTTTGCCCTCAGAACAGCCTCAATTCTACAAGGTGTTGAAAGCGTTCCACAGGGATGCTGGCCCATGTTGATTCCAATGCTTCCCACAGTTGTGTCAAGTTGGCTGGATATCCTTTGGGTGGAGGACCATTCTTGAAACACACAGGAAACTGTTGAGTGTGAAAAACCCAGCAGTGTTGCAGTTCTTGACACACTCAAATCGGTGCGCCTGGCACCTACTACCATACTCCGTTCAAAGGCACTTAAAACTTTTGTCTTGCCCATTCCAACTCTGAATGGTGTACATAAACAATCTATGTCTCAATTGTCTCAAGGCTTGAAAATCCTTCTTTAACCTGTCTCCTCCCCTTCATCTACACTGATTTAAGTGGATTTAACAGGTAATATCAATAAGCGATCATAACTTTCACCTGGAATGTCATGTTTCTAATGTTTTGTGCTCTTGTTGTATGTACCTTTTAGTTTTCTGAAGATGAATCAGAATAACAAGAGTGGTTCAATATGCTGATTTAACTGCAGGCAGGACTCAATGGTTAAATGAATCCAATTTAATCCAATTCTCTCTCCCAATGTGTTCATTGAACTTTGTGTTGGTACAAAGTTTCAGCCACAAATGACTAACTGCAGGTCAAAATTCATTTCAGGGGATTACATTGTAAACTCTTGTCCTCAACATTCAATTAGTATGATGTACCTTACATTTGGCTATTATACATCTATTGATCTATCACCAATCTATAGATAACCTGATTCAACAGGTTTCAACAAAATAGAGAATGGAGATACCATGACTCAACAGAAATGTATGTTGCAGCTGTAGAAGGCAAAAATAAGAGCAATTTCTAGGCATGAGAACTCTATGAATAGTTAATTGTGTTTATGATATTATAATAATATGCATGCTATGTTTCACTTAATTAAAATTGTATAATGATTAGTATGTCTTTCACCAAAACATTATCAAACTACTACAATTATCTCAAAATCTCAAAAATTGCAACATTACAGAGTTTATAGCATTGTAATTAATACATAATGTAAAATGTGTTACTTTGGCTACATGATACTTTTGTATCAAAAGTATGGAACATTTCTTTTTCCATCACTTTACATTTTATCACGCCCTCTATTTTACACACAAGCTCTTATTGGCCAGAATAGAGCAGCGTTTATTGGTCAGAGTACTGTGGTATGCTGGAGTGTCGAATCAAGGGATGGGGCTCCGTTATGAAATTCAGACAATAGGTTGTTGGAGAGTTTTATTTACAGACCAAATGCAAAATTATATGGGATTAGATGAGAGGGAACCACTGCAGTGAAAGGTAAAACAACCTACTTTAATAGATATGCTGTGTGTTTTGTGCTCGTGGAGCGCTTCTCAACCAGCGGTCTAGTGCAGCTGCATCCCCTCATGTCGAGTTATGATGTCGGGCCAGAGTTTCAAGGCAAGCACCGGGATACACCCCATTGAAGGCCCGCTATTGTAGTTTCTCTGTTCTTCCACTCACTTGAACAATGCTATCTGATATGTTATTTCAATTGACCTTCTTATGTTGGTAAATCCATTGAAAAGAGTTGCACAACTTTGACAATAATATGGTTGCTGCTTGCCAGTGGATATTTTCAGATTGCAGCTTTCAAAACTTAAATTTGCCGTTGATTATTGTCACCAGGGTATTGCAATGACCTTCACTAAACCCACTCTCCCACAATTAAATGCCTTCATTGCCTTTTACTCATTCATAGGTAATGGATTCCTCTATCCTTCTTCTCCTAGCCCTCCTGGTCGCCCTGGTCCAATGTTTTCCTGATGACTACTACAGTCACAACAGCACCCGTCACCATGACTACAGAGAGAATACATCATCTTGGAGAGGAACTGTGGGCCAGGGAGCTTCTTCAATATGTGAGTGCCTCTGTAGTAATGGGTGTCGACAATATCGGGTATTGCACTTGCTGAATCAATTTTCCAACTCAGCAAGGTATTTTGTGAGAGTACAACAATGATGCAACTTTCTCTATTGCCCTGCTCATAGAAAATATGTTCTGACCTACACCATGTCCATGAACATGTGTTGTATCTCATGGAAGTTTTTTTCTCCCTTTAAAGATACCCTCGACACAGGAAACTCATCAGCATCAACAAGATCTACACAGGGAGGCGGAACCGCGAGTTCAACCTTCGTCACGATTGGAACTCCCTCCTGAGTGACAGGCCCGACCTGCTGCTTCAGCGAGTCAGCCGGGAGCTCTACCCAGACGCAGACTCATTCCCCCGCTACCTCTCCATGTATGTGAAGGAGCTGGGGCTGAAGGTCCAGTATGGGGTGGACATCGGGAAGATCAGGGCCTTGGAGTCTGAATCACCTAGAGGCAGGGGATACATACTGACTGACCAGCGTGGACTGGACTATACATGCAGGTACTGTTTTATATCTATACACATATCTAATGTAAAAGGTTGGAAATATGGAACAATTCTCCACTATGCATACCATTAAAGAGATGATTCTCTCTCTCTCTTTCTTTCCTACCCACAGAGTCCTCCTGGTGTCCACAGGACTGTGGGATCCTCAGAAGGTCCAGTTTGAGGGCTCAGACCTGGTAGAGGGCTATGAGTCCATCCCTGTGGACCCAGAGGAGTATAAGGACCAGGCCGTGCTGATCCTGGGTAAGGGGAACTCAGCATTTGAAACAGCTCAGAGCATCCTGGGTCGGGCCAGCCGGATCCATCTCTACAGCCCGAGCCCGGTCCGCCTAGCCTGGCAGACACACTACGTCGGAGACGTCAGGTACTGAGAGGCCTCATCAGGTTTTGACTCCCATATTGTCCTCTCCTACCAATTGTTCTTTCTTTTGTTTCACTGATTTAGTACTCCTGCAGCAGTGTTTTAGATCGGAGTATGTTGCTATTCCCTTTAGCATAATCTGTTCATATCAAAGTGACCTATTTCCTCTCTTCCACAGAGCTGTGAACAATGAGCTGCTAGACACGTACCAGCTAAAGTCCCTTGATGGGCTGGTGGAGGGAGGCCTTGAGGACATTGCTATCGTCAGAAATGGAGAGGATGAAAAGAAGCGCTCAGGCAGAAAGAAGAAGTGCAGATCCAGTGGGAAGGAAAAGCGTGGCAAGTTGTTCCTTACTCTATCTGAGCTTCTGGACAGTTTGGATGGGAAGAACAGTTCAAAGGTCACAGCGACAAACCTGCCTGTTTACCACAATGACAACTTCTCTCTCCGCCAGCCATATGATCGTGTGATCCGCTGCCTGGGGTTCCGGTTCAACTTCAGCATCTTTGATGGGTCTTTACATAATGCGAAAAGGGTTCTGTTAAAATTATTGTTTTCTATGGAAGTGGTGGATCTTCTATTTTGTCATTTTCATTGGAAAAGCCATGCTGTTTCAGGCAGTCTGTCCTAATGATACCGTTAATCTCTCCAGCTCGGCCCGCCCACCAAGCAGTGAGGGTGCCAGGGGGCAGTTGCCAGGGGTGACAGCCTGGTACGAGGGGCGGGGAACCCCAGACCTTTTTGTTCTGGGGACGGCAGCCCACTCAAGAGACTATCGCTCTTCTGCAGGGGGGTTCATCCATGGCTTCCGATACACAGGTAACCATTCAAACTGCTGGTATTACAACGTAGACAAGAGTACAACTACACTCTGTATAGTTAGTAACTGCCTGTAAAGGGGGGGGGGTGCTTTGACATTACAAATTTGTCTATAAAATCATGTTTCTATCGACAAAATGCGTTTGTTTTTTCACTATTTATTGTTGTAACTTTGTTATGTGTTCCACCCTAGTGCGTGCTGTACATAGAGTCCTTGGGCTGCGTTACCATAGCAACCCCTGGCCAGCAATCAAACTGTCAAGCAGTCAGCTGCAGTCCTGGCTGTTGAGGAGGGTCAATGAGGCCTCCGGACCATACCAAATGTTTGGGGACTTGGAGACATCATTTTACTGAGAGGGTAAGTAGTGCTGAACCACTGTGCACATTTATCTTCATGATTATTGTCCCTCATGGTAATTTACCTTTCTCTACCAATGAATCTCACATTGATTGATTGCCTATAGATATCCCGATTTATGTTCACTAAGGCTTGTGTTTACACAGGCAGCCAAATTCTGATATTTTTTTCACCAATCTGTATTTTGACCAATCTGAGCAGCTCTGAAAACAATCTGATGTGAAAAGATCTGATGTAATTGGTAAAAATACCAATTAGTGTAAAAAAGGTCAGAATTGGGATGCCTGTGTAAACGCAGCCTAAATTAATCCATTTGTGAACCAGTTTAACTTTGAATAATCTTTTCCTTTCCTGTCAGCTCTCACTGTGAGTACCTGGAGGAGTTTCCCCTCCAGGCCCTGCCCCAGTTCTCTTCTCTGTCTGGCCACCAGCTCTCCAAGCACGGGCTGCTGGTTCTGGTTCTACAGTACGGGCTGAACCGCACAGACTCACTGGGCCCTGGCAGGGCAGAGTCAGAGTGGACACGTGCTTGGAGGTCCAACTTCCTCCACCCTGTTCTATACTACTACGACAAACTTCCCACTGGTGAGTGTGAGAATGTTAGAAACCTTATGAAGAGTACGAAACAGTTTGGCCTTATGGTTGTATTAAAAACTAAGTTAAGTAATGACATTCAAATTAAGAGTATGTCTGTGTATAGTACAAGGCATCTTTGTGGTATGACGTCAGCATTCAAACGTACGTATGTATGCAAAAATAAATACATGTTATTCTTTAATTTGTCTGCCATCCTAAACTGAGAGGGACATGAGACACCGTCCTGTTGGCTGGCCACTGCCACGGCCCAAGGCAGTGCATCACATGATCGAGGACTTCTTGACTGAGTGGGATGGGCCCATCTCCCACAGCCAGCCACTGCGGCGCTTCCTGGAACACTGTCTCCACACTGACCTCAGGGCCTTCTATGCAGGTAGAGCATGTCCTTACCTGATCCCTCATTACAACACCTTATTATACTAGGGTAGATATGCTCTTAGTATGCTCTTAGGATATGTCCTTTATATTTCCATATACAGTGCCTCCTACTCATCTATTTATATCACACAGGATTTGTTTGTTCACTTGTGACATACTGTCATACAGGATATGTGTTATTACGGTTTTATTATGGTTCTGCACACTCAATTACTTGATTACTGTTTTACAATGTGTAAAACTGAACTTGTTTCTTCTCCCCACAGAGTCATGTTTCCGCTTATCTCTTACCAATCGAAAGCCACCCCTGTTTTGTCGTCAGGGATACCTGAGGAAGCATGGGATTGTTAGGAATAGTCAGCTGTGGCAGCATGCCCATGAAGCTGGGCTAATGCCTGGAGGACAGGACTCTGCATCCACAGACACAGACCCAGCGTTCCCTGATTACCTTACACGAGCTGGAGCCTCAGTGTCCTCTGCAATAAACCTTGACTTCTGATTGTTTACCCAAGGATCCCAAAACTAAGCCTACGACAGTTTTGATGTCCCAAGACATTCTCTACCTCCCATTATAATGTCCATGAATATATACAGAGTCTACAAAACATTAAGAACACCTTCCTTATATTGAGTTCCACTCCCTCTTTTGCCCTCAGGACAGCCTCAATTTGTCGGGGCATGGACTATAAGGTGTCGAAAGCGTTCCACAGGGATGCTGGCCCATGTTGACTCCAATGCTTCCCACAGTTGTGTCAAGTTGGCTAGATATCCTTTGGGTGGTGGACCATTCTTGATACACACGGGAAACTGTTGAGCGTGAAAAACCCAGCAGTGTTGCAGTTATTGACACAAACCGGTGCGCCTGGCACGTACTACCATACTCTGTTCAAAGGCACTTAGATATTTTGTCTTGCCCATTCAGCCTCTGAATGGTACACATACACCATCCATGTCTCAATGCTTAAAAATCCTTCTTTAACCTGTCTCCTCCCCTTCATCTACACTGATTAAAGTGGGTTTAACAAGTTACACCAATAAGTGTGTCATGGAAAGAGCAGGTGTTCTTAATGTTTTGTACACTCAGTTTGTATATACAGTACCAGTCAAAAGTTTGGACCACCTACTCATTCCAGGGTTATTATTAATTTTTACTATTGTCTAAATTGTACGATAATAGGGAAGACATCAAAACTATGAAATAACACATAGAATCATGTAGTAACCCAAAAATTGTTAAACAAATCAAAATATATTTTATATTTCAGAATCTTCAAAGTAGCCACCCTTTGCCTTGATGACAGCTTTGCCACTCTTGGCATTCTCTCAACCAGCTTCATGAGATAGTTACCTGGAATGCATTTCAAAAAGTTAATTTGTGGAATTTCTTTGCTTAATAGGGTTGGTATAGAAATAGCCCTATTTGGCAAAAGACCACATCCATATTATGGCAAGAACAGGTCAAATAAGCAAATGACAGTCCATCATTACTTTAAGACATGAAGGTCAGTCAATATGGAACATATCAAGAACTCTGAAAGTTTCTTGAAGTGCAGTCGCAAAAACCAAGAGCTATGATGAAACTGACTCTCATGAGGACCACCACATGGAAGGAAGACCCAGAGTTACCTCTGAACTCTGCTGCAGAGGATAAGTTAATTCGATTTACCATCCTCAGAAATCGGCAATTAACTGCACTTCAGATTGCAGTCCAACTAAATGCTTCACAGAGTTCAAGTAACAGACACATCTCAAAATCAACTGTTCAGAGGAGACTGTGTGAATCAGGCCATTGTCGAATTGCTGCAAAGAAACCACAACTAAAGAACACCAATAGGAAGAGGAGACTTGCTTGGACCAAGAAACACGAGCAATGGATGTTAGACTGGTGGAAATCTGTCCTTTGGTCTGATGAGTCCAAATTGGAGATTTTTAGTTCCAACTGCCGTGTCTTTGTGAGACGCAGAGTAGGTGAATGGATGATCTCTGCATGTGTGTTTCCCACCATGAAGCATGGAGGAGGAGGTATGATGGTGTGGGCGTGCTTTGCTGGTGACACTGTCAGTGATTTATTTTGAATTCAAGGCACACGTAACCAGCATGGCTACCACAGCATTCTGCAGCAATACACCATCCCATCTGGTTTGCACTTGGTGGCACTATCATTTGTTTTTCAACAGGACGATAACCAAAAACACACCTCCAGGCTGTGTAAGGGCTATTTGACCTAGAAGGAGAGTGATGGAGTGCTGCATAAGATGACCTGGCCTCCACAATCAGCCGACCTCAACCCAATTGAGATGGTTTGGGATGAGTTAGACCGGAGAGTGAAGGAAAAGCAGCCAACTAGTAATCAGAATATGTGTTAACTCCTTAAAAACTGTTGGAAAAGCATTCCAGGTGACTACCTCATGAAGCTGGTTGAGAGAATGCCCAGAGTGTGCAAAGCTGTCATCAAGGCAAAGGGTGGCTACTTTGAAGAATCTAAAATCTAAAATATGTTTTTATATTTGTAACACTTTTGGTTACTACATGACTCCGTATGTGTTATTTCATAGTCTTGATGTGTTCACTATTATTGTACAATGTAGAAAATAGTAAAAATAAAGAAAAACCCTTGAATGAGTAGGTGTGTTCAAACTTTGACTGTATATTCCAAATACATTGGTTGAACAACCATCCTGATTCCTCTTGAGAGTTGACAGCTTATCCCATTTTATTCCTTAAATCATATTTATATATTACACTAAATTGTGGCATGTTTTATATGATGGAACTTTAGATTTGAATGTGTGTACAAACAGTATGGGTGATGTTGGGTTTTAATTGCATTGTGATCTATGAATTATGCATTATTTATTTTTTTATACTATTTGTGTAGGCCTACTACTGTTATTTATCTGCTTAGGGTAGCCTAGTGGTTAGAGCATTGGACTAGTAAAAGGTTGCAAGTTCAAATCCCCGAGCTGACAAGGTACAAAATCTGTCATTCTGCCCTTGAACAGGCAGTTAACCCACTGTTCCTAGGCCGTAATTGAAAATAAGAATGTGTTCTTAACTGACTTGCCTAGTAAAATAAAGGTCAAATGAAAAAAAAAAAATATGTTGCAACAGATGTAAGACATTAAAGAGAGAGAACATAATGCTCAGATGTTTCCATGTTTTTGTAGTATTATACAGTGTACATGGTTATGGGCAAATAATATTTCTTGAATTTCTTCACTCTAAATTGTATCTGGTTTCAAGATTTATTGAGTGCAACAGCATCCATGATTTTATTCATAATATCAAATTTGATTAAAGATTCAATGGTCCTTGCTATCCGGGACACCCCCATTGAAGTTGAAACGCATAAAGATTAGGGTAAGGGTTAACATTATGGTCCGGAGGAGCTCATATAGAACTAACCAGATATTGAATACTGAAGCACACATCTCGCCTGTCCTGCTTGCTCATTTGCGTATTTTGCACGGGGGTGGGTGCTTTGTTTCGAGAGAACGAACAACGTAGGCTCTGATTGGTAATAGTCATTGTCAACGTTTCTCTTTACAATAGGACCGCCTTTTACGGCTTGTTCTCGTGATAATTGAAATTATGAAACAGGAGACATTTTGGTTCTTGTAATAGGGATGTATCTTGAATTCGAAGCATGAACATATGAGCCACAATGGGAGATATGCATAGAATCGTTTCTGTATTGATGTTCTAGAGCCAGCGATGGCAACGGAGAAAATAAACGACGTATTCAAAGTTGCAAGTGAGTTCATCAACATAAATTACTATTTTTGTAGCTCCTAGTACTGGCTTGCGAACGAGGATCGTTTTGAAGAGCGAAACACCCAAATAAATCTTCCACATGAGTCGTTGAACATGGACGGGTGGAGTCCAATTGTTGCAAGAGCTTCTGACGATGAACGTTCAAGCTCCGAGGGTGAATACACGGTGGAGACTGGACCAAAAGAAGCGGAGGAGAAAGGGGGTGAACTAAAGATACATGATGAGAGGGTGGATGGAGGTGCTGCTGAGGGATTTGGGATAACTGGCTTTGGAGAGGGCACCGTGAGATTGAGTCGTACAGGACAGACCGCTGAACAAGAACTTCGGTACCTCCACTTGCTATGGGAACCCAGTCGAGTTGGGTCAGGGGCGGGTGTGGCGAGCAGCAAACCCGGGAAGGTGACAGGGTGTAGAGCGAGGCGACAAGGGAGAGCCCGGCGAATTGTGGGGCCCATTGGAAAAGATATTTATGGTACAGAAATTCCACACATTCAAAATTGCAGAGAATTTTTTTTTGTTGATGGAGAGAGCCGTGAATTCCACACCCAATCATGAGGTGTGAATAGTGTAAAGCTGTGTGAATGTTGCGGAGGGATGGGATGTCATGCAAGGCATCTGCCTATGGCTCCTGAACTTTGACAAAAGTATCATCAGTATGCATTATACTAGTCTAACACATCAGATGGTGATAGGCATGTCAACACTCAAAGCACTCAAACCTGATGTTTACCCAACCTTTAGCTTGTTTGTTCATTCTCTCTAGCGGTGAAGAGGTTTCGAGAGGCTGCCAATGGCAACGACATTGATACAGGTAGGCACTGAAAATAACTATTGGAACATCAACTATTGTGAGACTTAACAAGACAAAGTAATATATGGTATCTCTTTCAGGTGTTTAACGTTTCTGTCTCTTTTTTTATCCAGTGCGCAGGCTTCTTCAAGAAGACGTAGACCCTTGTGCAGCAGATGACAAAGGAAGAACAGCCCTCCACTTCTCCTCCTGTAATGGCAACGAGAGCATTGGTAAGTCAAAGGGAGAAGTGCAAGGGGCTCATGATTCATTACTCAACAGTAATGACATTGTTATGAACTAATAATAGTCACAGCAGCATTACTGTGAACAAATGATTAACTCGTCCCCTTCCTTCCAGTGCAACTTCTTCTGAGCTACGGCGCTGACCCTAACCAGCGGGATGGCCTTGGGAACACCCCTCTCCATCTGGGTGAGAACAACACGTCACCGAAAGTATAGCATTTAGTTCAGGGGTGTACAACATTTCTACTTTAGGTCCCAATGGTAGAAACGTAAAAGATGAACATTTTATTTTGATTGAACTTTTCCATGTCTGAAAAATGTATATTTTCCACAATCTTTCCACTTCTGCACCTGTCTCTGCAGCGGCCTGTACCAATCACGTGCCTGTAATCACCACATTGCTGAGAGGAGGTGAGAAGCCATACGGTATGAAGGCACATGGACATACATACTGTACACCTGCTAATAATAACTTGTTAATGTTGTGTTTCTGTTCAGGCGCACGTGTGGATGCCCTAGACCGAGCAGGAAGGACCCCCCTGCACCTGGCACGCTCCAAACTCAACATCCTGCAGGAAGGAGACTCGAGGAGTATAGAAACTCTTAGAGGGGAGGTCACACAGGTAGTAAGGGGTTATTACAACAGCATTATGTAAACATTAGTATACCAACATTTATTTGGTGCAGTCTGAAATTCTCTCTCTCCATGGCTCTGTAGATCATTCAGATGCTGAGGGAGTACCTGAATGTGATGGGACAGAGTGAGGCCAGAGAGAGACTGGATCATATCTCAACACAGTTGCAGCACACACGCACCAAAGAACAGGTAAGACACATTTGTGTTTAACTCACTCTCTCTCTCACACACACATGTTTTTTGGCATTGAACCAAATGGTAAAACAACCAATTGGTATCATTTTTTTTTACAAGACTGAATGAGTCTTCATAGGTGACAATTATGGCTTCTCTTCTGTTTCAGGTTGATGAGGTAACCGACTTGCTGGCCAGCTTCACGTCACTCAGTCTACAGAAGCAGAATTTGGGGGATAGGTAGAGGGGGCTCTCTTTGTGGATACATTCTTCTGTTTATGGTGGAGTAATGGGCATACTTCTGTGATAAAGTAAATAAAAAAGATCTTTATGAACTCATTACCCTTGACTGTTGTTTTGGTCTTCCTCTCAGCATCTTTATGTCACTGCCTTTTTTCTGTTGCCTTGCATGTGTTGTACATGAATGTTTACTGTAAAAAAAAATAATCATGGTCATTGTTGTAAATGTTTGTAACAATCTGAATTAATGGATTAAAAAAATATTTGGAAATATTTGTTGCCTCTGCTTTATAAGAAAATACGGTGTAACATTAATATTCATAGTCAATTAATGTAGTTATCATGATCCATTCATAGAATTACTACATGAAAAATAATTGTTACAAATTGGTTACAATATCTTCAAATTAACAGACTCAATGTATATTTCCAGCCAATTGACATTGTGCACTACAATAACGTACACGATTTCATTGTTCTGATTCGCTGCATCACAGTCAAGTCCCTCCCCCTGCCGATACGCATCGTTGTAGACTGATATCAAAGATGGCGACTGGAACCGCGTAAATTGGTGATTCCGGAGAGGTAGTAAAATTACATATAATTGTACATTTCTTCTCACTTTGCGACAGTAAAATTCACATATTCTCACCTCAGCATGCTAAACAGAATTTCTGAACCAAATGCATGAAAATGACTTTCTTTGTCCGTTTAGACTGACATAGGCCTAGCTGCACCAGAAGCCACGGACTGCTTTTGCAGTACCTTCCGGATAACCCAGCACATAATCAGCAATACGAGTTAGAAGAGGTTCCAAATGTTGGGAGTTAGGGACTCTCAGCTAATGAAAGGGGGTGTGTTTGTGTATTTTTTCGAAAGTAGGCGGGAATTTATCCTTCAATTGCCTAAACACACTTCAGTTTTGTAATGTATCTATTATTACTATAGGCTCAAGCATGCCATTTATCAGTGTAGACGGTTATCCAAACTTTAAGGAGAGACATCAATTACAGAAATTGAATGTCCTCTCTCATCAACCATATGTGGTGGCGAGTTGTAACAAGGCACTTCTTGCTTTTTGAAGGGGTTTACTCAGTTTGATCAATTTGGTGTTAAAATACTTATTTATTGTTGTCTGTCTCTTATTTTTTACATCCTTCCATTCACAGTGAAATGTAAATATCCTGTATTTTGCAGTAAAACTGCTCCAAGTCACAAGTTGCTTGTCTGTTATATTGGCTGAGTCAGTGGCTGATGTTTCCTCCATATCCCTATGACTGTGTTCTAATATCTTGCTATTTTTAGTGACACAGAGAGACGAGCAAGCCTGTTGAGGAGAAAAAAGAGATCATGGCTTTTGAGGAGATCAAGAAGAAAGGAGTAGTTGGTAATTTGTGCCAGTTCTTTCCTCTAGTACCTCTTATGTTCTTTTGAAGAAATCTGTCAATAATTTAGTTATTAAAAGTCATCATCATCATTCCAATTGTCATGCAATGCCTGAAGTTCCCAGTGTGCTACAACTCCTTCTTTCTCAGAGGTAGGGATGGAAGGGGAAGTGGGCCTTGTGGCTGGTCGCAGTCAGAGAGAGAAGAGGAGATCATACAAGGACCTGCTCAGAGAGGAGGAGGAGATTGCTGCACAGGTCCGCAAGTCCTCCAAGAAACGGCCCAAGGTAACAGCAGAACACTGGTTTCAAAATGAAGTGCCATGTAGTTTCTGTTGGCTGTAAATTTAGTCAAATCCTGACTTTTTCATTTAGGACTCAGAACCTTTCTTATTGGGAGGGGACTCCCACAAGAAGAAGAAAAAGCACAGTGAAGACTACTATTACAGAGGTAAAGGAGGAAGGAATTCTGCTCTGTCAATAAAAAATATTGAATTATTTGCGTGAATTGTTTGCTGAACCGATTCATTATGTTCTCACTCTCCCTTCACAATGTTCTTTACCAGACCAGCAAGGCTCAGGCCCACCTCCCCACAAGAAGAAGCGAAAGTCGTCGGACCACTCCCCTTCCCTGTCCTCCTCGTCTTCCTCCCATCCCACAGACACAGCCATGGGGCTCCTACAGGCCATCACCTCCCCTATGGCCACCGGCTCAGACCCGAGCCCACACCTGCACAAGAAGCCCTCCTACCCCTCCTTCTCTTCCTCCCACTTCTCCAAAGACCGCAAACGTGATGGGAGCACCGGAGGAAGCAAAGGCAGCCACTCCTCTCATTCCCGCCCTATGTCCTCATCCTCCTCTTCCAAAAAGCACTCCTCCTCCAAGTCGTCGTCTCTGTTCCATGGTGGTACCGGTACCCCTAAAGGAGATCCCCTGAACATACGTGAGCCGGATGGGCTGATGATGAAGCTCATGGTCTCACCTAAGGAGAAGGCCGAAGGAGAGGGCTTTCCCTTCCCTCCCCACTCCTCCTCATCCTCAAAAGGGGGGATAAAGAAGGAGAAGGACAGAGACCGGAAGCAGCTCTCTAAAGTCCCCAAGAAGATGCAGCAGAGCCGAGATCCACTGCCTGTTGTGGGGAAGGAAGTGGAGGTGGAGGGTAAGAGGGCCTTTGGCTAAATTTATCGCTATGAGAGACATTATTAGAAACTAATTTGTATGTGCACTTAACCACTTTTCCTGTATTTGTGTTGATTCCTGCATGAACCCTATGTCCCCTCTCTCTTGTATGTCAGGGAACTACGGTGGGGGTATGGGGGGAGACAGCTCCTCCTCTGGGGGCGAACTGGAGGCAGGAGAGCTGGTGATAGACGACTCGTACAAGCATCTGTCAAAGAAAAAGAAGAAGAGCAAGAAAAGCAAGAAGAAAAAGGAGAAAGAGAAGGACAGGGAGAAAGACAAAGGCGGGAGAGAGAAGAAGCACAGCAAAGGATCAGGAGGTGATTATAAACTTTTGGAACGCTGCCGCTAGTCTGCCTTAGTCCTATTGCAGAAAGATGTTTAACATTGGTTACTTCAACAGTTACTTGAATTATGCATTCTAATATGTGCTCCTTGTATGCTTTCTCCAGGGGATCCATCGAGAGGCCACACCCATACCCATGGCTCAGCCAATCACTCTGCAGCTGGTGGAATGTATGCCATGGGGGCCCCGATCCCTACTCCCATCCTTACTCACCATCATCAAAGTAATGAAGTAGCAATGATGGAGAAGAAGAAAAAGAAGGAGGAGAGGGAAAGGGAAAAGCACGAGAAGGAGAAAGATAAGGTAAGAACCCAAAACAGATTGGTAGTTTAGGCTTTTAGACAGTGGTTCCTACATTTTGTACAGTGTGTGTATATATATAATATATCAAATCAAATTTGATTGGTCACATACAAAGATTTAGCAGATGTTATTGCTGTTGTAGCGAAATGCTTTATATATATACACTTCACCTCCTTTCTCTCTCAGCCCAAGAAGAAGAACACAACAGCGTACCAGGTGTTCTGTAAAGAGTACAGGGTCAACATCAATGCAGAGCAGCCGGGACTAGGTGGGCAGAGTTATCCCTTTTTAGAATTACATTGTAACTATTAATGATCGTGGTACATATGTTATACAACATTTAGAGAAAGGCTTTACTGTGTTTGCAGTGTTCGGGGAGCTGAGCAAAAGGTTGGCAGAGGTGTGGAAACAGCTCCCAGAAAAAGATAAACTGGTAAGTTTCACTTGAAATTACCAATTTAAGAAGAGAGTTGATTGATAATTCTAATAAACATTTGAAATCAATTTAAGAATAGCGCGCCAGCACTATGCTATGAGTCATGATTCATGGCCTAAATTGCTTCTATACACACATAGGTGTGGAAGCAGAAAGCTCAGTACCTGCAGCACAAGCAGAACAAAGCTGAGGCCACCACAGTCAAACGCAAGAGCTCCACAGATGGAGTCAAAAGCAAAGGTAAGAGCTCCACAGATGGAGTCAAAAGCAAAGGTAAGAGCTCCACAGATGGAGTCAAAAGCAAAGGTAAGAGCTCCACAGATGGAGTCAAAAGCAAAGGTAAGAGCTCCACAGATGGAGTCAAAAGCAAAGGTAAGAGCTCCACAGATGGAGTCAAAAGCAAAGGTAAGAGCTCCACAGATGGAGTCAAAAGCAAAGGTAAGAGCTCCACAGATGGAGTCAAAAGCAAAGGTAAGAGCTCCACAGATGGAGTCAAAAGCAAAGGTAAGAGCTCCACAGATGGAGTCAAAAGCAAAGGTAAGAGCTCCACAGATGGAGTCAAAAGCAAAGGTAAGAGCTCCACAGATGGAGTCAAAAGCAAAGGTAAGAGCTCCACAGATGGAGTCAAAAGCAAAGGTAAGAGCTCGGGATGCACAAAAAAAAAATCGGTGAGCATATCGGAATCAAACGATATTAGCTAAAAATGTCGGCATCGGCCCAATGTCTAGTTTAACACCAATGTGCAAAACCGGTGTCAAAGCTGACGTGCATACGTATATAATGTAAGTAGATGACTACAGCAGTACACAGAACAAAAGCAGAAAAATACTAAGCGCACTTCCAACAACTTAACATGTTCAAGTTGAGCAGTCATTTGAAAGAGTAAGAACATTTCAGCGAGACAACGCAAAGGCAAAATCCATTAACGCCAAGAAAATGGAATTCATTATGCTACTTGCTATGGGCGTCACGACTGACATTATGACCAGCGATGTCAGCCCCATGAGAATGACAGCACAGTGTGTCAACATGGTATTGCATGCTCAAGAATGTGCTGGTTCTCATACCGCTGCTTCCATTTAAAAAATGTTTGAAACTTGGAAACATGAACACACTTCTAGTGTCATTCGAACAACTGACTGGAGAAATAAGATAATCAACTGCGTCTGCAGCAGATACCCTCTGTCATGGCATCGAAACGTCTGCTCAACAAAACTGCCCACACCGACCGTGGGGTTATAACTTAGGCCGTGAACAAGCGATTCTCTCTGAGCCTCTTTACTGTGTCACCACCATGCTCGATGCTAGCTACAAGGACCGCTACTTTTGATGCAGACAAACAGGATTTACGTGAAATGTTACAACGCTGGGCCAATTGTGCGCTGCCCTATGGGACTCCCAATCACAGCCGGATGTGATACAGTCTGGATTCGAACCAGGGACTGTAGTGACGCCTCTTGCACTGAGATGCAGTGCCTTAGACCACTGCATCTATGTGTGTGCGTTAACTATTTAACCTCACTAGAATGCTTAAAATGCTGCTAAAATGTCAAATATCGGTATCGATTTTTTGGGGCAAGGAAAATATCGGTATCGGCCAAAAATGTGATATCGGCGCATCCCTAGTAAGAATCCACCCTGCAGCCACATTGGCCTTGCAGCTCTATCAGCTTTGACAGTGATTACAAGTCAATCAGTAGTCCTGTCCCTTCTCTATGCTGCTTTATCTCTCAGTAGCCCACAGGACTCATGGTCAGTTGGTCACTGCGTGTGTTGTATTTGTATGCATCTCAGGCTCTATGAAGGGCATGGGGCTGGGAGCAGGGCTGGTGTCCCCCAACCGGGCGTCTGTGGGTGTGTCCCTGTCACCAGCACGGGTCCCTGATGTCGACCCCATCGATGCGGCTGCCCACCTGCAGTTACTGGGAGAGTCCCTGTCCCTCATCGGCCACCGATTACAGGAGACAGAGGTACACACACACCAACTAACTATTCCCTGTATCTTTTAACTTAGCTGTTGTGTCCAAACTTACTCTCTTCACCTACAACAGAAATGTGTCATTATCACATTCATATGAGTAAAGACTGAACAAAGATGTGTGTGACCACTAGACTAACTGCCTCTGCTCTCACCTCACTCAGGGGATGGTGGCAGTGTCAGGCAGTCTCTCTGTACTGCTGGACTCCATCTTGTGTGCCCTTGGACCCCTGACCTGCCTCACAGCACAGATCCCCCAGCTCAACGGATGTCCCCGCCAAGTCTTGGTAAATCACTCACACCTTGCCATCTATTTGAAATGTTATTCTGAAAGGTTTCATCTCCCACTTGGGCTGTAAAGTAAAAATATGTGGCTGTAGTGACAGCACATTGTGTGATAGCAAGTGTGTTGCATAAGGCCAGCCTGAAACATTTCTCTCCTTTTATGTCTCTTTCAGTCCAACACCTTGGACAATATTGCCTACATCATGCCAGGGCTGTGAAGCCAACAGAAACATTCCTTTCCCGTCTGAGTGTCCTCGCCATGAAGTAAAACATTTGGAGTGAGAGTGCCCATTATAGAAGCGTGGCTTGGGATGCAGACAATTATTTATGCAGCAAGGCATTGGAAAACGTGGATATTAATACTTTCAACATGTTTTTAAAATGTATTTTAAAATGTGTTAATTTCCTTATTATTTTTTTACTGAAACCTATTTTAATGAACACTCTTTTCTTTCCCTCTGGCATGTCTGTTAGAGTCTTCAGATTTAACTGTATGTTCTTGTGTGAATGTGTGCGGGCGTGTGTTTTCTATGTGTATACAGTATCTCCAGAGGCTAGTTTTTACTCAAAAGGACAAGCCAGGGCCCAAGTCCACCATTGTTCCTCTTCCATCAACATACCATGAAAATAATATATTTGACAACTGTTCATGTTTGTTTTACCAGTTAATTACATAATGACTTGTTCTTTTGTATATATGCTATTTTACTGAGTATTAAGGTTTAGATTTTGATTGTAGAATGACATTTGTATACAGTAGAAACATTTTGAGGCAACTGCAATCAAACTGTGGGTTTTGTAGCTTTTGAAGCATTAAGCTGTAAGCCACATTTTCATGAATACATTTCTTCCTGAGTATACAGTATGGAAATGTTGACAATAAAAATGACAGTGTCAACATGCAGACTTATGACTGGTATGTACCCCACCACCTTTTTTCAACTACAGCTGTTGTTCTGACTCCTAAACACAAACCAATGAATGAATAAGGCTTGTATTTATTGTAACAAACCATTGTAGTGTATCAAGATCATTTACATTTTAAGGCCAGTTATACCTACAACTGAAATTGCTATTTTTGAGTAAATTAATTGTATATAAACTGCAGCAGCTACCTGTGAATCCTCAGGATCCTTGTCAGACTGAGGATGATATGCTTTTCTCTCCACATACAATAGAACTAGATGTCTGTGCTTCCACATGCCTCTATGCCCCAGCCAGGGAGGAATGCAAAACCTTCCCTAATGACCTGCTTTGGATTTTTGTTAATCTCTGTAAACCGAGAAGTAAAATCTAGTGTAATTTGGTCAGCTACGTGATTAATTCATACGTGTTAGAAATTGAGAGAACGTTTGGTGATGATGATAATTTGTCGCCACAGATGGTTTATTTAAATGGAAAGTTAAGCAAACTAACATGACTGGTTAGTATAATAAACGTGTCAGGTTAGGAGAACGAGGTCAAGGTTACGCCTCGACCACACTGGTATTGTTTTGCATTTTGGTTCACCAGAAGTACATTTCCAATGGAACGCTGCGTTTGACTTGCAACATTGCGTTGCTGTGCATTATATGTGGAGCAAACATTGGCTTGATTGAACGTAGACGGCTTGACAGAAATGGTAGAAGGTGAATGTTTAACTTTTGTGGCACGCATATCCAGATGATGCTGCGCCATTTTGCGCTTGACTGTTGGTGTCATCGAGGCGTTATGAAAATCGCTCAGTTACAACGTTACGTTGTCAACAACAGTTATCCCCGACGCGACCACTAGATAGAGCTGTAGGCCTACTCTATTTAGCCAAACCGGTAGAAACGTAAACAAACTTTTTGGCGACCAATCACTCACTGTATGTGTATATGAAGATGGCGACAAATAATAAGTATCGACATAACACAATGGTCTTCAACCGGTTCTTCCCAAGGGACCGCTTTCCAGGCAAATCGGTGTTCCAGGGACCCCCATCCTATATTAGCACCAAAAAAAAAAGAAGAAAAAAACGTCTTATCAGGTGAATGAAGTAATCAACATTTTAAAATGAATATATTTGGTCAATCGTTTTCCATTATTTTGACCCCACATAATTTGGAAGAGGAAGTGTAAACTCTAGCATATCGTATTAGGTAGAACGGTAACACATTTTCGCTAAGAGCATCTGTTTAACTGGTTAAACAAAGGTTAGCCATGTGTTGTCAAACATTTGTCCAAATCAAACAAGCTTACCAGAAAGCTAGTGGCACTTCTGCACTGGTGGCCTATTTGCAAGTGCTTTTTCAAAGCCTATGTCAGACACTCATTTTGTATCATTTTGACCTGCACTGTTGGAGCTTGAAGTTTAAGAATTTCACTGTACCCTGCAATTACATCTGCGACCATGTCATTGTGATGAATAAACTGAGAAATAACACTGACGTCATTGTATGTCATTCAAAATTAGTTTATTCTGTTGTTGCTAGCAGTAGTCATTAAAAACATTGAAATACAAATATTTGTATTCGCGGACCTCCGGTTGAAAATGCCCCTGACATAATATAATGCACATCCCTTTCAATTCTGGCAGATTATCAGTCTACACAGAGAATGTGCTCACGTGAGATTCGATTTTTTTGGAAGCTCGAGCAAGTATGCCATGAACATATTGATTCGAATGTTGATGCATAATTCGCATTTTAAGAAGTCAGCCTACTTTACTTTTTGTTTCACTGCATCAAAAGACACTACAAAAACGTAGCAGGCTAAAACCGGCTTTTTCTTGAAGAGCATTGACTGTACGGCTACGCCCTGAAGACTGCAGAAGCACACAGTACAGACTGGTCCTTCTTCTAATGAGTCAGGACGTAGGCACGAGGAAGTTGACTAGCGTTCATACTAAATACGGCAATAATATCTGGCAATATCTCACAATCAAGAGATGGCATCAGGTCCCCCACAAACAGGTACATGTAGCCTACCAATTATTCACGCAGGTTCCAGGAAGTGTAGGCTTTGACTTCGCGTTTGTTTACGACTATTTCATACTCGCGTGTGCGCTGTTAACTCGCCGCCACACACGCACTTTTCGGCCTGTCAGTTTTTAGAACGAGGGGTAGGCTGTCTCCGCATTTCGTTTGAGCTGTCTCTTTGGACAGTAGATAAAACGTGTTTACATCTTGTGCTACATTTTATAGCCAAGGGTTTCCCAAACTCGGTCATGTGGCACGTTTTTTTTTTGCCCTAACACTATACAGATGATTCAAATAATCAAAGCTCGACGATGAGTTTGTTATTTGAATCAGCTGTGTAGTGCTAGGGCAAAAAAACAAAACGGACCGAGTGTGGGAAACCCTGGTATAGCCTATGAGATGTTTCGTGGTTCGAGTTCGTTCTATTTATATACATTTTTCTCTCACAGGAAAAATATGTACAATGTCTCCATTGTTACAATACATATTTTGGCAGAACTTTCAGAGATACAAAAGTCGTTGCTTATTGAACAGTACTAATGTTAACGTAAACTAAAAGCAGAGATCAGATGACAGAACTTGTGATGTGTGCGGGCTACTAAATCCTCCCTTTCTAAGAAAACTCCATCTCCTCGTCCCAATGCAGAGCTGAGGCTGGTTCTGCTCGGCGGGACAAGAGCAGGACAGAGTGCAGCTGGAAACGCCATACTGGGCCGCCAGGCTTTCCTTACCCAGACTGCCAGTGAGCCAGCTGTCACTCAAGAATGTGAGAAGCACAGAGGAACCATTGCAGGGAGATGGGTAAGATACTTTGTTGATTCTTTAAAAGGACAGTAGCCTACACGCTGATTAAATTACTTAAATGTCAACCAGAGGTTCTAACATTACACACTGTTTTTGCCTGCAGGTATCAGTAGTAGTCGCCCAAGACTGGTTCTGCTCAGAGCGCCCCCCGGAGGAGGTGAGGCACCATGTCTCCTCTTGCGTGGCCCTGTCGGCACCGGGGCCTCATGCCTTCCTGCTGTGTGTCCCTGTGGACCGGCCGGCTGACATGGAGCTGCGGGCCCTGGAGGCCCTGGAGAAGGTTTTTGGCCCCACTGCAGTCAGTGGACACACTCTGGTCCTCTTCACCCACACAGACCAGATGGTTCTGGGACAACAGCTGGACGAGTACATCGCCACCAGACGCAAAGACCTACTGGAGCTGGTGGTGATGTGTGGAGACCGCTATCACTCTCTGGAGAGGAGGAGTAGAGGAGAGAAGGATGAGAGGAAGAGTGTGGAAGAGCTGCTGGAGAAGGTTGAACAGACTGTAAAAGAGAGCGGGGTGGAGTTCTACAGCTGCCCTCTCTACCAGGAGGCTGAGGCCAGGGTGAGAGAGAAGCAGGCAGAGATAGTGTGGCAGAGAAGAGGGGAAGAGGAGCTAAATGAAGAGGTTCCCTCCTCAGCCTCACCTCCAGAGGAAGAGCTAGACGATGAAGAGATGGCAAAAGTTAGGGAGGAGGCAGAGAGGAGTGTGCACAACCTGAACATAGACACCGAGGGTATTGCCTCTCTTTCTCCTGCCTCATCCTCTCCCTCATTTCTCTTGTCCTTGTGGCAGGGATTGACAGGGTGGCTGAGGAGGCTGCCCAAGATGCTGAGGATGGAGTCTCTGCTGGGGGCTTTCGTTGGCCTGTTTGTAGGTGGGCCTGTTGGGCGGATGCTGGGGGCCACTGTGGGCTCAGTAGCCACTGAAGTGGGGAGAAGGAAGACCCTGAAGACAGAAAAAAACAAATAATGGCAATGGGATCCATATCTCCAGTTATTAACATTTCACAATGTTTCAACTTCATATTCATCATCTCCAGCACCAACCCAATATCAACATATGTGTAAGTTGCGTATTTCTGTTTTGTAGTAAAAAAATATTGAGAAAGATGTTTCCAATGACCTCATCAACCATTTTGTATTTAATGCATACTCACAATTAGTCAGAATCATCTTCCTCTTTATTTTTTACTTCAAAACAACGCACCATTTTCACAAATGTTGATGTTGGGGTGGTGCTGGAAATGGTAAATAAGAAGTAGAACAATTTTAGTTTCCGTTTGTTATTTCACTGCACTTATATTTTATTGAGCATTGTGCAATTGGCTTGTATTTGACCAACGTACAGTCCTCACAATACTTGTTATAATATTTGTTGTTTGGCTGGTCATATTTTCACAAATTATTATAGAAGGTATGGTAGGGTTTACGAAAAACTACAAGTAAAGGGGAAGTTACATACACGATCCACTTGGTGGAGACATTGACCAAAACATTGAAGTTGAACATTACATATTTGAGCTCAACTGAAAACACATACCTTACTGCTAACTGAAGGAAATATAATACCATTTCTAAGGCAGTTTGTTGTGTCCTGTATATGTCACACAGTTGATACTTTTAAAGCATACAATTACACATTTCCCTCACTGAATTTAGTCATTTATTGGGCAACATTTTCAAGCACTATATTTAGGAGTTCAGTATAGGCTACATCTCGAAAATAAGACTTTCACATGATGCATGATAGATAACGGAGACCTCCGCTATAGACGGACCATCTGCAGCAGTGTGTGTTAGCTGAGGACCATTGCTGGAGCGTATAGAGGGCGTTAATAATAGTGGTGTGGAGTCCTAAGTGAAAGTGCCTCTGACTTTGGAAAACACTGAAGCACTGCTCTCAAAGCTTCCTCTTTTTTCTTTATGCAAAACGGTAGGTTACGGGTTTGACATTGATGTAATTGATACTCTGTTAAAACCATCAGTCAAACCCATCTTTACATCTCTCTCTTTAAGGTTCTCTCCCTCTCTCTCTCTCTCTAAGCTGACAGAGACCCTGCCTGTGGAACAGCTAGGCGTTTCCGAATGTGGGTGGTCCGCCGGGGGAGGGAGGGAGAGAATTAGTCCAGCTCTCATGTTTCCTGAGAAGAGAGGGAGGAAAGGAATGAGAAAGAGAGAGTGGGGAGAGAGAGCAAGAAAGAGGAGAGAGTGAATATGTGTGCGCGAGAGAAAGAGAGAGAACATGTTCAGGGATTACATCTGTCTTCCAGATGTGGCCTCCACAGTTGTCTGAAACAGGGGAAAAAAGAAAGTTTAAAAGTAAAGGAAAATTGGTGCTAAACAGTTTTTTATTGTTAAGGATTACGCATACAGTACAGTGCGGACTACAGTATGGCGGTCGACAGTGAACCAGGGTATGATGCCAGTTCATTCCTTATGAAACTGCAATGAAATGACGTGGTGCACCCATCCAGTAGACCCCTTTAAAGATAATGCATATAAAAAAGAACACCTGTCCAAATATTGTCCTGTCTTATTGGATAAGCATCAGTGAGAGGACAGTGAGTAATGATAGAGGGAGGTAAGAAGAAAGAATAAGAAGGGATGAGAAGTATTTCTATACTCAGACACTGTGAGTTGAGGCAACCATGCCGTTAGGCCTAAATCAGAGGGAGACTGTATCTCGTCTGTGTAGACAGTTGTGGCCCAGGGTTGGTCCTCAGAGGCTGAAGCCTCATCAGGACGGCAAAGGATGCAGAGTTGATTTGTGCCTGTATGCATAACCAAAGCCAAAAATCTGAATGAACAGTTCATGGAATCACTAGTGACCCATCATTAACACAACGGCTGTAACTTATGAAGCTCTCCCTCTGAGCAAAAATGTTGTTCTAAGGACCTTGTGGTCCTCCATTGAAGTGGGGGCAGCTCGCTGTGAGTCGTGGACACCGCAATATTTTTTTGTTATCATCGCGCAAACCAAAGGAAAATAAACAGGATGACACACTTTTTCCTCCACCGCACACAAGGCCTCTCCCTTTGCTAGCTCACACAGCACTCACCGTAAACTGCTCAAAATATCAACAGGACAGGACTGATTACAACCACAGCATACCCTCTAATACACATCAAATACTGTATGGTCTCTTTGTGGTTTGTTGAGAAGAACATCTGAATAAAAATACAGCAGGCTACAAAGACATTGGCTGAATGAATCTGGACCATATAAAAAGAGACTGTTTTATCCCTGGAGGTAATCACAGAGGAAATAACAAATACTACACGTGCCAACCAGAATTAACAAAAATAAGTTTTGAGAAAGGTAGACAGAAACCTTTGTTAATAATGTGGTGATATGGTGTGTCTGGATATTAGAAAGGCCTTTTGATGGTGGCTCGCCTACTGGGTGGGTAGCAAGTGATATGCCAACTTGGAAATTCAAGGTTGATTGTTACTTTGCGTCATAGATTTTTTTGCTTTGCATATAGCGAGGCATACTGTAATAATTATATCACAGCCCATGCTGTTCCCCTTCCAACAGAGCAAGGCCTAAAAAGTTAGGTCCAGCGGCCTGCCTGCCTGCTCTCCTCTCTCCTCACCAAGTGTTCTCCACGGCACAGGCTCTAAGTCCACTCATCTTTTTCCTATTAGTGCTGTTTTCATGTTCCTCCCTGTAGCGTGAGCGTGTGTGTGTCTGAAATTGTTTATGGAGCACTGTGAGGAGCTAACATTTGCCCTGTCCATGTGTGGGTTGGTTCGACAACTCATAAAGCCAAGATGAAAGCTTCGGCCAAGTTAGCAAATAATAATGCAAGGAAGATGTATCCATTGTAACGGCGCATTGAAGGGTTTGAAGATGTTTATAGCTGGCTGGCAATATTAAAGTAGTTGACGTTGAATGGCAGTGTCAGTTTATTGCTTCATGAGGTGATATGTCATGCCAAACACATGATTTACTATTATGGCTTTTGACATTTTTTACCTTAGAAGGGGTAAGACTACTCTGTCAATAACCACATAGAACAGTCAACATAGAACTTCCAAATGAATCCGTTTATTTCAGTTATCCAGACCATTTGACATTGCTTTGATTGGTAAAGCATGCAATACATATTCTGTAGCTATTAACAAAATGTTTTATAATGCACAACGGAAAGTACAATTAGTGAGTACAAGAGTACAATTAGTGCATGCTTTCACACAAATCAATGTAAGTGTCAGGACAAAGAAGAGAGCACTGCCAACATGACTGTAGGCCTACAATCACGTACATCTGCCGAGGTTAGGGGAGCTAGCACAATCCAGTGGAAGGACGGACGCACGCACACAGCCAGCCTCACATGCACCAACAGCTGGACTGATGTTTAAGGATGGGAGAAGCATGACTGGGTGGAAGTGGACTGGTGCAGTCAGCCAATATGAGAGTCACCATTCATCCTCTCACACATTGCTGGACTGCCTTGGACCTGAGCCAGATGTGGAGAGGAAGCTAGCGGAGAGGGACGGAGATGGAGACAGAAGAGGGGGAGTGTAGCGAAAGAGAAATTAAGAGAATTAGGAAGTTCTCACTTTTGTGAGTGTAATGTTTACTGTTTTTTATTGTTTATTATCTATTTCACTGGCTTTGGAAATGTAAACATGTTTCCAATGCCAATAAAGCCCCTTGAATTGAATTGATTTGAATGAGAGAGAGAGAGAGAGAGAGAGAGAGAGAGATGGTATGCATCTCTGTCAGGAGGAGTGTACAGTACTTGATCCTACTATGAGATGTTTTATGTGTGTGAGAGCAGTACCACAGGAGGGGAAGAGGGGTGTGGATGGACAAGAGGCAATTACACAATTACATAAAGAGGAGGAGGAGGCAACACTGAGCCATCTTAAAAAGACATCCAAGCCAAATTCCCCAACAGCTTTGGAAAGAGTTTTAAAAAGAGTTATCTGTGCTGCAGTGAAAGTTTTAGAACTTGGGATAAAGGGCTGGGAGGGCTGGGTTGTTGTTGGTGTGACAGTTCTTAAGGGTTTGTGGTTTTACACCACACCTCCTACAAAAGCCAGTGCTTGAGAATTTACAGGAGGGAAGGGGCCTGACTCCGGACTAATGACGACTCACTATGGGCTGTGGGTGTTGGATGGCCCCAGAGCTGGCCATAACTGATGAATAGTGTGGTCCACACTAACTGACATGCGCCGTTGGCTATAAGTGGGTGCGGTGCACAGAGCCTTTTGAAGCTGGGGCCGTGGGCTGTGTTTGAATCATCAGCAGAGACCCTACTCTCTGTAATGGACACCGACCTGTGGTTTGATCAGGGGCTCCGGCAAGCCAACACAAGCACACACTTTCCTCCAATTGTATTACTGGGCTTGGGGGAGGTGATGGTATTATTTCTGCTACAACACTGGTTTAATTCAAGGCAGATTTGACCCCAGCCTCACTTCTCCAGTTCAACTCATTGGATCAAGTCATAATCCTGCCTCAACCACATGAATAAGACACAGAGGGGCGATGCACTCGTTCTTACCGCATACGTCAAATGTCACTCTGGTCCACATGCAAGTCATGATGATACCATTTCATCTGAAAGTTGAGGGAGCTTAACAGAGATCTACAGAGATGAGAGGAGAAGACAGACAAGTAGGACGAATGGTGCCACGCCACATTAACACAGAATCAACTTGGAGCTCTGTGGCTCTGCTGTTTGCACAGATCCACAACCCAGCCCAAGATTCAGTAGTTTACACTCTGTCCATGCCTTTTTACAATGCTGAAGTTACTTGGTGGCAAGTTGATGTATTAACATGGCAAGTACTTGTCCACCAGAGGCAATGTGAGAGCCTGTTAACATCTAGTAAACCATGAGCTATGGTTTGACATGTCGTACTTGGTTCGACAGGGGTATTTATATTTGACTGTTTAGAAACGGGGGACCATTATTCTGGAGAAATTCTGAAGGTTGCGTTGCCACAACCACACATAGGCCCACTGTAGGCCTACACTGCACCAGATAAACTAGTGGCTGACTCATCACACCTCTTCACAGGAATAATGCGCCAAACCGTCCCTAAACAGCAGAGCCTTATGAGGCATTTACTGTACTGTGAGCTATGACTAAACTAAGGCATCTTCGAGCGCTCTGCGAAACATCCAAATGCCATCCCAGAAATACAGGCCTTTCTCCAAAACACATAATAACTCCTGTTCAAAGGCCCTATCTTGTATTATCATTTCAAAGGGGTCAAACACAAAACATACTCACACTCAACCTTGAGCTAGCTAATGAGAACGGGGCCCGGGCGAGGCCTGCTTTTCCAGTCACTGCGCAGCAGGCAGCGGATAGCGGCGGTTGTGGTTGCGGTTGGTTGCCGTTTGGTGTGTGACTCGGTCCGGCTCCCATGCAGTTGAAACCATGGGTCCCGGAGCGGCGGATGCTACTGAGGCCCCTGATCCTCGCGCGGGGGGCTTTAATCTGAGTTTGAAATGAGAGACAGGCCGTCGGCACTCAGGGACGGCCCTCTGATTTGTTCTGTGGTTCCTTTGATAGCATGCATCCTACAGAAGAGAGGGAAACAAAAAAAGATGACAGAGACAGGTCTTGGGGAAAACAGGTTTTAATCCATGGAGCTTCAATTGCTGCACTTCGGTCACAGCCTCCCCAGAGAGGGCAAGGGAGCCAAGCTGAGAGTGATAAGCTAATATACAGTTAAAACACAATAACGTACAGTTTCTGAAAGCAATTAGAATAGAATGAAGGGGCTCTTAAGCACTTACAATTCGTAACATATTGTACGAATTGGAATTTGTAACACATCATATAAATTGCATTTACAGTGGGGAGAACGATTTTGCAGGTTTTCCTACTTACAAAGCATGTAGAGGTCTGTACTTTTTATCATAGGTACACTTCAACTGTGAGAGACGGAATCTAAAGAAAATCACATTGTATGATTTTTAAGTAATTAATTAGCATTTTATTGGATGACATAAGTATTTGATCACCTACCAACCAGTAAGAATTCCGGCTCTCACAGACCTGTTAGTTTTTCTTTAAGAAGCCCTGCAGTTCTCCACTCATTACCTGTATTAACTGCACCTGTTTGAACTCATTACCTGTATAAAAGACACCTGTCCACACACTCAATCAAACAGACTCCAACCTCTCCGCAATGGCCAAGACCAGACAGCTGTGTAGGACATCAGGGATAAAATTCGGTCTGGGGCTCCATGCAAGATCTCACCTCGTGGGGCATCAATGATCCTGAGGAAGGTGAGGGATCATCCCAGAACTACATGGCAGGACCTGGTCAATGACCTGAAGAGAGGGACCACAGTCTCAAAGACAACCATTAGTGACACACTACGCAATCATGGATTAAAATCCTGCAGCGCACGCAAGGTCCCCCAGCGCATGTCCATGCCCGTCTGAAATTTGCCAATGACCATCTGGATGATCCAGAGGAGGAATGAGAGAAGGTAATTTGGTCTGATGAGACAAAAATAGAGCTTTTTGGTCTAAACTCCACTCGCCGTGTTTGGAGGAAGAGGAAGGATGAGTACAACCCCAAGAACACCATCCCAACTCTGAAGCATGGAGGTGGAAACATCATTCTTTGGGGATGGTTTTCTGCAAAGGCAACAGGACAACTGCACCGTATTGAGGGGAGGATGGAAGGGGCCATGTCATGGCCAACAACCTCCTTCCCTCAGTTTTATTTTATCTTACTAGGCAAGTCAGTTAAGAACAAATTCTTATTTTCAATGACGGCCTAGGAACTGCCTGTTCAGGGGCAGAATGACAGATTTGTACCTTGTCAGCTCGGGGATTTGAACTTGCAACCTTCCGTTTACTAGTAGAAAGCTCTAACCACTACCCTGCCGCCCCGGTAAGTAAGAGCATTGAAGATGGGCCTTGGCTGGGTCTTCCAGCATGACAATGACCCGAAACACACAGCCAGGGCAACTAAGGAGTGGCTCCGTAAGAAGCATCTCAAGGTCCTGGAGTGGCCTAGCCAGTCTCCAGACCTGAACCCAATAGAACATCTTTGGAGGGAGCTGAAAGTCCGTATTGCCCAGCGACAGCCCCGAAACCTGAGGGATCTGGAGAAGTTCTGTATGGAGGAGTGGGCCAAAATCCCTGCTGCAGTGTGTGCAAACCTGGTCAAGAACTACAGGAAATGTATGATCTCTGTAATTGCAAACAGAGGTTTCTATACCAAATATTAAGTTCGGCTTTTCTGATGTATGAAATACTTATGTCATGCAATAAAATGCAAATTAATTACTTAAAAATCATACAATGTGATTTTCTGGATTTTTGTTTTAGAATTTTCGAGCAGGTGGTGTTATCAAGATACAGCCTTTTTTGTTTCAATCAAAACACATATTTAGCCTTGTGGCGCATGCTGTTGAGTTATGAGATTCTTTATCTTGATGCTTTACAGATGGACTATCCAGTCTATCCAAATAAAGTGTCACCCTATTCATCCTAAAATAAATGAATTGGTGTTTTTGGTCTAACAGTAACTTTATAGTATGCTATTATGTTCGCTATGTTAGGCAAATGTAGAATACTTCTTAAATCTTTAAGTGATCTTGCGAGACACTGAATCAGCTTTTGTCACGTTCTGACCTTTATTTCCTTTTGTTTTGTCATTATTTAGTATGGTCAGGGAGTGAGTTGGGGTGGGCAATCTATGTTGGTTGGTTGTCAATCAGAGGCAGGTGTCATTAGTTGTCTCTGATTGAGAATCATACTTAGGTAGCCTGGGTTTCACTGTGTTTGTTTCCGTGTCTGTGTTTTTCACTACACGGTACTGTTTTGGGTTTCGTTCATTCCACGTTTATTGTTTTTGTATTCAGTTGTTCATGTGTACTATTTCATATTAAAAGAACCATGGACACTTACCACGCCGCATATTGGTCCTCCGATCCTTCTCGCCTCTCCTCTTCGTGAAGAAGAGGAGGAAATCCCTTACAGCTTTGATCTAAACTTTCTGAGAAGTGCCAGAGCTGAAACAACGGTAGAGGGAAGCGTAATCATTACAACAAATTCAACATTATTGGTGATAGTCAATAATCAATATGGTAGTAATCTGTCATTCCTGATTTTCTCAAATAGAATTTTACCCTGATGTCCATGCTATGGCACGTTCATTTTGGTCACATTTAAATCAATGTGTCAGTCTGAGATAAAGCTTTTGCCAGCCTGCCATGAAAATATGAAGATATAACCTAAACATGATCTAAAGAAAATGTTTCATCCCTAACATAGCATATTCCTACACAAATGTGTTTCAGTTTGTGCATGGTTTGTTTAAAGGCATGGGCTTGAGAGAGAAATCAGAGTGTGAGAGACAAACCGTGTGAGAAACAGACAGATCGGGGCTACTTTGATGTGCTTCGGTGCTGGGTGCTGCTAGGAATAGCAGCTAGATAGAAAAAAAAGCACACATTGCAGATTCAATGGACAAATGTCTGTCTACAGACCACTACAGTAGAACTGTGTGTGTGTCACAATAATTCACAAGAGACTCACACTCATCCATGTGTGCAGACTCAAGTTGTCAATCACGTGAACTGGGGAAAAGAAGAAAAAAAACATTTTCTCCCAAATATCCTCAAGTGAGGCAGACAACCGACACGCCTTTAAAGGGAATCAAAACAGCCTCCACCACATTTCAATCTTTGTTGTATTATGTTCCCTCCAGAAGGAGAAGGAAAAGTAGTATTTGTGTGATCAGAAATCTGCGACCAATATGCTCCCCACATGTCTGACTTCAGCGTTGTGTCTTTCAACTCTGGTCTTGTTTTTGTTTTGGAGGAATTTGGCTTTTCTGCACATATCTAGTTATCTATTCTTTGCTCTTATATACCCAGTGTATTAAGTGAAGCCTGTCTTTGTGTGGATGCTGACAGCCCATCACTTAGCAGTGACTGTATGGTTTGCTTGATCAATAGCACATATAGCAGTATTAGGAAAATGGGCCTAAATGCGGCCATAGGCCCACATTAGACACAGACAGAGCCCTGTAAACAGATCATGTAGAACTGCCGTTCAGATATGAAGCACATCAAGAAACGTCAATGTTTTGTCAATCTACATTCCAAGATTACTTCATTTCCATCACACCGCCAGACTACTTGCAGCCAACATCTGAACACTTCATCATTCATTGAAATATTACAGACACTAAGCTCAGTAACTCACAGCCATAATTTGAAAAATTAATCTGTGTATTCACGTCTATTGCCATGACTCAACGTGGTTCAACATGGCCTCTGTACAACAGTAATTATCTATGGAGGCTGTCATATTTATTTGCCTAGTAATTTTAGACTGCTGAAGTCAGTTGGTCGGTGAGCTCATTGCGTTGTGTAGATTGTTAGATCGTGTCAGATTGAAGAAGTAACAGATTGTCGATTTTTCCTTATTTGAGGCAGGGTGGTCCCTCTACAGCCTTGTGTCTGGGACTGTCACAACAAAGTGACCCCCTGAACATTTCCAACACACACGCACCCCTGTCCCATCTATAGGGTATAGGGCGAGGATGCAATCCTCCCCAATAACAAAGCTGCCATTGACACTGACCCTAACCTCCTTCCTCCACCTCTCCATCCCCCTGGTCCTCATCACCCTCCCACGTTGCCCGCCCGGGCCCAGTGCTGGGCTGGTCATAGGGCCCCGGAATGCGGTTCAGGTGGAGAGCTGTGCTGTTTCCAATTAGCAGGGTATAAATTAGCATTGCTCTCTCCTGTCTCCTCTCCAAACATTGCTGTCTCCCCATTCTTTTTGACCCCTCCACACTTCACTCTTGCTCTGACCTCCCTCTGCCACTCCGCCACATAAATGTCCTCTCTTTATGGCTCTTGTCTGCAGCCCCTGCACTACCCACTCTCATGCTGTGTGGTTAACATGCAGTACATTTGGTATAAAGTTCTTTGTCGTCGGTCAATGAGTGTATAAATCCAGTGTTTTATATTTGAGTCTGAAAGGATATATACCTCCCAGGTTTACTGTAACTCTGCTCAAATCCTGTACAGAGGACAAGGACAAAGACAGACTCATATATTGTTTCTGTCTGCAATCCAGTATACTGTATGTTGGGTCATATTAATATTCAATTACAAAAGTATAATGTGCAAAATGTGAAACTGAGCGAGTGTAGTCTTTTATTTCTGGACATGTTACAACGTATTTGCGAGCTCTTTTTCCACAGGTCAGTCTGTTAAATGGAGTGTTATTTTTCCAGGGCAAATAGATCAGGCTCAGTGTTGCCAAGTAGGACCTGAGGTCAACCTGGCACTGAGGGTTCACATCTGTTTAAATAAATCCTCCAAGGTGCCATCAGCAGTATAAACACATGCACGAACACGCACACACACACATACACACACACACACAAAAAAACACACGTAGAGAAACACACACAGTGATAGTTTTTCATCATTAACTTTTTTCACATTCCCACTTTTGGCACCTGTCATCCCTATATTTTCTTGTCTCGTTCTTTACGAGCTCGGGCTGCCGTTACTGAGAACACTGCACATGGGAGGGAAATTTACAGAGTGTGTCCTCCCCAGACCGAGCACGTTCGCAGGGATCAAATGCTCCCAAGGTGTCCTACGTACAACTCTATATTTTCCCCTGCCAGACCCCCCCCACTACCACTGCACTCTTTTACAGAGCCCGAGACCTCTGCTTGCCCTCTGAGCTCCCACTTTATGAGTCCCAGCTCATCCCTTGACTTGTAGAGAAAACAAGACCAGGGCAGCGTTTTATAGGGCTGCTGGGGGAAAGACAGGGGAAAGGCCCAAAAGAAGAGAAAAGTATGGTTTCGTCTCCTGCTCCCTGAGCATCAGAAGGAGACATGGGGAGTGTGATAGAGGGAGGGAAAGAGGGAACGAAGAGGGAAGAACTGTGGAGAAGAGAGGAGCAGTTTGTTGAGGAAGTGGTCATGCTGTGTTTTGCAGTGGCCTGCCACCAGTGTCTGCACCAGAGACCAGACCAGCATCCCCTCTTCGACTGGCATTCCCTCCATTCAGCTGACCAGGAAGGTGAGGGGGATGAGGATGCAGAGAAAAAGAGAGAGAGAACAGGGACAAGGGCGTGAACTCTCCTCCCTGACACAGGCTCACTCGTGGGCTCCCTCCTCCGCAGGAGTCCCGTGCCTCTTTAGATAAACACAGCGGATCAGTTAACAGCTTTCACCTCCCTCATTCCCTCTCTCCCTCCTTCCCTCTCCAGATGTTTGGCCCATGCAGCTGAGTGCACCCAGGGCTGAGGAGTGGAGATCTCCAGCATCGATTGGAATGCTGCTCCTCCATCCATCTCCATCAGTGGACTTGAGATGTGATTGTGTTTTCCCTTCCCCACACCTGCAGCTTCCTCTGGACCTACCCTGAAACCTATGATCAATTGCATTGACTCGTGAAAATCGTAGCAGAGCAGCTGCAGCCCCATGCTTTATGAGTTCTGCCTGTGGTTCCAGGCAACCTGTGGATGAACAACAGTCTGAGCACAGTTTAATTATCAAAGTGTTATTCCCATCAAACTAAACCCAGGAACACATTTTATGTTCCTCTTATATTCTTGCAATGGAGTAATCCGGCTCTACCTACCCCATCTGTTTTAAGCTGTTGCTCCCTCTTCCCTTTCTGCACTGCTGTGACTTTGTGTCATTCAACAGACTGTGTTTTATATGGATTAAATGCTCCTCTAACACTGTCTTATCATGCACCAGGCCCAACCTCATTAGTCAATAGCGCTCAGCAACTGGTAGTGGGGAGTTCTGAAGAGACGGCCCAAAGTTAGCAGTGCTCATTTCAACACGGTGGGCTACCCTGTTGTTCAAATCCTCTCAAGCTGTTCCAGACATCTGACAACCGCTACTTTTATTTATTGACTTCATTTTGCTCAGAGGGCAGGTTTTTACTTCTCCCTGAGTGATGCAGAGTTAATGTAGAGCTGTGCACTGCAAGTGCTTTTTCTCTCCCCATCAAACCGTACTTAAGCGTTTAAACACTCTGGGTAATGACGTGCTGTTGTGGAAATGAAAAACCATGCCGGGTAAAAAAAAAGAAAAGACAAACATCCCTGTAGGCTTTCCCTGAGGAGAGGATGAGAGAGAGGAGGACCCTGTTCATCAAAATGAATGAGCACCTCTTAGGGCCCTTGTGTCGACTGAGCTAGGAGCGCTCAGAAACCACTGGGCTGAGTCACTGCTTGCTCAGAGTGTGAAGAGAGATCCAGATTCTCTCCCACACACAGACAAGATATCACCCCAACCAATTGTAGGTTTCTGTTGTTTTAATTGTTTTCCTCTTCTTTGCTTACTTTTCCAACATGTTGAATATTTATATTGATGTCATATTTTGTCGGTGTATCCCTCTTGAAAAGATGAAATAGTCTATTTATGATGAAGAAGTGTTTTCTCACATTCGTCAGCACAACTAGGGAGGACTTCAGTTGGCATCTGAACGATCACATATCAAATGTATCTTAACCCAGCATTTTTACGTTTCGCCAGTTGGTTTTAAATTCTACAAACTCTACTGCTGCTCTACTGTCAAAAGAAAGAGTCTGCTATGAAAATGAAAGTAACAGACATACAACGGTGATTCCATACTGCATTTCAAAGACACCGTTTGTGTATGCAATTTAAAAACAAGAGTTACTTGGAGTGAGCACATATTACAATGATCAATTAATTAAAAGAGCTCCGATTGTTGGCAGAAGCTCAGAAGGAAGGGTTTCAGTTTCCCCAAGTTATTGTTACATAAATGCCCTTTGAGTATGGAGATCATCATGTTCTGCTGTGTCTGGTTTCCTTTGGATGCATTGGAGTGATTCTCCCTACTGCAGCTCTACTGCCTTATAGAATGCCTTCCCCAGAGCAGCTTTTTCAAATTTGGGGCTTGCGACACTCAGCCAAAAGCCGCAAATTACCCCCCTCTAGCAGCAGCGAATTAGGAACAATTTTGTGTTTGCTATAAAAAAAAAAAACAGGGGAGAGAGAAGCAAGGGGAAAATGTAGCTTACACCAGGGACCACCAACGGAGGCAACATGGGATGAACAGCTCGCTGGCCGACAGATTGGGTGGCAGGGCGGTGCTTTCACGCTTACTCTCTAATCTCTGAACTTCACAGCAATCAGCTTTATCACATCACTGCTACATAGTATAACACAACATTCATTAAATACAGTAAGAATTACTGGACTTATGTTACTGTTCCATTGTTTACAAGCCTTTGAATTAGCTTTGTAATTTCCCCAACCCAGACCTGCAGCACTGATAAAATAAGGCTTTTGCTCCAACACCAGAGCCCTCAGGGATGCAGTGACTTTGTTGACATTGTGTAGCAAAGGGTGAGAGGTATGAGGTGCCAATTCAATGGATGTACTCTCTTTATGTCATTGATGCCATTATTTTCAGTAGAGGGAGAGGGCTAGGTTTGGCTTCCCTGCTATGCGGTTGGTCTGAGCACCAACGTAAAAAGGCTTTTTCCCTTATTTTTTACAAAGCGTGAGGTTTGGCTCGCCTGCCTAATCTGCTTCGATTGAGCCAGTCCATGTTTTTCCCATTCTGGCAACATTTTCAATGCCCTTTTAAAATCCACTTCCAAGTTGTAATATGCCACTGCAGACGTTATTGAGAGAAGGAAGAAAGAGAGAGGGGGTTGTAAGGAGGGACCTATCCCCTACTGTTAGGCTTTAACTTCAGAGTTTCCAAACTTCATCACGTCTCCATGGTGATGCCTGGTGGAGCAGGCAGGCCACTCTGTCTTGCTCAGAGATCAGGTGGCCAGAGCAGGCCATGGCCAGGTTGGGGTTAGAGTTATTCTCGTTAAGCCATAGGCCTACTACAACTGTAATCAGAGCCCGGCTAGCCTGACCCCACTCTGACACGTCTTGGACCAGATGTTAATTGTGCTTCCTGCTTCTTTTTGATTAAATGACATCAGGTTTTAGTCTTGTTTGTATGGCTAATGGCGCTCATTTGGTGCAATAAGCGGTTTAGGGGCTGCTGTGGGTGACATCACCCCTCAGTGCCTTTGATCTGAGCTCTCTGAGGATACACTAGCTAGCGTTTCTTGTTGGCCACAGTTGTGCAAGGGTTAGAGCTGTTGGTCCATACCTGTGGGTCTGGACTTGATGACGACAAGAAGGTAGAGTACATGATATTGCCCGATTCTTGTTGCCCAATCATTGGGCACATTGGGTAGAGCTCTCTTCACCCACCAGCCCTAAGAGGTGCCAGGCTGCAGGAAAATGGTGAGGGCATGAGGTCGCCAGCTGGGACGCAGCAGGGTACCAGGAAGATTGAAAGGGGGCATTGGGAAGAGTAGGGGGGTCATGACCAAATGCCACCCATTGAACTGCATAATGGCTGCATTAGAGGGCCTGTGTTTTTGTCTCACAGATGTTATAATGAGGCTGATTTGATTAACAATAAAACCCAGAGCGCAACTGCGGATATTTTGATGTTGTTTGCAAGAATATTTTGATCTTGGTGTTTCGTGAGAGAAGTTGGGTAGTCTTCTGGGATATAGAGGGAGTCAGTGGGTGGAGGGTGTGGTTAGTCAATTCATGGGTATAGAGGCAAAGTCCATTAGGGTTCTATGATTAACACCAGGAAATCTAAGGCTCGACACCAACTCAGATAACTTCACCCTTGTCTTATGTGGCACCTATCAGACCCCATGCCTACTAGTCTTTTCCTGTCTTGCAATCTCCTTATCTCCATCTCTGTAAACCCTTTTCGTGACCTCTCTCTACCCCTCTCTCCCTCTTTTTCTCCCTCCCTCTCTCTCCCCCTCTCTCCCTCTTTTTCTCCCTCCCTCTCTCTACCCCTCTCTCCCTCTCTCTACCCCTCTCTCCCTCTTTTTCTCCCTCCCTCTCTCTACCCCTCTCTCCCTCTTTTTCTCCCTCCCTCTACCCCTCTCTCCCTCTTTTTCTCCCTCCCTCTCTCTACCCCTCTCTCCCTCTTTTTCTCCCTCCCTCTCTCTACCCCTCTCTCCCTCTTTTTCTCCCTCCCTCTCTCTACCCCTCTCTCCCTCTTTTTCTTCCTCCCTCTCTCAGCGCGTGGCTGAGGTGTGAGATCATTCTCCTTCTGGGTGGCTTTCCTGCTATATGTCACTGTCATCTGCTGGCACCGAGGGTTGGGGGGTCCCTTTTCCGAAAACACACCGCACTGCCCTCCACCACGCCACACACGTAAATTCTTGGGCACGAGACTGGAGAACGGTGCACCAACGCAGCACCCTTTTTTACTGGTCCTGGCAGGGTGAAGCACAGACCGGTGAAGCAGGGGAGAGAGGGAGACGCGGAGGGTGGAAGATATATAATTGAATACCTCTCAAAAGCGGGGCAGCAGGGATCAGCCCTGCCAGGAAAAGCAAACGCCAACAAGCCGAGCCTGTGGAAGTCAACCATTAAAGTGAGAGGAGAAAACCTCTGCTCTGATCAGCAGTAGCACAGGGCTAGCTTTTCAAAGGCTAACTCAAAATGCCACTTACTTACTGTAGCTTCCCCCTCTATACATTGATACGACCATCCCCTCAATTCTGATCACTGTAGCCAACAGATAATCACTTTGAAATTGTGCTGCACTTAAATGCTTGCATTGTCTTTGGTCTCTTTCAATTAAATTTCAATTCAATCCGTTTATGAAGTAACTTACAAACCACTCTCAACAGTTCAGGAAAATAAAAACATTCAAGGGAACTCATTCCAAATGATGCATTTCAAATGTAGGAATAACATGTAGGAATAACATTGAAACATTGTTTTTCCTCTCATGATTGAATTAGCTAAGGATATCCCACAATGCACCACTCTCTGCACCATGATCTGGCTGTGGAAAGGAAGAAAGGAGAGGGTGGGAGTTGGAGGAATGAGTTTACCTTGCCTGTTTGGCTTGGCCTTAATAATGCTCGAATGAAAGCATGGCATAGCAACCGTGTCAGGCATGAATGGACTTCTGACTAAATCGACAGACTTTGCCCAGGAAATGGCCTCTACATCAGAGGGAAGATGTGAGTTATGATAAGTCATAACTGATAATCCACGTGGAACTGAGTAGAAACCTGGAACGGTAACAGGGCTGATGGGAGTCACATAAACCTACATTCATCATGTTCATAGTGTTATGAATAACCATAATGTGACATCGATTGGAGTCTTCTGTAGTGACGTATTCAATTTAAGGCCCGGTGTCATTGTTGTTACAATTGATGAGCCCTTTTACATATTTCATTTCTAAATGAATTGGCAGTCAAGGAACATTCTTTCACATGCCATTTAACAAGAACAAACGTGAGACTATAAGAGAGAGAATGTAGGAGAGAGGTGGTGCTGACCAGGGGTTAATGCAACAGGTCTCCACTGCCAGAAAAAGAGGAGGTAGTCACATTTTCTCTCACATCCTGCTAGGCACCCATCTTGAAGGAAATAAAATAAAGTCAAACACAACTGATTATTGGCAAGTTTTTTCTTCCCTTTCGACAGGGATGGAGAAGTCATGTATGATAAAGGACAGCTGAACACACATACAAGAGGACATGCATGCAGTTTCTGTCTTGCCTATTTTGTCAGGTGCAGTGACTTTCCCCGCAGATAAAGGTCACTCCTTTCTCTCTCTGTCAATCAACAGCACTGCTCTGCTTTTCTGATCATTTGTTTGTCTCTTTCTCTATTTGTTCTTGGTAAAAGAGCATTGACTTCTGCATCGTCTACAAAGCTTTCACACAGACCCATTGGCTGATGCATGAGGAGCGGCTTGGCTTTGAGGTCTCATACCTGACCAGGGAAAGTGACTCTCAACCATAACGCCTGGTTAAAATGTAGACGTTTCACAAGCGCGCATTTGCAGCTTCTATATGTGCCGAGGCCTGATGATGCTCGTGCAATCAATGAAGGCACTGGCAGCCCCAGAGTTTACACTTGATCTTTTTTCTACTTTACCAGAGTTCTGAGATGAATCATGACTGACCACATAATAAAAGATGGCATTACGGCTCTGACACTGTTATCATACAGTCTCTGTTCGATACATGGGCTAAAATGACCCATTAGTGGTATTTCCAGTTTTTTTTCAAGCAGATAAGTATTATTCGAACACTAAATAACTACTGTAAGATGATACGAATCTCATGCTGGATCTATTAAGGTTACTTCACCACAATTCCCACCACAGTGTTAAAGATTATCAATAGCAATAATAAACGTTTAGTGTTTTATGTGCAGAAAAATATATGACCACAAAAAGGATCAAATAAACAGTGACCCAGTATGAGCGAGTCTGTACATTTAAGGAATCAAACTTATTCCTTATTCAAACGGGGACCAACAAAGAAAATCAATGTGTATTTCTCTCTCAGTCAAGCAATTTAACAATTCGCCATCAGGTAACAATCTTTTTATTGATTTAAGTCCTTCAATAGTTGCCAAGCGTCATTAGACTGAATTGGATATTGTACTTCTATCCATCAGCCCTTTCCAAAAGCTTTAGAGTAGTCATCAATCTAAACTAGGCTTAGAATAGAATTAAAGAAATACTTTCCTCCCAAGAAACCTAACATTATTTTCATCCTGTCATGTTCAGTGTAACACAGCACGGTCTGGCATAGAAGTAAAAGAAAAACACACAATAAATCTAAACAAGGACGTTAAAAGAAAACAACAAATATGGTTAATTATATCATTCAACATTTACATGAATAATCTGTCTCAAATACTCAATCTTCATTATAATCCATGAGAAATGTCTATTACTTTGGGTTGAAACAGTACCAGAATCATCTCCAATGTGGCTCCAGATATTTCTAACGATATTAAGAGTGTAAGGAAACGTTTATATTCCTTTTATGTTTTGTTCCATTTATGTTCACAAATACAGTATCACAATTGAACTTGATTGTGATATCTATCAAGTTATGAAGATATGTTATTAATTACTTTAAAATATTGTTTTTAAACATCCATAATTCTCAGGGCTTTAATATGGCTTTAATTTTCTTAGAATGTAATATTGCTTTTATTTTCTGACTAATATCACGAACCACGAAATTGGTTCTAGCAAAACCGAGTTAAATCACGATGTCTATTTAAACACATATTTGAATAAATCCTCAACTGGTTCGTCAAGCTACATCTCCCATACAAACATATTAAAATATTTCTATAAAAAAAAAACTTATAAGGAATGCTTTGGAGAGACAACCAAATGCGGGTTTAGAAATGACCTCATAATCTGACATGAAAATATGAAGTCTTTGAATGTGTTGCACATATTTTTTTCCATTTTTGGAACGAGCAGGCTGTGTGGCCCCATGACGCAAAATCAGGCAATTATAATACGATGTTGAACTAATGGATGGATGTGGTGTAACTCAACTGACAATCTGAAAGCTGCGCAGCTGCACAGACCGTTACTTCTAGACTTCAATTTTAGAAAGAGCAAAAAAAAAACGAACAAAAATAAAATGTTTCAATTGTAATATCAGAAAATCCTTAAAATGTAGTCCTAACATTCCAGGATATTGGATTTAGCCTAGATTAGAGTCAACACAATGCTGCATCTCGTTCATGTGATCTTTATATAGTTTGATTCCGCACATCGCTTGATCCTCAGTCGCTGTTTCGATAGACACTTTTAAAGCTATAACCGTCAAAATGTGTCAATTATTTTAAGATTTTTATTTGACTTAATATAGGCTGACATGTTTTACGTGTAGGCCTAAACATCATATAATTGAATCTAATAATATTTTATTATTAGAGAAATGCTAACCAGACAAACTAAAATTACCCTAATTTTGTCAAAAGTTCTGAACATAATTTAACCCACGCATCATCTTACACACTCAGCAAAATGTTGAATTAACGGATTTCCTGCTGAAAGATGCAATCAAGTTCACTGCGCATTTAGGCCTACTATAGGTAAACATGTGCAGCTATATTTCCACTGATTAGATATACGCTATGCACTAATCAGTTGTTAAAGGCATCAATTACAGATCTTCAATTTTGCCAACATTGACAGGTCAGTGACGCAAAGGCCTATAAGAAAAATGACTGAGTTAAATATATTGTTTTAAATAATTCACTTTATTTCTTTCCGAATGTAAAAGGAAACTCGTCAGTTAAATATTTGCATTTCAATTGACACATGTAATTTCATACTTTACAAAGAAAAACGCAAGATGCTATGAAACATGTAATTAATGCAAGGCATACATCTACAGCATTCTTAAGAACTCTTCAAATAGGCCGAGATCAACAAGAAAGTCCATCCAATTACCATTTGCCAAATACCTGTGTTTCCACAAGAGCTTCAAAAATCTCTATCACCTGAGATACAAATACACAATTTAAAGTCTGAAACACAGCTCAAATATTCACAAGCACTGCTCATTAGCCAGGTCAGATGTGCTGCGCTGAGTTTGTAATTTCTGATATTCTTCATGTAAACTGACGAGATGTGGAGACGCCGTGGAGTGGAACAGCGCAGGGGACGCGTAGGGACCGCTGGTGGTCAAAGCGGAAGAAAAGGTGGCATAGCGGCTCGGATTGAAGGACCCGATAGTGACAGGCTGTTGTGATTGAAGAAAAGCCTTGGCAGCGAAAGTGTTCCGGGTAAACAGGCTCGACAACGCCGGTAGCAGGGTGCTAACAGGTGGGATGGTGGGAGCGCATGACGAGTGCGCATGGTGATGGAAGCCGAATGGATATATCTCCAAACTGGGTAGCTGAAGACCCGCTGTGCCGAGTCCATAAGTACCATAAAAGTTGTGAAAGCCACTGGGCTCAAGGGATTGCTCCTTGAGCACCCCGAAACGAAAATGCTGGCGTTTGAACCTCTTCCTTCGACGCAGAAAGCTCCCATTCTCAAACATGTCCGAAGAATTGGGGTCTAGCGTCCAGTAGTTTCCCTTCCCTGGATTACCAGGCTCCCGGGGCATTTTGACAAAGCAGTCATTGAGCGAAAGGTTGTGTCTGATGGAATTCTGCCAGGCAGGGAACTTCTCACGATAATAAACGAATCGGTGGCTGATAAAGTCACATATCTCGCTGAGGGTAAGTCGCTTTTTTGGGCTTTGTAATATGGCCATTGTTATCAAAGCGATGTAGGAGTATGGAGGCTTTACCGAAGCCGGGCTTTTAATTGCTGCTGGAGGACACTTCGATGTGGGTGAGTAGTCGTCCCTATCCTCATCCTGCCCACTAGAAGACAAAAAAGTTTCGGGCTCATGCTCTGCGCTTCTCGTCTCTTCCAAAGGTAAGGACACGAGATGCTCCTCTCCGTTATCCCTGAGTCCCTCTCCTACTACGTCAATAACAAAATCTTCCATGGGTTCCAAGTCCAATGTCATAGTCCACGGGCAGAGCCAATATCACCTGCCCCAACAAGGTGGGAAAGGGTCAGTTCTTTGAAAGGGATAGATGCTCACGCGCAAGCCTTTGCTCTCTCCATTCACAAAAAAAACTAGCTTAAAATATGTGCGGTCTAGCCCCCTCTCACGTTAGTCATTCAAGAGGAAAAAACAACCCTTCAAAAAATCCAAAGCCTTTTATCTCCAAACAAACACAAAATGGAACAACCTTTTAGCCTTAAACAGAGAAAAGGGAGGCTGCGAAAGTTATGAAGCACGGCGAGTCTTCCACGATGTCCAGCATCCTCTCTCGTTGGTTTCCTGTTGGAACTGTAACTGCATTGGATCAGGTGACTGTGATGTCATGGTTATGCTCGAGGAGAAGCTCTTAACAATTCAAACAAGGCAATCCGTACCAAAGTACCACCCGTTAACTATCATCATCCCATCACTCCAACATCAACATCATATTTCAAATTCCACTCAGTAAATTACCATTCGTTTAATAAGTGACAACTATGGGATCAATATGGTGATGGGAAATGTTCTCGTATTGCCTAATTCTGTTATCCATAGGCCTACTTGCAGATGGCTATTCGAAATATCAAATATTATGTAGGAGTAGACATATAAATGCCCCTGACATCTGAACTCTCACCACATCAATAACACATTTTAAAAACAAAATGGCCTATAATTGTCATTTCGTGAAGCGTGAAAAACAAAGACAACTCAAAATAAGCCTATAACCATGATACATTTTGTACATATATGCGCGAATTGAATGTGAGGCTGGGCTGAACCATGAATCAACTCGTCGTTTTTCTGAATAAATAATAATGTCCTACTAAGGGCGCTTCGAACATTTATCTTGTACTGTTTTTGCAACATATGCCCATGCGCAAAACATGGAGGAGAGTATGAATTGAAGTATGAGTATGAATTAATTTTTTTTGCCTTTAAGCCTCCATCACACCTACAGCTTCTTTGTGTTTTGGTGCACCAGAAGTACATTCCTTTCCAATGGAACGCAGTGTTTGCCATGCAGCATTGTGTTACAGAGGCAGTTGCAGTCCGCTCTGTGTGGCGCATAGGTTGGATTTATCGAACATATGCATCTTATTGTATGCATAGACGGCGTGACAGAAACAGTAGCAGATTGTGAATGTAGAACTTTTGTTGCACACATATCCAGATGACACTGCGTACATTTAGCGAATTTCACTACAGGTGTGATCGGGGCATAAATTCTACAATTTTGCACAAATGGCACCGACTAAACAACTATCATGTACGGAAGCGTGTTGAGTTATAAATGTTGAAAATACGAAGTATTAACATTAAGTTTAATAAAATCAAAGTGAGGAATCATTTTTATTAGGCTATGCTTCTTTCAAGAAATGATATGCTTTGGAGAAAGGCATAATGCTTGTGAAAATATCACTTCACATACTGCAGCAAGAGGCCCAAATTCTAAATTCTGCAATAATTTAAAGGCTAGATGAAATAAATCCATCTACTGTACATCGATCAAACATAAACGTGGTAGGCCTATTCATTTTAGTCAAGGTAAGTGAGACAAATCAAAGGAGAGTGAAGATTAACAACACAACAATAATTGTGTTGATATTGGGGATTTGCAGTGACGGAAGAGAAGTATGAGCCAAATCCATAATCTATATCTATAGTGTCAAAAACAATTGGTGGACCAGTAGGCCTATAGGTCACCTTCAGAAGGTGTCTACCCCTATAGACAGAGACAATTTACGGCGCCCTGCAACTTTTACAATTTACAGAGGGAAATATAGCATATAGAAATGTATAGTAGCCTACTTATGCTCATACCATGCTGCTATTATAATAACAAAATGAATAATATTCGAGCATATTGAAACTAGGCTAATATGTCAATTAAATGTAGCAGCTAGCCTACTTGTTATTTCGTGATAGGCATATATTTATTTATTTCACCTTTATTTAACCAGGTTGGCAAGTTGAAAACAAGTTCTCATTTACAATTGCGACCTGGCCAAGATAAAGCAAAGCAGTTCGACACATACAACAACACAGAGTTACACATGGAGTAAAACAAACATACAGTCAATAATACAGTAAAAGACTAAGTCTATATACGATGTGAGCAAATGAGGTGAGATAAGGGAGACAAAGGCAAAAAAAGGCCATGGTGGCGACGTAAATACAATATAGCAAGTAAAACACTGGAATGGTAGATTTGCAGTGGAAGAATGTGCAAAGTAGATATATAAATAATGGGGTGCAAAGGAGCAAAATAAATAAATAAATACAGTAGGGGGAGAGGTAGTTATTTGGACAAAATTATAGATGGGCTATGTACAGGTGCAGTAATCTGTGAGCTGCTCTGACAGCTGGTGCTTAAAGCTAGTGAGGGAGATGAGTGTTTCCAGTTTCAGAGATTTTTGTAGTTCTTTCCAGTCATTGGCAGCAGAGAACTGGAAGGAGAGGCGGCCAATGGAGGAATTGGTTTTGGGGGTGACCAGAGAGATATACCTGATGGAGCGCGTGCTACAGGTGGGTGCTGTTCTGGTGACCAGCGAGTTGAGAAAATGGGAGAATTTACCTAGCAGGGTCTGTAGCCAGTGGGTTTGGCGATGAGAGCGTACAGGTCGCAGTGGTGGGTAAGTATATGGGGCTTTGGTGGCAAAACGGATGGCACTGTGATAGACTGCATCCAATTTATTGAGTATATGACTAGATCTGGCTAAGATAAAGGGCACTAGGCTTGCTGACATAATTTTTCCTCCACGAGAAGCCTATTTAGCGAGAGGTAACAGGACGGTCATAATGAGAAAAATGTCATTGCTATGCCTTATTTCTCATGAACAAGGAAACCATCGGCCTGCTACTCAATTGAAAACACACACCTTTAAATATATAACAGTCCGTAATGACACTGTTAAATTGTATTTTATATAGGCCTATAGCCAACGGAGAATAAACTGGTATTATGCTGAAAGTAATAGATTTGCACTTGCCAATATATAAAAGGAATGCCAGAAGCGGAAGGCACTTTTGTATTGTTCGAAGGCCCTGGGTTGTTTGTGTTTAATGATTTAGTCCTTTGTTGGGATTTCCACATTTCCCATTGATACCCCAGGGCAGCGGACGCCTGGGCTGGTGTGGGTGGGCTACGTTACCGACAAAAGCTGCAGCTGATTTGCCAAATTCATCACGCATGTCTTCAGATTGGAAACAGGTCCAATGCCGTGGCGGAAAAACGCGATGTGTGGTTTCAATAACAAAAACGATAATAATAGAAATTCGTCTGAATTTCCACAGATATGGTGCTAAAATGACAACAGCTGGCACGAGAAACATTATTCATTTCTCGTTGAGAAACCAGAGATGGAAATGATCAAACCAACAAAGGCCCTATACTGAGATAGCCTATTGGCTAAGTGACAGTTCATTATAAGAAACAATTGAAAGTTAACGCCCCATCCGATATTGTTATTATATGCGATATAAAAGATGATGCTGTCGCGTAAAAGTTGTAATGCATCGTCATATCACATCGTAAATTATATTTAAAGCAGCTTAGTCCTACAGAGAAATAGAGCTAAACCCAAGTTAAATTCACCTGCTGATGAACTTTTTAGTCATTTGAAGTATAGTCGTTCCATTCATTTTTTCTTAAGACCCCAGACTCTCACTCACAAACACACACACACAAATAATTTAAAACTATTATTCTTCAGACATTCGTCTACATATTTCTGTTTCCAATTCTGTCACAATATCCCTTCAATGTGTAAGCCTGATCATACTGAAAACAAAAAATGTAGACTAACAAATGTTTTTTTATTAGGAAATATTGAATAGCACTTCAAAGACAGGATGTTTTCTGTCAATTTTACATAAACACCTCATAAACACCACCTTTATTCACTTAAAACCGTGGCAGTGCAGTGTTTAATGACTCAGGCATAATGTGAGAGGCATTGTATATCATGAATTACTAGTCCATCCACATTTAAGGAACTGCTGAGTCAAACAATAGTGATGTAAGAAACGAAATAACGGGAAGTGTGTTCATGTCTAATATCCTGTCAATGATGCTTTACTCACCCTTTCTGCATTTAGGAGGGCTCAAGAAAAGGTTGGAATTTCATAAATCATCAGGTCAGTAGGTTTTGCTTTACTAGAGTTTTCACCATCGCCTTGATCTGATGTAATTTTTTTGTGCTATTATATTTACCTCCCCATGCCTTCAGTTTCAAATAGCTTTTGTCAAATAAACAAATATTACAGCTCTATGAAGGAGCACATTTCCAAGGAGTCTACATCAACCACATGTTAACTACAGAGGACCAAAAGCAATTTATATTCTAGAATACCTAATCATGTTGAGTGTGTACTGGAGAGACTTTGCTCCAAAAGCGAGCATGACGCCATCTTGTGGCATAAATGAAAAATCACACCATCACGTTCAAAAACACAAGACATCATCAATTAACACTTAGAGCAGGGACGTGCAACCGGCTGAACCAACCCTTTTGTAGGCCCGTGTACCAATAAAAAATGGTAATAATAATAAACTACCGGTAAAAAGTTTTAGTTCGTTCAAGAGTTTTTATTTGCACTATTTTCTACATTGTAAAGTAATAGTATAGACTTCAAAACTATGAAATAGATCATATGGAGTCATGTAGTAACCAAAAAAGTGTTAAACAAATCAAAATATATTTTATATTTGAGATTCTTCAAAGTAGCCACCCTTTGCCTTGATGACAGCTTTGTACACTCTTGTCATTCTTTCAACCAGCTTCACCTGGAATGCTTTTCCAACAGTCTTGAAGGAGTTCCCACATATTCTGAGCACTTGTTGGCTGCTTTTCCTTCATTCTGCGGTCCAACTCATCCCAAACCATCTCAATTGGGTTGAGGACAGGTGGTTGTGGAGGCCAGGTCATCTGATGCAGCTCTCCATCACTCTCCTTCTCGGTCAAATAGACCTTACACAGCCTGGAGGTGTGTTGGGTCATTGTCCTGTTGAAAAACAAATGATAGTGTCACTAAGCACAAGCCAGATGGGATGGCGTATCGCTGAAGAATGCTGTGGTAGCCGTGCTGGGTAAGTGTGCCTTGAATTCCAAATAAATCACTGACAGTGTCACCAGCAAAGCACCCCCAGACCATCACACCTCCTCCTCCTCCGTGCTTCATGGTGGGAACCACACATGCGGTGATCATCCGTTCACCTACTCTGCGTCTCACAAAGACACGGCAGTTAGAACCACAAATCTCCAATTTGGACTCATCAGACCAAAGGTCCAGATTTCCACCGGTCTAATGTCCATTGCTCGTGTTTCTTGGCCCAAGCAAGTCTCTTATTATTATTGGTGTCCTTTAGCAGGGGTTCCTTTGCAGCAATTCGATCACGAAGGCCTGATTCAAGCAGTCTCTTCTGAACAGTTAATGTTGAGATGTGTCTGTTACTTGAATTCTGTGAAGCATTTATTTGGCCAGCAATTTTTGAGGCTGGTAACGGTAATGAACTATTCCTCTGCAGCAGAGGTAAATCTAGGACTTCCTTTCCTGTGGCGGTCCTCATGAGAGCTAGTTTCATCATAGCGCTTGATGGTTTTTGCGACTGCACTTTAGGAATCTTATATAATTGTTGAAATGTTCCAGATTGACGGACCTTCATGTCTTAAAGTAATGATGGACTGTCGTTTCTCTTTGCTTATTTGAGCTGCTCTTGCCATGAAATGGACTTGGTCTTTTACCAAATAGGGTTATCTTCTGTATAGCTCCCCTAACATGTCACAACACAACTGATTAGCTCAAACGCATTAAGAAGGAAAGTTCCACAAATGAACTTTTAACAAAGGAACACCTGTTAATTGAAATGCATTCCAGATGACTACCTCGTGAAGCTGGTTGAGAGAATGCCAATAGTGTGCAAAGCTGTCATCAAAGCAAAGGATGGCTACATTGAAGAATCTCAAATATATTTGGATTTGTTTAACACATTTTCAAATCAAATCCAATCAAATCCAATCCCATATACGTGTTTAGCAGTTGTTATTGTGGGTGTAGCGAAATGTTTGTGCTTCTAGTACCGACAGTGCAGCAATATCTAACATTTTCACAACAAATACCAAATACACACAAATCTAAGTAAAGGAATGGAATTAAGAATATATGAATATATGGATGAGCAATGTCAGAGCGGCATAGACTAAGATACAGTAGATAGTATAGAATACAGTATAAACATATGAGATGAGTAATGCAAGATATGTAAACATTATTAAAGTGACATTATTAAAATAAACCTTCCTAGGGATAGCCCCCTTTTTACATTTTTTTGCCTAAAATGACATACCCAAATCTAAATGCCTGTAGCCCAGGCCCTGAAGCAAGGATATGCATATTCTTGGTACCATTTGAAAGGAAACTTTGAAGTTCGTGGAAATGTGAATTGAATGTAGGAGAATATAACACAATAGATCTGTCAGAAGAAAAAAACAAAGAAAAAAAAACATTTTTCTCCCACCATCTTTGAAATGCAACAGAAAAGTCCAAAATCTAGCCATCACTCTCGTAATTCCGATGGTGCCCAAAAGATGGCAGCAGTGTATGTGGAACGTTTCAGACAAATTACTCGAAGTATGAGCAAACTACATGTAATTTAGTGTGAAGTCACCCAGGTACATTTGGGCAAATCGTGAAGGAGACATTTACATTCACATTACATTTTTCTACAAGAATATCGTCAAATCTGAATACTTGGACTTTGATTTAGCTTTTCCAGTATTAGTAGCCATATTATAAGTTCAACGTTTGCAAACAGAGTTTTCATAACTTCATATCTCTCCATATTATTATAATTTTTGTCCAAAAGGAAAAGGCTTGCTGTTGCACAAGGTTAGCAACAACATTTTGCAACAGATACTGGGTTTCCGCATAGCTTTGTTTGACCCCGATTGGTGTTTATTTGACAAAGTTACAGTCAATCAAGTGAAGATCGCCCGCGTCATTGGCGTGCCATTAAGGCGTCGCTCTGACCAAATTTGGTGTCCTATAGGATATACTACACTCCTAATGATATAGTGAACTCTGGTTACGTTCTAGGATCTCTGAGGAATAAATATGAACATGATTTGACTGGTTGAAACAACGTTTAGGGTTAGATTTCATAGATTCCTTTATTTGCAAATTGAACGAGTGGAAATACAAAATCGATCATGCATGTGTCATGATGTTGGCCTGGAGGTTATGACAGTCATAAATACCTCTCCCCCCTTTTTCCTCTCTACCCTACTGATGTGACATTTGAACATCCCTTGGTTAACATAGAGATTCTGGAAACAGAAGGTGGGGGGGGGGGAAATGAACCATATTCTGATAATCCGACCAGTTGAACATATGCGGTGGTACTTAATGAATATGATGTCAGTTCAGTTGTCATCTGAGACATTCTCATCAATGATAGGAAGACATAACTACAATGTGCAGTCACTGACATGGTCACTCAACTACTGTTACCCAAGTGACTGACATAACAATAGAAAAACTGCTGATGCACAACCAAATCAAAATTCAAATCAAATTTATTTATATAGCCCTTCGTACATCAGCTGATATCTCAAAGTGCTGTACAGAAACCCAACCTAAAACCCCAAACAGCAAGCAATGCAGGTGTAGAAGCACGGTGGCTAGGAAAAACTCCCTAGAAAGGCCAAAACCTAGGAAGAAACCTAGAGAGGAACCAGGCTATGGGGGGTGGCCAGTCCTCTTCTGGCTGTGCCGGGTGGAGATTATAACAGAACATGGCCAAGATGTTCAAATGTTCATAAATGACCAGCATGGTCGAATAATAGTAAGGCAGAACAGTTGAAACTGGAGCAGCAGCATGGCCAGGTGGACTGGGGACAGCAAGGAGTCATCATGTCAGGTAGTCCTCGGGCACAGTCCTAGGGCTCAGGTCCTCCGAGAGAGAGAGAAAGAAAGAGAGAATTAGAGAGAGCATATGTGGGGTGGCCAGTCCTCTTCTGGCTGTGCCGGGTGGAAATTATAACAGAACATGGCCAAGATGTTCAAATGTTCATAAATGACCAGCATGGTCGAATAATAGTAAGGCAGAACAGTTGAAACTGGAGCAGCAGCATGGCCAGGTGGACTGCGGACAGCAAGGAGTCATCATGTCAGGTAGTCCTGGGGCATGATCCTTGGGCTCAGGTCCTCCGAGAGAGAAAGAAAGAAGGAGAGAATTAGAGAACGCACACTTAGATTCACACAGGACACCGAATAGGACAGGAGAAGTACTCCAGACATAACAAACTGACCCTAGCCCCCCGACACAAACTACTGCAGCATAAATACTGGAGGCTGAGACAGGAGGGGTCAGGAGACACTGTGGCCCCATCCGAGGACACCCCTGGACAGGGCCAAACAGGAAGGATATAACCCCACCCACTTTGCCAAAGCACAGCCCCCACACCACTAGAGGGATATCTTCAACCACCAACCTACCATCCTGAGACAAGGCTGAGTACGAGACGGCCTACAGAGAGGAGGTGAGGGCCCTCGGAGTGTGGTGTCAGGAAAATAACCTCACACTCAACGTCAACAAAACTAAGGAGATGATTGTGGACTTCAGGAAACAGCAGAGGGAACACCCCTCTATCCACATCGATGGAACAGTAGTGGAGAGGGTAGCAAGTTTTAAGTTCCTCGGCATACACATCACAGACAAACTGAATTGGTCCACTTACACTGACAGCGTCGTGAAGAAGGCGCAGCAGCGCCTCTTCAACCTCAGGAGGCTGAAGAAATTCGGCTTGTCACCAAAAGCACTCACAAACTTCTACAGATGCACAATCGAGAGCATCCTGGCGGGCTGTATTACCGCCTGGTACGGCAACTGCTCTGCCCTCAACCGTAAGGCTCTCCAGAGGGTAGTGAGGTCTGCACAACGCATCACCGGGGGCAAACTACCTGCCCTCCAGGACACCTACACCACCCGATGTTACAGGAAGGCCATAAAGATCATCAAGGACATCAACCACCCGAGCCACTGCCTGTTCACCCCGCTATCATCCAGAAGGCGAGGTCAGTACAGGTGCATCAAAGCTGGGACCGAGAGACTGAAAAACAGCTTCTATCTCATGGCCATCAGACTGTTAAACAGCCACCACTAACATTGAGTGGCTGCTGCTAACACACTGTCATTGACACTGACCCAACTCCAGCCACTTTAATAATAGGAATTGATGGGAAATGATGTAAATATATCACTAGCCACTTTAAACAATGCTACCTTATATAATGTTACTTACCCTACATTATTCATCTCATATGCATACGTATATACTGTACTCTATATCATCGACTGCATCCTTATGTAATACATGTATCACTAGCCACTTTAACTATGCCACTTTGTTTACTTTGTCTACATACTCATCTCATATGTATATACTGTACTCGATACCATCTACTGTATGCTGCCCTGTACCATCACTCATTCATATATCCTTATGTACATATACTTTATCCCCTTACACTGTGTATAAGACAGTAGTTTTGGAATTGTTAGTTAGATTACTTGTTGGTTATCACTGCATTGTCGGAACTAGAAGCACAAGCATTTCGCTACACTCGCATTAACATCTGCTAACCATGTGTATGTGACAAATAACATTTTATTTTATTTTATTTGATTTGAGTATAGCCCACAAAGATCTCCGCCACGGCACAACCCAAGGGGGGGGGGGCGCGAACCCAGACAGGATGACCACAACAGTGAATCAACCCACTCAGGTGACGCACCCCCTCCAGGGACGGCATGAGAGAGCCCCAGTAAGCCAGTGACTCAGCCCCTGTGATAGGGTTAGAGGCAGAGAATCCCAGTGGAAAGAGGGGAACCGGCCAGGCAGAGACAGCAAGGGCGGTTCGTTGCTCCAGAGCCTTTCCGTTCACCTTCCCACTCCTGGGCCAGACTACACTCAATCATATGACCCACTGAAGAGATGAGTCTTCAGTAAAGACTTAAAGGTTGAGACCGAGTTTGCGTCTCTGACATGGGTAGGCAGACCGTTCCATAAAAATTGAGCTCTATAGGAGAAAGCCCTGCCTCCAGCTGTTTGCTTAGAAATTCTAGGGACAATTAGGAGGCCTGCGTCTTGTGACCGTAGCGTACGTGTAGGTATGTACGGCAGGACCAAATCAGAGAGATAGGTAGGAGCAAGCCCATGTAATACTTTGTAGGTTAGCAGTAAAACCTTGAAATCGGCCCTTGCTTTGACAGGAAGCCAGTGTAGAGAGGCTAGCACTGGAGTAATATGATCAAATTTTTTGGTTCTAGTCAGGATTCTAGCAGCCGTATTTAGCACATCATTTTTGGACAGAAAGTTTCTGATTTTTGCAATATTACGTAGATGGAAAAAAGCTGTCCTCGAAATGGTCTTGATATGTTCTTCAAAAGAGAGATCAGGGTCCAGAGTAACGCCGAGGTCCTTCACAGTTTTATTTGAGATGACTGTACAACCATTAAGATTAATTGTCAGATTCAACAGAAGATCTCTTTGTTTCTTGGGACCTAGAACAAGCATCTCTGTTTTGTCCGAGTTTAATAGTAGAAAGTTTGCAGCCATCCACTTCCTTATGTCTGAAACACATGCTTCTAGCGAGGGCAATTTTGGGGCTTCACCATGTTTCATCGAAATGTACAGCTGTGTGTCATCCGCACAGCAGTGAAAGTTAACATTATGTTTTCAAATAAGGTAAAATATATAGTGAAAACAATAGTGGTCCTAAAACGGAACCTTGAGGAACACCGAAATTTACAGTTGATTTGTCAGAGGACAAACCATTCACAGAGACTAACTGATATCTTTCCGACATATAAGATCTAAACCAGGCCAGAACATGTCCATGTAGACCAATTTGGGTTTCCAATCTCTCCAAAAGAATGTGGTGATCGATGGTATCAAAAGCAGCACTAAGGTCTAGGAGCACGAGGACAGATGCAGAGCCTCGGTCCGATGCTATTAAAAAGTCATTTACCACCTTCACAAGTGCCGTCTCAGTGCTATGATGGGGTCTAAAACCAGACTGAAGCATTTCGTATACATTGTTTGTCTTCAGGAAGGCAGTGAGTTGCTGCGCAACAGCCTTCTCTAAAATTTTTGAGAGGAATGGAAGATTCGATATAGGCCGATAGTTTTTTATATTTTCTGGGTCAAGGTTTGGCTTTTTCAAGAGAGGCATTATTACTGCCACTTTTATTGAGTTTGGTACACATCCAGTGGATAGAGAGCCGTTTATTATGTTCAACATAGGAGGGCCAAGCACAGGAAGCAGCTCTTTCAGTAGTTTAGTTGGAATAGGGTCCAGTATGCAGCTTGAAGGTTTAGAGGCCATGATTATTTTCATCATTGTGTCAAGAGATATAGTACTAAAACACAAATCCCCTCCCCCCTTTCCCCGTCATAAACCCCATCTCACACCCAGGCCCTGGTGGGGTTTCACTTCCTTTGTGACATCATGATTTTGCCCCATATCAAAACATCCGATGAAGGGAGTAGGCTAGTTGAAACACATAGGGGAAATCCTAAATCCCCCCTTCCCCTCCCTCGCCCATCCATTTGCGCGTAGACACTTCGATTGAGCCTGCAACGCTGCAGGCTTTCTTAGCGAATTGGAATACCATAAAGCACCACGTTATTTCACACAAAATAATGGAGAGGCGTGCCTAATTATATGACACGTGTATTTGTTTACAGTGTGTCTGCTGTCGAGATTTGACAAATGCAAAATATTAAATACCTACCTTAAATGTTTAACTGTTACCGAGTTGCTGCCATGCTATGTTGTTGTCTTATATGTCTCTCTTTAAATAGTGTTGTGGTGTCTCTCTTGTCGTGATGTGTGTTTTGTCCTATATTTTTATTTATTTTTAATCCCAGCCCCCATCCCGTAGGCCTTTTTCCTTTTGGTAGGCCATCATTGTAAATAAGAAATTGCTCCTAAGTGACTTGCATAGTTAAATAAATAAAGGTCAAATAAATAATAATATTATTTGGAAAACAACGGGGGGGATTTGTACATTTAAAAAAAAGTGAAACATGAATTGCATCACGAGTGTGTCCTGAGGTTGATGGGTTTACTTATCCCCTCACCACTCTCAGAAAGTACCCACAGAGATTCGTCAGCAACAACTGACAACAGAACGCCCACGAGACTGTGGTTTGGGATTCACAGAAAAGTTGTTTGTGTGATTTACCTTTTTTCTGATCACATGACCTGGCCAGCAAAAAAAACTCTGGGCGCATTCGGATCACTTTTGTCAAGTCCTTTCAAAATGTGTTGCATTATGGGGATATACATTGACCTACATGTCGACTGCATAAACGTTACAAAAATCATGTGATCAAAAGTAATAATGTTTTGAACGCAGCCATCGCCTGCGTTGTGTGACTCTCTATTGTCAGCCAATCATTAGTGCGTTTTTGTTTGACCCACGCAAGGGTGACGAAAAACGTGACTTAAACAGGAACCAACTTTGCGCAAATCATGTATACAGTAGATATGTGATATTTGAGACTCTCTCACAGTAATTGATTATACAATGTACACATATATATGTTTCCAGTGTGAGTGTGTAATATGGGGGTTGGAGACATGTTTATTTGGACATAATAAAGAAAAACTTGTTTAAACAATGCGAACACTGTCATTTTGCACTGACCCTTGCTGTTGGAAAATCACATCAGTAGCTAGGTTTAAATCCAATTGGCTACAGATTTTCATGCAAATATGATAAAATCCGCATAAAGAAAATATGTAAATTTTCCCATCAGTGGTGTGTTGCCACCAAACTGACTTGTGGATTAAAATCAGTGTTATGAGGTAGTGCACAAAAAAATGTACTTTTTTGCTTACATTTTCATGTACTTAATAAATATTGAAAGTTCAATGTGTTTCTATGGCATTTTCAACTCATATTTTTGTCACAAAAACTGTTGTATTAAATAGAAGTCTGCTAAATGACTTAAATGTAAATGTAAATGTAGAAAATGTGTCTACTCTGGTCATGACACATGCTCTCTAGCCAACAGCTCACAGTTACAGTGAGGGTAGTCTACATGATGAGTTTACTAGGGATAAACACCCGTCTAGCATCAATAATCAGATACAGTGAGGGTAGTCTAGTCTACATGATGAGTTTACTATGGATAAACACCCGTCTAGCATCAATAATCAGATACAGTGAGGGTAGTCTACATGATGAGTTTACTATGGATAAACACCCGTCTAGCATCAATAATCAGATACAGTGAGGGTAGTCTACATGATGAGTTTACTATGGATAAACACCCGCCTAGCATCAATAATCAGATACAGTGAGGGTAGTCTAGTCTACATGATGAGTTTACTAGGGATAAACCACCCGTCTAGCATCAATAATCAGATACAGTGAGGGTAGTCTAGTCTACATGATGAGTTTACTAGGATAAACACCCGTCTAGCATCAATAATCAGATACAGTGAGGGTAGTCTAGTCTACATGATGAGTTTACTATGGATAAACCACCCGCCTAGCATCAATAATCAGATACAGTGAGGGTAGTCTAGTCTACATGATGAGTTTACTATGGATAAACCACCCGCCTAGCATCAATAATCAGATACAGTGAGGGTAGTCTAGTCTACATGATGAGTTTACTAGGGATAAACCACCCGCCGATAGCAGCATCAATAATCAGATACAGTGAGGGTAGTCTACATGATGAGTTTACTAGGATAAACACCCGTCTAGCATCAATAATCAGATACAGTGAGGGTAGTCTACATGATGAGTTTACTATGGATAAACACCCGCCTAGCATCAATAATCAGATACAGTGAGGGTAGTCTAGTCTACATGATGAGTTTACTAGGATAAACCACCCGTCTAGCATCAATAATCAGATACAGTGAGGGTAGTCTAGTCATGATGAGTTTACTATGGATAAACACCCGTCTAGCATCAATAATCAGATACAGTGAGGGTAGTCTACATGATGAGTTTACTATGGATAAACACCCATCTAGCATCAATAATCAGATACAGTGAGGGTAGTCTACATGATGAGTTTACTAGGGATAAACACCCGCCTAGCATCAATAATCAGATACAGTGAGGGTAGTCTAGTCTACATGATGAGTTTACTAGGGATAAACCACCCGTCTAGCATCAATAATCAGATACAGTGAGGGTAGTCTAGTCTACATGATGAGTTTACTATGGATAAGACCGAGAATATTTATATTTGTCAAATGGCAGTCAAGCATCGATCATGTCATAAGACCCTCAATATTTATTGGAAAGGAGCATCAATCTCATAACAGTGCACTTTCACCACCCTGTGAATTTCATAACTTATTTAATCTGTAGCCTAATAAACTGCATGGTTTCCCAAGTAGTAATAATGGGAGGACCACAACACCATATCATAGCGTGACTCCAAGTTTACAGCATTTTCACCCCCATTTCTCGCAAAACTGATTTTAAAAGACACAATGTCGAACGAGCAAATGATCTGTCGGCATTTACAAAATTGTACAGCTGTTGTGATGTGTTTTATATGTATGACTTTACTTGCATAAAAACTGTGGCTGGAAACGTGGTTAGTGACGGATTGATATTTACTGTGGAGGGGGGCTGGTACAACTCAAAATAAAAATGACCCCCAACATTGAAAATATTATCACATGACCCTCCCCTTGTAATGTAAAATAAATTGAGCACCCTTGCTACCTCATAGAATTAACTCAAACTAATGTTTATGACCAAAAAGAACAATAACTAGCAACCCTGTGTTTATAGACATGGATATCGACTTTGGTACTTCAGCATGCTTTTGTGGCACAGTCCATGAAACGCAAGGTTACATGCCAGAAGGTAGGGTGCCACGTGCCTGTATGACCTCCCTACAACGCCTGGGCATGCTCCTGATGAGGTGGCGGATGGTCTCCTGAGGGATCTCCTCCCAGACTTGGACAAAGCATCCGCAACTCCTGGACAGTCTGTGGTGCAACAGTTGGTGGATGGAGCAAGACATGATGTCCCAGATGTGCTTACAGGTCTGGGGAATGGGCGATTCCAGGCCATAGCATCAATGCCTTCCTCTTGCAGGAACTGCTGACACACTCCAGCCACATGAGGTCTAGCATTGTCTTGCATTAGGAGGAACCCAAGGCCAACCACACCAGCATATGGTCTCACAAGGGGTCTGAGGATCATTATAAATGGCAGTCAGGCTACAGCACATGGAGGGCTGTGCCGCCCCCAAAGAAATGCCACCCCACACCATGACTGACCCACCACCAAACCGGTCATGCTGGAGGATGTTGCAGGCAGCAGATCGATGACTGTCACGTTGTCACATGTGCTCAGTGGAAACTGCTAAAGAGCACAGTGTTCTCTGGCAAATGCCAAACGTCCTGCACTGTTTTGGTCTGTATGTGGACGTCGGACCCTCATACCACCCTCATGGAGTCTGTTTCTGACCATTTGAGCAGACACATGCACATTTGTGGCCTGCTAGAGATCATTTTGCAGGGCTCTGGCAGGGCTCCTCCTGCTCCTCCTTGCACAAAGGCGGAGGTAACGGTCCTACAGCTGGGTTGTTGCCCTCCTACGGCCTCCTCCACGTCTCCTGATGTACTGGCCTGTCTCTGGCAGCGCCTCCATGCTCTGGACACTACGCTGACAGACACAGCAAACCTTCTTGCCACATCTCGCATTGATGTGCCATCCTGGATGAGCTGCACTACCTGAGCCACTTGTGTGGGTTGTAGACTACGTTCATGCTACCACTAGAGTGAATGCACCCCCAGCATTCAAAAATGACCAAAACATCAGCCAGGAAGCATAGGAACTGAGAAGTGGTCTGTGGTCCCCACCTGCAGAACCACTCCTTTATTGGGGGTGTCTAGCTAAATGCCTATAATTTCCACCTGTTGTCTATTCCATTTGCACAACAGCATGTGAAATTTATTGTCAATCAGTGTTGCTTCCTAAGTGACTTGGAGTTACATTGTGTTGTTTAAGTGTTCCCTTTATTTATTTGAGCAGTGTATATATAGATATATATATAGATATATAGAGATACACCTTAGAGATACACCTTAGCCAAATACATTTAAACTCATTTAAACTCAGTAATCCTAGTAAAAATTCCCTGTCTTAGGTCAGTTAGGATCACCACTTTATTTTAAGAATGTGAAATGCCCACAACCCACAACCAGATGCATCTGTTATATATATGCATCTGGTTGTTGGCAATTCCACTAAGGGTGACCCCTGGCTCTACACGGAGCACAACATCAGGAAGTAGCATTAGCCACTAGTATGGTGGTGGAAAATTGTGTTTTGTAAAGAAAGAACACATATTTTCCCGTTTTTTTTCCCGCCTTCTCGTCATTAAATCGATTTGGAGAGTAAACCGACTCCATTGCAGCCTGAATGGAGAATGTTTTATGTACAAATGGAAGAGAAGCTTAGACTTAACATCAGAGAGAGAGATATGCCAAGGGCATGCTACAACACCTAGATGCATTTCTTTATGTCAAATGGCTCCTGCGTCAGCTATACAGATAGAGACGTACAAAAGGAGGCTAATTCATAAATTTTCGATCCAAATATTTGTATAAAGATAAGCATTATATTGTTAGATTATATGAGTAACTCTGGTAGGCCTAAAACAGACTTCCTCACCTCAAGTTCAACTGTCTGAGTCAGTTGGAGAGCCGGGTTGGGAGAGCTTATATCACAGGTCTGCAGTAGCTTAAGCTTGACTTACCAAACCTTCACAAATGTTTCTAAACTTTATTAAGATAATATAAAAAGTAAGTCAAGCCATTGTTTATAGGGAAAATACAGACAGAAGATTGAATGTAAACCAGGGAAAAAACGCACTTGTCACATTCTGACCTTTATTTCCTTTGTTTTGTCTTTATTTATTATGGTCAGGGCGTGAGTTGGGGTGGGCAGTCTACTATGTTTGGTTTCTGTTTCAGCCTAGTATGGTTCTCCATCAGAGGCAGGTGTCGTTAGTTGTCTCTGATTGAGAATCCTACTTAGGTAGCCTGGTTTTCACTGTTGGTTTGTGGGTGTTTGTTTCCGTGTGTGTGTTTGTCGCCACACTGTACTGTTTCGGTTTGGTTATTTCACATATTCGTTTATTGTTTTTGTATTTCATAGTGTTCAGTGTTTTTCTTATTAAAATCGTCATGAACACTTACCATGCCACATCTTGGTCCGATCCTTACTCCTCTTCAGAGGAAGAGGAGGAAATCTGCAGTTACAGCACTACCATTCCCTGTGCCCAATAAAAAAACACACAACCCTCCCCCCAGTAGATTTCGACCTGTCCCTATAGTGTGTGCCTTTCAATTGTTGCAGATGCACCTTGCTGACTTCCCTCCTTGACTTTTGTATACAGTTGGTTGCTTTTGCCTCACCACTTAAATGAGCCCTCTGTAATTAGTTACTGAGTTTTCCCAGTGAGGTCACTTTAAAGTCAGAAAAAACTCCCTTCCCTATTTATAGCACATGCATTGCAGCAAAATCGGTGAACTAATTTATATAAAACCCCCCATCAATCTTATTACAATTTTTTTTAAAACACTTCCTCTCATAGATGGGGGCTGAATGGTCATTCATGGTGTGATGTCGAAGTTGTACAGGCCAGATGTGTTGGTTCATGTTTGTTTGTTTTCTTCATGTGTTTAGTTCTCACGGAAAGCTGAGTCTCTGGCACCCTGCCTGTCTGGAGGAATGTCATTTCAGTTACTCAATGTCTACTTAAATTGTATTGTTTGTCACTTCCTGTTTTAGTGAATGTAATGTTTATTACAGAACATTGTATTTAAAGTGTGGACAGAGATTGTGATATAGACTGAATATACCAAAGAGTAGGAACTCCCCCTTTTGCCGTCAGAACAGCCTCAATTCGTCGGGGGCATAGACTCTGCAAGGTGTCAAAAGTGTTCCCCAGGGATCCTGGCCCATGTTGAATCCAATGTTTTCCACAGTTGTTTCAAATTGGCTGGATGTCCTTTGGGTGGAGGACCATTCTTGAAAACACAAAGGAAACTGTTCAGTGTGAAAAACCCAGCAGTGTTGCAGTTCTTGACACAAATCGGTGCACCTTGCATCTACTACCATACCCCCCTGTTCAAAGGCATTTAAATATTTTGTCTTGCCCATTCACTCTCTGAATGGCACATAGACCCAATCCATATCTCAATTGCCTCAAGGCTTAAAAATCCTTCTTTAACCTGTCTCCTCCCCTTCATCTACACTGATTTGAAGTGGATTTAACAAGTGACATCAATAAGGGATCATAGATTTCACCTGGATTCACCTGGTTAGTCTATGTCATGGAAAGAGCAGGTGTTCTTAATGTTTCCTATACTCGGTGTAAAGCATGCACAGAGGTGATGATTTAAAGTGTTATTAGGTAGGCCTATTTTTGTAAATAAAACATCAGTCAGCTTTAGAGGCCCGGGTGGTGTAAAGTAGCCCTACTTGGAATAAAATGTAGTACTTTTAATAAAAGATTATTGAATGTAATTCAATTGGATTCAATTCAAGCCTGCTTTCCTCTACTATGTCTTCATTGAAACTCCCCATCATACAGTAGTAGGTGAACGAACATACAGTATATCATGCCCCATTCAATGGTAGAATAAAATAAATAGGGTCTGAGGCCAGGCTGTCAGGGAAAACTACTGGCGCTCATATCATAGTTAGGGTCAGAAGTTTTGTGATCCGGTGAGCCTAATCACTGGCGATGATGATTCTTTGTTGAAACCTTCCATCCTGTGTGACGAATGTCTTGTGACACAATACGCATATTTCAGCCATTTTTCCACAGCTAGGTTGCATTAGAAATGTTCTATTAGTTGATGTCAATTATGATTCCAATGTACTCATCTTAAATGTGTTAATACATAGTTGTCAGTGAGCAATATAGCACTGTGCACTTTACTCTGGTTAGTAAAGAAAAAATCTGGTTAGTAAAGAATCATCAATGCATTCAAAACTCAAGCATTTCATCAAATGTCATGACACTTTCATTTGGCATTTTTCCATCTGTATGATGTGACAGGTTGTTCCATGAGAAAGCTGTTGATAAATCAAAATCAAATCAAATTTCATTTGTCACATGTGCCGAATACAACAGGTGTTGTATTACCGTGAAATGCTTACTTACAAGCGCTTAACCAACAATGCAGTTTTAAGAAAATAGAATTAAGAAAATATTTACAAAGTAAACTAAAGTAAAAAATTAAATCTATAAAAAAGTAACACAATAAAATAACAATAATGAGGTTATATACAGGGGGTACCAGTACCAAGTCAATGTGTCTTACTGTCACTCATGAGTTAAAGGGAGAAATTCCCTACCTTAATCAGCCCTCAAAGTCAGCCAAATCCCCGATTTCACAATCTTTCACATGCCACAATGACTCACTTCCAGGACTCGGCTTTAAAACAGCTCTCTCCCCACAGTGGCAGACAAAGCGGTTTTCTTCTCATAGCGGCAGATTCAAACTCTCCACAGACAGAGAAGGAAGGACAGAAAGAACTCGCAACTGGACTGACAAAGAGAGAAAGATATAACAATAAACTACTTTACAATACCTGTTACCAGCTAGATAACAACCATAGACTTTATTAGAGGATTTCTAGTAGGATCACCTGTAACCCCAAGATGAGCATCAGAATGTCAGCCAGCCTTGTCATTGTGCTCCTGGCCCTCCTGACCATTACTGAGGGTGAGTTTATATTATTACCTACATCACTCTGACTCAATGCATTGACACCAATGGACATGAATATAATGGTTATGAGCAGTAGGATTACTATTTACCTTTATTGTACTGTATCTTGTATCTTATTGTACATACAAATACATCTGCATCTCTCTCTCTCATATATATATATATATATATATATGAAATATATACTGTATATATACTGTATATATGCCATTTAACACACACTTTTATCCAGAGCAACTTACAGTCATGCTTGGATGACTTTCTCTCTTTCCCTCTCTCTAACTAATCAAGTGTGTTTGTCATCTCGGTGGATAACTGTGTATTCCTTCTACCACTGACCCATGACCTCTTACCTCTAACAGGGATGAGTCTGAGAGGCATGGGGGCTGACCTGCGATGTCGCTGCATTGAGACGGAAAGCAGACGAATTGGTAGACTCATTAAGAAGGTGGAGATGTTCCCTCCCAGCTCGCACTGCAGAGACACTGAGATCATGTGAGTCCTGCTGCTTCCTGATTATAGTCATATTACACTGGCAAATGCTTACTGTAAAATATGGTTATTATAGGATGTTGACATTAAATGTGGTTACTATATAATGTTCATTTCAAAAATATATAACTTCAATTAATCAGTCCTACTCCCTGACTACCATCCAATTTCACTAGCTAACGCTGACATTAAAATGTAGTTATTACCAGGTTTCATGATTGTCTGACTGTGCTGTGTGTCTGTCCTGTAGTGCCACTCTGAGCAAGAGCGGTCAGGAGATTTGTCTGGATGTCAGCGCTCCTTGGGTCAAGAGGGTCATTGAGAAGATGCTGGCCAAGTAAGTACAATATCAACTTGTACAGCCTAAGGATATAAACCGACCGGGTAAAACAACACAGATAGGATGACTGTCTTTTAACAAAGACAAAATTGGACAAAATTATGTCATAAATACAGCAGAGCATGACTTGCTTCACCTGACAGAAATATGTCTAGTGACATTATTTAATCTTTCCTTATCTTTCCTTATCCTGAGCTTGGGGAATTTTCTGATCTTGCTTCACAAAAAGTTGTGAATTAACTTCACATGGGCAATTATATTGTAATAACGTAATCTTTTATTTTCCTCAACAGCAAAAAATGAAGAGGGGGAATCATTCCATGAATACTCTGGGATTCTGAAGATACAAACCAAATAAGTATTTATAAGCTTGATAGGCTGAATTCTATCATGTTCTATCCAGGTTGAAATACAACATTAGATTGAGAGTGGCATGAGACTGTTTTAAGAGAAAAGACAGTCCGTTTCTTATATACAACCAAGTACTATGTACTAAACTTATATTTTATTTTAATTTATCAATTGTTTTTCTTTCATTGTTATAATCAAATTATGAGATTTACATGCATTCCGGTTGTATTGGAATGATTTCGTAATACAAACCTCAGTATATTTATTGATATATTTATTTGCCTATTTATTCATATTAAACTGTTGGATCATGTTGAAACTTCCAATCTAATTAAATTACAATAAATGCGTGAAAGAAACCTCTGAAATCTGCCTCTCGCTGTCTCTATTTCCTGTATATAACCATTACTCTAAAATGCAATCACAGCTTTTTATAACAGCTGGACTTAGACAAGCTTTATGACACTTTTCCCTGAAGCAAGGGAGGGTAGAGCATTGTAACAACAATACTAACAAGCAATCATTCAGTAAAAATAGGGACATCTCCTCACAGTAAACCAAAAGTTGGATTTCCATTTGAAAGGAAAAGGGTCATTCATTGTTGCCCGTTTGAGTCATGGATTAAGATAGTGCTTGTTTTTACACAGTGGCCAATGAGCTCGGCTTGGATACAAGTCACTTTAGAGCAGTGGTTCTCAGCTCATTTTGCCTGGGGACCCACATTTGACAATGACAATTGAGTTGCGACCCAATATGATGGACTGTTGATGATTACATTTTGTATTGTTGTATTGCAGCTGCTTTCTTGCAAAATAGACTCAATTATGGTATTAAAGAAAGGCATTACACAGCCATATTAACTGAGAAAACATGTAGTATAAATTCATGAGAATAAGCCATTTAACTAAGCGACCAGTTCAGGAGTTGGGTGTAATAAATTATCAGACTCACAACATGACATCAAATCCAGCCCAAGAATGTTAATGAACTGTAACACATACCAGTGTTTGAAATAGAAGAAAAAAAAATCATTAGGAATTCTTAATCATCAATTACCATGTGAATAGTTTCACAGCTTTGAAAATATATTTTTTAAAGGTTTATGTTTTTAACCCGTTCAATGATATGTTATATGAATGTCAGAATTAATTAACAATAATAATTAACAGAGTGAACAATAACTCATTAACCTGTTTATATATCTTGTATGTGCGTGCCCGCACGTGCGCGTGTGTGTGTGTGTGGCCTGACAGTGTGAAAGCTGGGGGTGTTTCTTTAGTTTGATAAGTTCATTGAAGTCTGGGGTGATGGTTGGCAGGGCAACTCGGAGGTCATGCTGGCAGTGCAATTTGTTTCTACTTTTAGTTTTCAGCACGGCCATAGTAGAGAAGTCACTTTCACACAGATAGGTAGTGCTGAACGGTAGCATGATCCATGACAGGCGAGAGCAAGATACTCTCCCATTACACCAGAACTGTGGCAGTGTCATTTCCGTGAACTTCATGCTCCGTCCGCGATCAAATGACAGCTCCAACAGCAGATCCTTTTCGTTGCTTGGCAACATGAGGCTTCCCATCTCCACTCGAAAGGTGTCCGGTGTCCAGTCATCTAGTCTCCTGTTCTCCTCCAACAAGTAGTCGCAAAACTTTCCCTGCAGGTTGACAAGATGCTGTTTAGCGGGTTTTTTCAGTGTGTCGTGATGCGCTATGCTGATCAGATTCTGAATCTCGAAATCAGCATTGGGAAACATGTCAAACCTCCGGTTAGAAACATGATATGCCCAAACAGTAAGCTTAATCTTGAAGGAATCCACTTTGTCCATCTGTTCAAATTGATTGTCCCCCCTCCCTTACATTGACACATTGAGCAAATTCAGATGATCAAAAATATCCGCAAGGTAGGCAACCTGCGCAAGCCATTCCTCACAATCAAAATATTCTAAGCTCATAAAAGTGACCCAAAAGTTTACCCTGGAAAGCCAGTAGACCTCTGCATGATAAAGCACCTGCTGGTGCTCCCACCCCAAATCCCTGTAGAAGGCCTGGAGACACCTGCTGGTGCTCCCTCCCCATATCCCTGCAGAAGGCCTGGAGACACCTGCTGGTGCTCCCTCCCCATATCCCTGCAAGAAGGCCTGGAAACACCTGCTGGTGCTCCCTCCCCATATCCCCGCAGAAGGCCTGGAAACACCTGCTGGTGCTCCCTCCCATATCCCTGCAGAAGGCCTGGAAACACCTGCTGGTGCTCCCTTCCCATATCCCTGCAGAAGGCCTGGAAACACCTGCTTGTGCTCCCTCCCCATATTCCTGCAGAAGGTCTGGAGACACCTGCTGGTGCTCCGTCCCCATATCCCTGCAGAAGTCCTGGAGACACCTGCTGGTGCTCCCTCCCCATATCCCTGCAGAAGTCCTGGAGACACCTGCTGGTTCTCCCTCCCCATATCCCTGCAAGAAGTCCTGGAGACACCTGCTGGTGCTCCCTCCCCATATCCCTGCAGAAGGCCTGGAAACACCTGCTGGTGCTCCATCCCCATATCCCTGCAGAAGGCCTGGAAACACCTGGTGGTGCTCCCTCCCCATATCCCTGCAGAAGGCCTGGAAACACCTGCTGGTGCTCCCTCCCCATATCCCTGCAGAAGGCCTGGAAACACCTGCTGGTGCTCCCTCCCCATATCCCTGCAGAAGGCCTGGAAACACCTGCTGGTGCTCCCTCCCCATATCCCTGCAAGAAGTCCTGGAGACACCTGCTGGTGCTCCCTCCCCATATCCCCGCAGAAGGCCTGGAAACACCTGCTGGTGCTCCCTCCCCATATCCCTGCAGAAGGCCTGGAAACACCTGCTGGTGCTCCCTCCCCATATTCCTGCAGAAGGTCTGGAGACACCTGCTGGTGCTCCCTCCCCATATCCCTGCAGAAGTCCTGGAGACACCTGCTGGTGCTCCCTCCCCATATCCCTGCAAGAAGTCCTGGAGACACCTGCTGGTGCTCCCTCCCCATATCCCTGCAGAAGGCCTGGAAACACCTGCTGGTGCTCCCTCCCCATATCCCTGCAGAAGGCCTGGAAACACCTGCTGGTGCTCCCTCCCCATATCCCTGCAGAAGGCCTGGAGACACCTGCTGGTGCTCCCTCCCCATATCCCTGCAGAAGGCCTGGAAACACCTGCTGGTGCTCCCTCCCCATATCCCTGCAGAAGGCCTGGAAACACCTGCTGGTGCTCCCTCCCAATATCCCTACAGAAGGCCTGGAAACACCTGCTGGTGCTCCCTCCCCATATCCCTGCAGAAGTCCTGGAGACACCTGCTGGTGCTCGCTCCCCATATCCATGCAGAAGGCCTGGAAACACCTGCTTTTCATGGAACTCTTTTTGATATAGTTGATACACTTGATCACATTCTGTAGAGTGGCGTGGAGCTCAGGCACGATGTCCTTCGCTACCAAAGCCTCCCTGTGTAGGAAGCAGTGGTTCCACGTCGCACTCGGTGCTCTCTCCAGGATCAGCTTTACTAATCCGTAGTGTTTTCCCGTTATGGCAGCTGCCCCATCAGTGGTCACACCAACACACCCATTCCAGACCAGTCCCACGGAGCCCACGGTGCATATCCATTGTGCTAAAGACAGCCTCTGCGGTGGTGTTGGGCAAATCAGCACTAAAGAGGAACTACTCCTCAAAGTTATAATCCCAGACGTGTCTGACATAGACCATTAGAATTGCATTTTTAGCCACATCTGTGGATTCATCAAGCTGCTGTGCATAATGGCCCTTTGCAGTGTTGCCCTATGATGTCTGACACGATATGTCCTCAGACATGTCCTGGATTCTCTTCCTCATGGTGTCATTGGATAGGGGTATGGTTTTAAGTTTGTTGGAGGCTGACTATCCCGTGATTTCAGTGCACATAACAATCGCAGCAGGGAGAATGAGATCCTCTGCGCTGGTTGGGCTTTTTTGCACTTAGCAATATGCTAAGGTACTATGCGCAAAGTGCCTTTTCTTGTACTGTGCATACCTTGTTCAATTCATCATGTGAGGCCTCCAGATATTGACATTTCCTTTAAAAAAAGTAAAATAAAAATAAATATAAAATATATGCCATTTAGCAGACGCTTTTATCCAAAGCGACTTACAGTCATGTGTGCATACATTCTACGTATGGGTGGTCCCGGGAATCGAACCCACTATCCTGGCGTTACAAGCGCCATGCGCCGAGCTACAGAACCACGTAATCTCTCTATCTTTATGGCTTGGAGGCTTGGTGCCCAGATACCTTTAAATTTAGGAAGGTTTCATGCTCTCATTAGCTAACAGCTCATTGCATAGGACCCACTTCAGTCTACAACAGTGGAGGCTCCTCAGAGGAGGAAGGGGAGGACCACCTTCCTCAGTGAAATTTCATAAAAATACTATTAGTGAAACATTAAAAAGGTTATCCTTTTTGAATAAAACTATACTAAATATATTCATATGTCACCAAATAATTGATTAAAATACACTGTTTTGCAATGAAAGTTTGTGTGCATTTGCCCGGCCATGGAAACCCATTTTATGAAGCTCCCGACAAACAGTTATTGTGCTGACGTTGCTTCTAGAGGCAATTTGGAACTCCGGAGTGAGCTTTGCAACAGAGGACAGACAATTTTTACGAAATTTGATGAACTGACTTCTTGGAAAGGTGGAATCCTATGACGGTGCCACGTTGAATGTCACTGAGCTATTCAGTAAGGCCATTTTAATGCAAATGTTTGTTTATGGAGATTGCATGGCTGTGTGCTCGATTTGCTACACCTGTCAGCAACAGACGTCGCTGAAATAGAAGAATCCACAAATTTGAAGGGCTGTTCACATACTTTTGTAATTATAATGTATGATCAGGGCTGGGCCTAGCGTTTTATGTTTTAAAGTTAGTTTCCTGCAATTCTATACATTTTGCCATTGACTATAGAGGAAGTATTGCCATTTTAAAGCAGGTTTTCTGCAATTCTACACATTTTGCCATGTGTCAGAGAGAACATCTAGCAATTGTATAACTAATTTCATGCAATTCGGGCTAGGGCCAGCCCAGCTCCCACAGCTCACTAACAGCATCACAACAAAACACACATAGGCTTTTGTTGAAGTAAATACTTATTTTCCTCTCACACTATCGGTTCCTCAAAGTGGTCTAATTCCGCCCCCTCCATTGTCCACTGCCCACCCTTTTCCCATCATAAACCCCATCTCACAATTCAACGCAGGCCCTGATGTGGTATCACTTCATGATTTTGCCCCATAGAACATTCGATGAAGGGATTAGGCTAGTTGAAACACACACTTGAATCCCAAATCACCCCCTTCCCCCCTCCATTTGCGTGTTCACGTACAAGCGTCCATAAACTGAAGGAGCAAAATTGTAGCATCTTGCCTATGCCGTTCGGCCATCACTCTTCCATATATTTATATGTATGTAACGGATGTGAAACGGCTAGCTTAGTTAGCGGTGCGCGCTAAATAGCGTTTCAATCGGTTACGTCACTTGCTCTGAGACCTTGAAGTAGTAGTTCCCCTTGCTCTGCAAGGGCCGCGGCTTTTGTGGAGCGATGGGTAACGATGCTTCGAGGGTGACTGTTGTCGATGTGTGCGCCCGGGTATGGGCGAGGGGACAGACGTAAAGTTATTCTGTTACATTGATGCTGTTGACCCGGATTACTGGTTGCTGCGGAAAAAGGAGGAAGGTCAAAAGGGGGGTGAGTGTAACGGATGTGAAACTTCACACAAGAATGGAGAAGCGTGACTAATTATATGACACGTGCATTTGTTTATGTCTGAATTCGAGACTTGACAAATACAAAAGATGAGATACTTATGAAATTAAATGTTTAAGTGTTTATTTAGCCTACTAATGTTTTATTATTTAAAAGTGGAAGTTGATGGGTTTACTGATCCTGTCACGGCTGATGAAAGGAGCGGACCAAGGTGCAGCGTTGTGGGCGTACATGTTCTTTAATAAAGAAAAAGATGCAGAACAAAACAACACACTACAAAACAAAACCGTGAAGCTTAAGGCTAAGTGCCATAAAGAAAGTCATCCTCCCACACACACAGGTGGGAAAAGGGTACTCCTAGTATGGTTCCCAATCAGAGACAACAATAGACAGCTGTCCCTGATTGAGAACCATACCAGGCCAAACACAAAGAAATAGAAAACATAGAACACAAAACATAGAATGCCCACCCCAGCTCACGCCCTGACCAAACCAAAACAGAGACATAAAAAGTATCTCTAAGGTCAGGGCGTGGCAGATCCTCTCACCACTCAATTCAAGGGACTTTATTGGGTAGGCCGTCATTGTAAATAATAATTTGTTCTTAACTGACTTGCCTAGTTAAATAAAAGGTTAAAACATTTGCCAAAGCACCACTCTGGAAGTTACCCTCTGAGTTATGTCAGCAACACGTGACAATAGAGGGCACTCCGAGCGAGTTGGTAGCAGTGTTGCCAATTTAGCGACTTTGTCGCTATATTTAGCGATTATTCAGACCCCTCTAGCGACACATTTTCAAAAAAGTGACTAGCGACAAATCGAGTGAACTTTTTCTGGTGTTATTGGAGACTTTTGGAGATTCTGACTTGAAAGCACATATCGTTCTTACTCTTCTCAATGAGCAGCGGGTGGGCCTGTCCCAAAGCACTCACAGGCAGCGCAGTCTTCGTGCAGCAGTCCCTCCCAGCTGCAATCAGAGCAGGAGATGTTCAAACCCTCCTCGACGGACTGCAAATGAATCGCACATGCGGGAAGCCGCCACTGGCTGATCCCGCCCTGGCTTACATTTTAAAAAACTATTAACCTGAATTAGGGCCAGACTAGTTACCATAATTTTCTCACATTGCCATTGACAGTTTTTTCTATTGTCTCTTTTTGGTCAATTTAGATTTGTAGGTTGTATACAAAATTTTTTTTTTTTAAATGTATGGTTAAAAATGTTCATGTTTTACTTTAACTTGTTGTAGGCTCCTAAGTGGACCACACGGTCAAAAACCAAACCGAATTAAGAAAACTAAACAAAAAAAAAATACTATAAAAATTAAATTAAAAATGAAGTAACTCCGCCAGAGTGTCCTTTTGGGTCACTTTTGCCAGTCCCAAACCCGGATAAAGGAGGAGGAGGGTTGGAATTGTGACATAAAAAAAAACAAGAATCGACAGAAGAAAGTTCATTTGTAGTTCTAAACATATTTAGGTTGTTTTGTTAGTCACTTTTTGTCTCTCCCACAACGTTATTCCTCTCTCCTACATCGTCCATCACAATTACATGCACATGGTCAATTATGCAAATTAGGTGATTACGTCATCTAGCGACTGCTAGCGACATTTAGGACAGCCAATAGCTACTTTCCTTACTGAGGAGTTGGCAACACTGGTTGGTCGGAGTGAGAGGTGGTTTGGGAATAACCAAGAAGAGCTGCATTCCAAACACTTAAAAGACACACCCTTTCCCCTCAAATTATGTGGATACTTCTGATGTCTGACGAGTTGACACTTGCAGGGCAAGGGATGAGTTAATTAATTTTAGATTAAATTTCTCACTCTTTCCTTCCACTGTTGTGTTCTCAGTTTTCAGTCATAATTTTTTTTGCAGATGTACAATAATCGCGAATTGAATTATAAGGCGTTTCGTGCCCCAGAGTGAATATAATTGTACACTCGCAAACTCGATGAAAAACGAGGGCTGAGGTGCGTAAAATTGCCAATTTATTTTGCCTGGCTAATCATTTGGGCTGACTACAGAGATGGCTGCGGGGATTTGCCCAAGGCCATAAGACAAATGGAGGAGTGTGTCTTTTATGTGTTTGAAAGTTATTTTTGTAATTAAACTTGGCCCGATCACATGACCTGGCCAGCAAAAAAAAAATATGGGCGCGTTCTTAGCTCTTTTGTCAAATAATTTTGAAGTGTGTTGCATTATGGGGATACAAATTGTCTGACATGCACCTACATGTCGACTGCATGAACTTGACAAAAATCATGTGATCAAAGGTAATCAAGTTTTGACTGCGGCCATTGCTTGCATTGTGGGAGGATCTATTGTCAATCAAATCAAATCGTATTTGTCACATGCGCCGAATACAACACACATTAAATGCTTACAAGCCCTTAACCACAATGCATTTCAAGAAAGAGTTAAACTGAAGTAAAAAATAAAAAAAGTAACAAAATAATGAGGCTATATACAGGGGGTACCGGTACCGAGTCAGTGTGTGGGGTACAGGTTAGTGGAGGTCATTTGCACATGTAGGTATGGGTAAAGTGACTATGCATAGATAATAGACAGCATGTAGCAGCAGTGTAAAAACAAATGAGGGGGTGTCAATGTAAATAGTCTTGATGGCCATTTGATTAATTGTTCAGTAGTCTTATTTATGGCTTGGGAGTAGAAGCTGTTAAGGAGCCTTTTGGTCCTAGACTTGGAGCTCCTGTATCTCGCTTGCTTTGCGGCAGCAGAAAGAACAGTCTATGACTTGGGTGACTGGAGTCTGACAATTTTTTGGGCCTTCCTCTGACACCGCCTAGTCTATAGGTCCTGGATGGCAGGAAGCTTGGCCCCGGTGATGTACTGGGCCGTATGCACTATCCTCTGTAGCGCCTTACGGTCAGATGCCTTGCAGTTGCCATACTAGGCAGTGATGCAGCCGGTCAGGATACTCTTGATGGTGCAGATGTAGAACTTTGAGGATCTGAGGTCCCATGCCAAATATTTTCAGGTGTTGCCGTGCCCTCTTCACGACTGTCTTGGTGTGTTTGGACCATGATAGTTCATTGGTGATGTGGACACCAAGGAACTTGAAACTCTCGACCTACTCCACTACAACCCCATCGATGTTAATGGGGCCTGTTCGGCCCACCTTTTCCTGTAGTCCATGATCAGCTCCTTTGTTTTGCTTACATTGAGGTAGAGGTTGTTGTACTGGCACCACACTGAAATAAGTTCGGAACATTACAGTGTTTGTTTGACCCATGCGAGGGTGACTGAAACAGGAAACAACTTTTCTGCAGTTCATGTATACAGTGGATATGTACAAATTAATGTGATATTTGAGGCTCTCTCTCACACTAATTGATTGTACAATGTACACATATATATTTTCAGTTTGTGAGTGTGTAAATATGAGGGTTGGAGACATGTTTGTTTGGACATAATAAAGAAAAACTTTTGTAAACAATGGGAACACTGCCATTTTGCACTGAGCCTTGCTGTAGGAAAACCACATCAGTAGCTAGGTTTCCATCCATTCGGCAACAGATTTTCATGCAAATATTATGAGAAAAAAGAAGGAACCAGCACACTGCTCTTGATAGTATCACTGCTCTTTAATGAGCTTTACGTGTTGGCCTCACGGCCTTCATCAGAGCGTTTGTGAGTAATTTTTTTTTTTTTAAATATCACCCTTACGTTAACCTAGCCTCACCCACATCTGTTCCACGCATCGATTGGGGTTGGAGTCGCTATTATAAAATCCGCATAAAGAGTGTGTTTCCACCAAACTGACTTGTTGTTAAGTCAGTGCATGATGACATAGTTGACACAACATGTACTTTTTCCCTTATGTTTTCATGTACCAAATATAAATCTAAAGTTCAATGTGTTTCAATCGCATTTTCTACTTTACCGCCATTTTTGTACAAAAATAAAAATGCAAATGTGTCTACTCTCGTCTTGACAAATGCACTCTAGCCAACAGCTCACAGTTACAGTGAGGGTAGTCTACATGATGAGTTTACTATGGATAAGACCGAGAATATGTATATTTGTCCCCCCAAAATGTATAATAATAAAAATAATATATATATATATTATGGATAGCTATGTGCACACTCTAACACTAACATAATTTACAAACAAAGCATTTGTGTTTAGTGAGTCTGCCAGATCATGGGCAGTAGAGATGGGATGTTCTCTTGATAAGTGTGTGAATTACACAATTTTCCTATCCTGCTAAGCATTCAAAATGTAATTAGTACTTTTGGGTGTCAGGGAAAATGTATGGGGTAAAAAGTACCTTATTTTCATAAGTATTAAGACCTTTTGCTGTGAGACTCGAAATTGAGCTCAGGTGCATCCTGTTTCCATTGATCATCCTTAAGATGTTTATACAACTTGATTGGAGTCCGTCTGTGGTAAATTCAATTAATTGAACATAATTTGAAAATGTACATACCTGTCTATATAAGGTCCCACAGATGACAGTGCATGTCAGAGCAAAAGCCAAGCCATGCAGGCAAAGGAATTGGGCGTAGAGCTCCGAGATGGGATTGTGTCGAGGCACAGATCCGGGGAAGGGTACCAAAACATTTCTGCAGCATTAAGGGGCCCAAGAACACAGTGGCCTCCATCATTCTTAAATGGAAGAAGTTTGGAACCACCAAGAATCTTCCTAGAGCTAGCCAGCCGGGCAAACTGAGCAATCGAGGGATCAGGGAGGTGACCAAGAACCCAATGACAGAGCTCCAGAGTTCCTCTGTGGAGATGGGAGAATCTTCCAGAAGGATAACCATCTCTGCAGCACTCTACAAATCAAGCCTTTATGGTAGAGTGGCCAGACGGAAGCCACTCCTCAGTAAAAGGTACGTGACAACCCGCTTGGAGTTTGCCGAAAGGAACCTAAAGACTCTCAGACCATGAGAAACAAGATTCTCTGGTCTAATGAAACCAAGATAGAACTCTTTGGCCTGAATGCCAAGCGGCACGTCTGGAAGAAACCAGGCACCGCTGGGAGACTAGTTAGGATCGAGGGAAAGATGAACGGACCAAAGTACAGAGAGATCCTTGATGAAGACCTGCTCCAGAGCACTCAGGACCTCAGACTGGGCCGAAGGTTCCCCTTCCAACAGGACAACAACCGTAAGCACACAGTCAAGACAACACAGGACTGGCTTCGGGACAAGTCTCTGAATGTCCTTGAGTGTCCTTCACCTCTACTCAGGTTGGGGCTGCTTGTCGACGTAGACTTAATTTACATACACATGGCATGTAGAACAGGCCAACGAAGCCTCATATGCACCTGAGTATAAACACAGTACCAGATGGTAACAGAACAGATCACAAGTAGACTATGATTGTTGTCACAGGCACTGTTGTCTTTCCAAGCAGTATACTAAGACAGAAAGACAATACATTTCAACTTATTGAGGAACCCATGTCTTTGATCATGGACATGAACGTGGGCTGGATAGAGGATGTTGTCCTCCACATGAGCCTTCACTGGGATTCTCTGTCCTGAGCGGACTATGTAAGCAACTTTAACTCTGCAAACACAAGTGACAGAGAGCACAACAATTGGACTACAAGACTACAAAATTGGACTACAAAATTATGCTACTTTTGTAGGCAAAAAAAAATATTTCAATAAACGTTAAAAAGATAAGCAAATGGTGGCACTCCCAAACTTAAGGTGTATTTTAGTTACTTTTTACACACACATAGAAAATATGCTAAACATATTTGGCCCAATTTCAAAGACATTCCATCATTTCAGTACCTGGTTATAAAGACTCTGTAATAGACTATTTGTACAAATGTTTCAAATTATACCAACTAAAGTATTACAGTGTATCCTATGGTAGTTTCAATGAGCAGCAATAGACAAAGGCTGGCAGATATTGAGTCATGTCATCTTACTGTCCAAAGCAGCCGGCTATACATATGCTCGTATCCCCGTGGACTGGTTCATACATAAAACATTCTCCATTCAACCTTCAAATAAGGTTTTCACTAGTTACCACAGTCACCAAGTCAAAATGGCTATATCGTAAAAATGTATGCTTTTTTAAATTTAAGGTTAGGGTTAGGTTAGCAGCTAGTTTTGATTAGGGTTCGGTTAAAATCAGATTTTAAGAAGATAAATCGTAGAATTACATGGGGTGTATGACTTTGTGGCTGTGGTAACTAGTGACAACCATGCTAGAAGTGGCTAATGCCTAGGAATGCTAGTCCCGGATGCTGATTAATGTGTTCAGCCAATCAGGTTGCAGCAGTCTGTTGTTTATGCCTGGCGAACCTAACAAAGCAGGTGCAAAAGAAAACGCCTAAGCGGAGTTCCCACATCTGGTTTTCAGAGGGAAAAAAAGCTACACTACATGACCAAAGGAATGTGTACACCTGCTCGTCGAACATCTCAGTCCAAAATCATGGGAATGAATATGGAGTTGTTCCCCCCTTTTCTGCTATAACAGCCTACACTTTTCTGGGAAGGTTTTCCACTAGATGTTGGAACATTGCTGGGAGGACTTGCTTCCATTCAGCCACAAGAGCATTCTACAAACATTTCTGTATGACTTTGTTCACTGGGTTATTGAAATGCTGAAACAGGAAAGGGGATTCCCCAAACTGTTGCTACAAGGTTGGAAGCACAGAATTGTCTAGAATGTCATTGTATGCTGTAGCGTTAAGATTTCCCTTCACTGGAACTAAGGGGCCTAGCTCGAACCATGAAAAACAGCCCCAGACTGTTATTCCTCTTCCCCCTTACTTTACAGCTGACACTATGCATTCGGGCAGGTAGTGTTCTCCTGGCATCCGCCAAATTCGTCAGTCGCATGAGCTCAGGACCTACTTTCAAGGATTTTTGATCCTTATAACATTTGACTGGAGAGGCTTGGGAATTCCCCAGAACAGCGAGCGTCAGTGGAGGAAGTGCAATGATGCAACGGTGTAAAAATTGTGCTGTTAAGGTCAGAGATTTGTCTCCTGAATATACATCTTTGTTCGAGGTGTACATACCTACGTCTCCTGATTACAAACCAATATGACTTATAGGTATTCATGCTCTCTTGAGAACCTTGATGATCTTGAAATGGAGTGGCAGTGATGAAGGCTCAGAGGTTGAGCCAGTCCAGGATGAAGAAGGCCTACCTGCGGTGACAGGTGCAGTGGAGACTTCCAACGTTTGCCATGAGTATTCTACCAGAAATTAGTTTGGACAGGTAGGAGTGAGACTTTTGTAAAGAGTGTATTCTTGCTTTTTGGCCAACCTACACATTGTGTCGGGCTGGGTAAAGGACAAACTGGGAATGGATGCATGTGAACATTTCCTGAAGTGGAATTGTTTCGATTTGTTGTGTATCCGCCGCCCAGAGTAAGCGCACGCTTTGAGTCACGCGGCTCGGGGCTCACACTGTGGTGTGCTTTGCTCTCTGGAGCTGGTAAAAGGGGTGATCAGTGGGGTAGTGTTGAGTGAAAAAGGGGTGATCAGTTGGGCAGCGTTGAGTGTAAAAGGGGTGATCAGTGGGGCAGCGTTGAGTGTAAAAGGGGTGATCAGTGGGGCAGCGTTGAGTGTAAAAGGGGTGATCAGTGGGGCAGCGTTGAGTGTAAAAGGGGTGATCAGTGGGGCCACGTTGAGTGTAAAAGGGGTGATCAGTGGGGCAGCGTTGAGTGTAAAAGGGGTGATCAGTGGGGCAGCGTTGAGTGTAAAAGGGGTGATCAGTGGGGCCACGTTGAGTGTAAAAGGGGTGATCAGTGGGGCAGCGTTGAGTGTAAAAGGGGTGATCAGTGGGGCCACGTTGAGTGTAAAAGGGGTGATCAGTGGGGCAGCGTTGAGTGTAAAAGGGGTGATCAGTGGGGCAGCGTTGAGTGTAAAAGGGGTGATCAGTGGGGCAGCGTTGAGTGTAAAAGGGGTGATCAGTGGGGCAGCGTTGAGTGTAAAAGGGGTGATCAGTGGGGCAGCGTTGAGTGTAAAAGGGGTGATCAGTGGGGCAGCGTTGAGTGTAAAAGGGGTGATCAGTGGGGCAGCGTTGAGTGTAAAAGGGGTGATCAGTGGGGCAGCGTTGAGTGTAAAAGGGGTGATCAGTGGGGCAGTGTTGACCTATGTTCCAAACTCGCTTCTGTGCTTTGGGGCCAAGGATTCCGACATGTTGCAGCAGTTTGTAGAAGGGAGATCCCACAATGTGAGAGGGCATAGTCAGAGAGAGAGAGTACATTTGGGATAGAGAAAGCACTGTGTCAACTGTAGGGGTGTACAAAAGCTGAAGAACAAACACACATCCAGGTACGTGCAACAGCACGTCTTCAACCTCCGGAGACTGAAGAAATTTGGCTAGGACCCTAAGACTCTCACAAACTTCTACATATGGACCATTGAGAGCATCCTGTCGGGCTGTATCACAGCCTGGTACAGCAACTACACCGTCCTGTCCAGAGGGTGGTGCGGTCTGCCCAACTCATCACCGGGGGGCGCACTGCCTGCCCTCCAGGACATCTACAGCACCCGGTGTCACAGTAAGGCCAAAAAGATCATTAATGACCTCAGCCACCCAAGCCATGGCCTGTTCACCCTGCTACTATGTAGAAGGTGGGGTCGGTATACTGTAGGTGCATCAAAGCTGGGACTGAGATACTGAAAAACAGCTTCTATCTTAAGGCCATCAGACTGTTAAATAGTCACCACTAGCCGGCATACACTCAGTACCCTGCACTGAACTGTCACTGTCACTAGCTGGCTACCATCCTGTACTAATAGAGACAGCTACCTTATGTACATAGTCATGGAACACTGGTCACTTTAATAATGTTTACATACTGTTTTACCCACTTCATATGTAAATACTGTATTCTAGTCAAGGCCTATCTTATTTAACTATTGGTTTACATATACTATCCATAATGTCTATACATCCCATCATATCTACATGTATATTTACATTCCGGACTCTGACATTGCTCATCCTAATATTTACATATTTCTTCATTTGATTATTTTACTTTAGATTTTGTGTGTATTGTTTTGTATTGTCAGATATTACTTCACTGTTGAAGCTAGGAACATAAGCACTTCAGTACACCCACAATAACATCGGCTAAATATGTGTATGCGACCAATAAAAGAAGAAGAAAAAGAAGAATGAAACGATTCAATATCACCATCTGCCAGCATTTGAGTAATGCAGCCAGAAGTTGGAACAGCGAGAGGACTTCCACTTCCAATTAGATGTTTACAGGCTTCTTGTCGTGGTTCTGAAAATGTCCGTGCTGTATTTCTCTGTCTGCTCAATATTCAAGTATTCAATTGAGGCAAATGAACATTTCCATGAGTGTGTTTAGGTCACATAAAATCAAATTGAACCTAGTCGAGAAACAATGTTGCCAGTTCGAAAAACAATGAAATGATTACATACAATGCTTGTGGAATTACAAAATGTGTCAATAGGCAAATTTTCTGTCTCTCGCGGGAAAGACAAAGCCACAGTTTGTGTGGCGCTTCAATTGCTTTTGACAACAGAGGGAGCTCTTGCATTGCATTTTAAAGAATAGGGCCAACAAGAACCTTTCATCAACAACAAGCAGTGGTACGTTTTTTAAATGTTGTTTGTTATTGAAATGGAAATAACTTTCCCAACAGCCTATACATTTTATGATAAACATTAAATTGAAAATAGTGAGGGTAAGGTTAAAACACTTGAAGCCATACACACACTTTCATGCTGTAATATGGCTGAGATATTCCCCAGAGGACAAACACCACTATGTTTAGGTGTCTCTCTCACACACACTGACAGACAAACTCCCACCTCATTTAGCTTGACTTAATTACCTTCTTTGACTGACACCATACTGCACTAGTTAAATACTGCCTAGTCAAGTAAAGGTTAAATACAATTAAAATAATACTAGCAGCTGTGCTGGCTGTTACCTCCTGAGAAAGCAGTGGGCTACCACTACACATGTGTTGTAGAGGCACTAATTAAGATACTATATAATGATGGCATATTGCCAACCTGGACTCAGGGGGTAGATGTAACATAGTAAATGTAAATCCTTTTAGTATGACATGTTATGTTTGGTATGGTATGTATTCATTTGTGGATGTTCATCATCCATTTTGTATAATATGTTATAAATTACAATTCATACACTATTTTAGGAATTTGCAAAACGTATGATGTGTTACGAATTCCAATTTGTTGTGGCTAAAATTGGCTAGGTGCCTAACACTAAAGTTAGCTAGGTGGCTAAATTAGGTGGTTAAATTCAAGGGTTTGGGTTAGGATTAGGGGAAGATGAAGGTAACAACTAAAAAGTAGTAAATAGTTGCAAAGTTGCTAATTATCTGAAATGATCAGCTTGTCCATGATGAAATTCAAACACGCATACTTCGGGTTGCTAGACCTTCGTGTTATATGCCGATCCATCCACCCCGACCAGCCATCCTGCTTTTGTTTTTGCCTTAAGTAGCCTTCTGTTTTATGTAACCAAACTTAACATATCCTACTGATTTTAGCGTCCCAGATTTACATTTACTATGTTACGTCTAGTCTATGAGACCAGGCTGATATCGCTGATAAAGGTATTACCTCAGCAGTTGGACATGTCAATTGTGTAGCTCTGCAGTAAAGATGGAAGCACAGATGGAAATCTTACCACACTTCCCATTATTGTAGCTACGGTTCTTGGCACCTAGAACATCCCTTTACCCAGTTGGCCTTGGTCAGTTGTTTGATATTGTAGGATGTTTGAGGGGCATTCAACATTTGTGTAATATCAATGGTTTTTGGTTGTGTTCCTCACTCAACTCTATGCAGATTGACAGCAGTGGTTACAACTTTGAAACAGTAGTTTCCCCTGAGTTGTTGTCAGTAATCCCACAAAGACTGAGAGTGAGAGGAATGCAGATGTCTTTTTGTTTTAAAGCTCAGTGTGTATCAGATTGACAGACGCTCTGAGGTCAGAGTACTAGGGGGGGATTGTGTACAGCAGCGAGTTGTTGGAGCGTATGTGAGATGAACAGTGTTATGACTGGACTCTACTGGGTGAGGAATGGGGAGTGTAAACGTTAGCTCTCAGGCTCTACGCCTCTACAACACAGACAGGATTCTGAGAGAGAGATAAGAGTGTGAAGATGTACTGTAAAGATGTGTACCTGACAGCTTTGTGCTCCTCTCACTTCCTGTATCCCCTTCCAGGATCTAAGGGCTGCGATGTAATGCCAGTCTTGTATCTCTCATTGTTATCATAACAAGCAGTGAGTTAGGACTTGTCCACAAGGACCATTGAATCACGGCGTGTTTTGAAAAGCGTGGTTTGAAAAGTGTATTGTTTGGTCTAAGATCTGGAGGAACTGTGGAACAATGGGCTAGCCTCAGAGTAACTGGCAGGGATGGATCCTCTGATGTGCGTACATTAGGTCTTGGCAATGATACACGATTCCACTACACCAACACTACCAGAAGGGCTGCAGCCTGCATGTGGTTTTCAACGGTTAGGATTTGGTGGTCCTCAGAGGTCAATAGGATGGACCACCTGGTTTCAGTAATCCCCCCCAAATATTACTGTAACGAAAGCTAAAACATGAGATTCCAGAGAAATGAACTCTGAGGCAACTGCACCTCTAGATAATCACTCTAACAGCCGTAAGGGAAAGGTGAGCAATATGTAACTTTCTGAGATAACGAGTTGTAAAATGACTGTCTGAATTATATTTGTAGGCCGTGATTCTATCCGTAGCGCAGTACGCTGGACATCCTGCTATGCAATTTTTTAAAGGTAACTGTCCAATTGAGCTGACATCTTCACATATACAGCGTTTACCATGAACATCATTTCCGCAAATGTGGGAACTTTGCCTTTCAAGGCCACATTGTCTACAACACACATTCGGATTGAATCGGGTTGAGTATCTGTATATAGACATCTAATGATGGTTTATTACTATTGCAGTGTGGTATTATCATCAGACAGTACCAGTGATGTAGTCTGAAATGTTTCTTACTTCAATTTCATTTAAAAAATGTTACTTATCCCCGAGGGCCAATTCGTTAGGGTCTGCAGGAACGACAGCGACAAGGCAACATACCACAATGACAATACCACACGCAGGGTTGGAAAGGGAGGACATATTACTGGTAACTTTAACTTAAGTTTACCAGTAACTACCAGAATTTGGGTAAGTTTCAAGTATTTATTTTATTTTATCACATGACATCTAGTGGCCTTTTTGTGCTTAAGATTATCACAGATGTCTGTAGTTATCTCTGGCTCTCTGTGTGGCATTATCACATGTAAAATATATAAAATAATAAAATAAGATGATTTTCAAATACAAAATAGACAAAGCTGTAAAACATTATTCTAAAAATAAACTGTCAACTTAGTGAATACCTTTAGTGTTTAATATGAGGGTTTCAGCATGAAATATCCTTTCTTTTTTATACACTTAGATTTTTTACGATGTAAATATGTCTGTCTTTTGGCACCAAACTGGTGCCAGTTGTGAAAAAGTAAATAGTTGGAAGAGTTGCAGAGTTAATAGAAAACAATTACATTGTTGATTTGATGCTTTTTTCAGTAATTACGCTATTTTCTCTTGAACCATGTTGTCTATCCACTAGAAACTCATGGACAATATGGACACACATGGATAGAAAAATGTAATACTATATATGAACATATATATTTTTTAAAGTTATTCAACTATAAATTACCAAAGTTACCATAGATTGCCATAGATTTTGGTAACTTTGCTAAATGACTGGTAGTTTTGCAACTCTAACCACACACAACCATCACATCATCATTAAAATCATCATAGACCACAGGACAGGACAATACCGGCATTCACATTGACAGGTTTAAAAAGCATAATATAATTTGTCCATAATAAAAGGTCAAAGATCAAGTCCATTACCTGATGATGTATGTCTTTACATGGATACAGCCAGACAGAGGGAGCACCAGGCAGCAACTGCTTTCAAAGAGCCCTGGGGGTCATGACCCTGGGGTGGTGTGTGGTTGAGAGAGGGACGACCGCTGCACTGAGGCCGCGTTGTTCTCGTACCCTGCCCAACCACCCTACACCCCTAATAAAGAAACACACACACACACAACCATCCAGGCAACTGCTCCTGACCCCCTCAGCTGTGACAGGCACCACATTCCTCGGACAATTCTGCTGACAGATACATTCGGTCAGTGGCATTCTTTACACCCACCTGGGTCTCTCTATAGTTTAGATCACACCCATAAGGCTCCTCCATAACTCCTGTCAAACTAAATATTTTCTGTACTTTCTGATGTGCTAGCACAGCAGTCATATATATGACAGCCAGGCCTTTGATTACTGGTGAAGTTGCATGTTGTTTGATATTGATGGAGTAGGGGATGCATTCCTACAGTGTCACCAGTCTGTGATGTTTGTACACTTGTGGATACCTCCTATGAAAACATTGTCCATGTATTCATGTAGGAGTGAGGTTGTTTGTGCTATGCCTGTAGATGTGTAGGTGGTGATTATGCACGTGGATGTCTGTTGAACTGCTGGCCTACATTCTCTCTGGGCAACAGGCAAGAGAATCTGAGGGGACGTCCCACTGTTCTCTCTGACTGCCTGCAAAATCCATTACTATCAGACAGGCCCAGGCGTAACATCACACACTTCAACCCAAAACAGCAAAGAATACACATCGGAGGGGCCATTTCATCTCCAGCTCATCCATTTGGGCCCCCTCTCTCGACACACCTACTGTAGAGACTGGTTGGGGGCCATGCTAAGATGGGTTGGAACACGTGTCAGGACAGTGCTCTGGTCAAGGATAAACAGTATTTTGTAAACTTCCCTCTCCTGGAGTCATGTGTCTGTGGACTGGGAAGCTGATTTAATTGGTACAGTAGATGTTTTTAAACCTTTATAAAGCACTAAGGACCCGTGAAGCCAGCTACGAGCTGGATAGTCGGTGTGTTTATTAAGTTTGGCAGGAGGTTTCTTAGGCATTGCCACAGGTGATACTACATTTAGATGTAGCATTACATTTGGACAGCTGTGAAATATGTTTTAGAATAACTTTACTGCAGGGAGTTGCAGTATATATGTTAACGGGCAGTATAGTTGCCATCATATGTCTGTCAGGACTGGGCATCAGTGTGTGAAACGTGTGGATGGTAGATGATGGGTAACAGAACTGCCTGCTTCACGGCAGCTTGTCTCTCTCCCTCCCTCCCGGTGATGAGTGTTCCTGGTGATGGGAATCCGGGTCACACACACACACACACACACACACACACACACACACACACACACACACACACACACACACACACACACACACACACACACACACACACACACACACACACCTCCATAAAGCATCAGCCCACTCATCCTAAACTCAGCAGCTTGCTCCCAGGAGGCTCCCCATCCTCACATTCCTCTCTGCTGTAAACCGATCAGTGTTTACCCTCCGTTTCCTCATCATGAGGATATTCTACAGACAGACAGCAGCCCCACTCCACAAAGCCCTGACTTTGATCCCTCTTCCTCCCTGTCTGACTGTCCGTTACCTGTCTGACTGGCACTCCACTTTAATGGAAGAATCGTCTAAATGTAGCACATTCTTCACTCTTGCCTACTTTAGGTTATCATTCACTCAATGCATACTGTTTGTAATGCTAATTATTACATGGTCTTATTGGTCTTCCTGCAAGTTTGGGTTATTGACATAACATGACATGACATGACTAAAGATATGTTCGACAGGAATGTGACCTTAACCACTCTCTCCTTCTCTCTCTCTCTCACACACACACACGCACACACACACACACACACACGCAAACAGTACAAATGCAAACAGAAATGTTATTTGTCCACACAGGATCACACACCCATCACTTTGACACTATAAGCTCAGTAAGCATTCATGACAAAAGACAAACAGGTCACAACAAGTGTGCATATTGTTTACAGGGTTGCTCAATTTTCTCTAGAAGCAGAGCTACAGTACATTACCAACTGCCCTTGACAGAGGGCGAACCGCCTCTGCCACTCCAAGCCAACTCATTTAAAACAGGTTTCTCAATGTGACACCACTTTCAGATGTGTATATGTGTGGGAAAATGTCACTCTATCTCAAACAAATGAGCAGAGACACTCAAACTATGAGGAAATGTTTTCCCTCCTATTACAGTGAGGTCCCAGCTTATCAAGGCCACCCTAACCTGGGTCTGGGCCAAGAATAGCAGCAATGAAAGAGTATTATCTCTTATCTCCTTTGATTGTGTCAATGCCTTCCAGCTATGAAACTGTCTGGTAAAGAAGTGGATGTGTTTTAAGCTATCATTTTCAATTTGGTAAAGTAAATGATATGGTTAATCACACATACTGGCCTAGGTGTCACAGAGGAAGCAGTGGGTCAAAGAGATGTTGCCATTATCTGTCATTTGATCTTGTTTCTCAGCTTACCTCAAACAGATTTACAGGCTTTTGTATTGATCTACCACTACGCTGTATTTCTTTTCCTTCTCATTCTTTCTGTAACAACAAAACAACCAAACAGAAAGTAAACACAAAGTTCAGTTGAAGGAGAGAGAGTCTGGAACAAAGATGTACCAGTTAAACCTCTCCACCAGTTAAACCTCTCCACCAGTTAAACCTCTCCACCAGTTAAACCTCTCCACCAGTTAAACCTCTCCACCAGTTAAACCTCCACCAGTTAAACCACCAGTTAAACCTCTCCACCAGTTAAACCTCTCCACCAGCTAAACCTTTCCACCAGTTAAACCTCTCCACCAGTTAAACCTCTCCACCAGTTAAACCTTTCCACCAGTTAAACCTTTCCACCAGTTAAACCTCTCCATCAGTTAAATCTCTCCACCAGTTAAACCTCTCCACCAGTTAAACCTTTCCACCAGTTAAACCTCTCCACCAGTTAAACCTCTCCACCAGTTAAACCTTTCCACCAGTTAAACCTCTCCACCAGTTAAACCTTTCCACCAGTTAAACCTCTCCACCAGTTAAACCTCTCCACCAGTTAAACCTCTCCACCAGTTAAACCTCTCCACCAGTTAAACCTCTCCACCAGTTAAACCTCTCCACCAGTTAAACCTCTCCACCAGTTAAACCTTTCTTCCAGTTAAACCTCTCCACCAGTTAAACCTTTCTTCCAGTTAAACCTCTCCACCAGTTAAACCTTTCCACCAGTTAAACCTCTCCACCAGTTAAACCTCTCCACCAGTTAAACCTCTCCACCAGTTAAACCTGTACACAAATGATGTCTCCACTCTCCACTTGATGTTTCCGCTTGGCTACCAGCCATCCACCATGGCTCCCGCAGTTCAGCTTATAGCTGTGTCAGCTCCCTGGTGATGTTACAGTAACTGCCTGGCCTGGCTGTATGCCTTTAGGACAGTGCACTTCTACATAGCTGTAGCGGCACATCCTCTGAGTGTGTGCCAGACATGGAGCAGCAGATCAGAGCGAGGCTCTCTCTGTCCACAGGGACTCTTTACTGAGCCAGGGGGAAGATTTATGGGTGCAACGGTCCTGAGGGATGCACACTACACTGAATGTCTTCACTGTGCTGAAAACATGTGTTGAGTGATATTGGGTGAAAGAGAGATGTGAGGCATTTCACAACCCTCCCATGGGATCTAAAGGGCAAACCATACACACACGCAGACAGACCCCCCCACACACACACACACAAAGATACATACCCACACAGACACACACACAAATCAGTGATACAGTAGGCCTTGATGCTGTGGTGTTAGAAAGAGGTCAAATGTTATTTCTGTACCCAATTTGATGTGATTTATTAATCCATCACATCTTGGAAACATCCAAAAATTTGACTACTGAGAAAAAACTAATCTAGAAAATGATTGGACAAACGATGAACGTCTCAAGTCTTACTGTACTTCCCATTGATTTTATTTATAAATGTCATGCCGGTCCAAACCGGAAATCAATAATAATAATTATAATTTATTACAGTTCTGTAGCACTTTTCATAGAATCTCAAAGCGCTTCAAGAGCAAAAAAACAAACAAGCAATATATCATGACGGCTCAACGAATTGAGGCCAAGTCTTTGAAAGCTGAATCCTCCGAAGACGGAGAGAGGGACAGTTGATGGCTTGAGAGAAGGGAGAAAGACAGAGGACGGTAGATGATGGTGATGGAGTCCGCTGATGATCTTGTAGAGGGCAAGTGTGGGAACCAGCCTGAGTCATACAGCCACTGGACTTGGCAGCCACTGGAGTAACGCCTCAGCAGCTCTGGGTGCCAGAAAGCTCACCACACAAAGTTAAGAACAGTAGCCAGTCGTCTTCTCTACGATTCCTCTGCCTCAGCACTGCTGGATTCCTCCGTCTCCCATTCCAATCAATCTTCAGGCCACTCCTCAAATTATGATCTCAAAAGATCAGGAATTGGCAGCCAGATGAAACAAAATAAAATACTGTCATCACTAAGCAGATGCATATGTAACATGGTAAACATAATGACTGACCCACCCACCCAAGAGTTCTGGTCCTGGAGTAGACTTTACCCAGGAGCACTATGCTGTCTGAAAGCAAGGCTACAAATCAAGCCTCCTGGCTGTTAAGACCTGTTCCATTTCATCTGGGTTGAATCCACACAGCCAGAGAAAAGCTCTCAGCCTTGAGCCTTCTTCCCTGGCTCGATGTGCTTGGCAGGAAGGCAGAAATCACACGATACCAAAATCCCTCACACACCGCATGAATTATGTGAGCTGCATCCCTTTCTCGCATTCTTTCTCTTGCTTTAGGCGAGCTTTGTAAAATGGATTTATTTTGTCTTCTAATCTTGAGTTCCTTTCTTCACCAGAAGAATCATGTGCCAGAAATAAAGTTCTGTAATACCAGAGTATGGGAAAAGGAGAGTAACACAGGCTTACAGTTCAAATAAACCAAGGTTGTTTGAAGTTTGAGTGGCAATAAATCATCTTTGTCAATTTGAAATATATTCTTTCAGTGCTTCAACCGCAGTAGAGTGACATTTGACTGATGTTTCAATTCCAGGCATCTATTCAGAAGGTCACCCCATATTCCCCTGAGTTATTTGGGAAAGATTACTCAAAAACATTCTGATTTCCAAGGATCAGGTTAACAGCTTAGTGTGAGTGTGTTCGTTTGCTCCTGAACGGGTGGCAGGTAGCCTACAGGTTAAGAGCATTGGGCCAGTAACCGAAAAGTTGTTGGATCGAATCCCTGCGCCGACTAGGTAAAGAATCTGTCAATGTGTCCATGATCAAGGCACTTAACCCTAATCGTTCCTGTAAATCACTCTGAAGAAGAGCATCTGCTAAATGACTAGCGTGTGTGCATGCATCTTCTCAATGACTAGCGTGTGCGCATGCATCTTCTAAATGACTAGCGTGTGCACATGCCTCTTCTAAATGACTAGCGTGTGCGCATGCCTCTTCTAAATGACTAGCGTGTGCGCATGCCTCTTCTAAATGACTAGCGTGTGCGCATGCCTCTTCTAAATGACTAGCGTGTGCGCATGCATCTTCTAAATGACTAGCGTGTGCGCATGCCTCTTCTAAATGACTAGCCTGTGCGCATGCATCTTCTAAATGACTAGCATGTGCGCATGCCTCTTCTTGAGTGCACTTCAACATTTGTTTGTTTGTTTTTGTGTGTACGCATACATTTGTCTGTTTAGTGCGAGTGTACTACTATGTGTGTGAGGCAACTCCCTCTGATTAGAGGGTGGCATTCTGCTTGCAGAGTTCCCCTTGGATCTATTCACCCTGTCATTTTCCTCCACAACCCACACTCTCAATGAGGAGAGAGGGTGCGTGACCTCCTACCTACACACGGCCACAGGAGGTGGAGTTCCCCATTCACACACCCCTGCAGTTTAGGCCTCACTGACCCCTGCAGTACTCTACATTATAGTAAACAGGAGCTTCTAAAACTCCAGCCTCTTGCTCTTTTGTACTGGAGCTAAAACTATATGTCCATTGTCCTCCATATGATACAGTATATACTATGTATACAGAAGTCGTCAGTGGAGATGAACTGATGACATTTATACAGGGTTAAAGCTGTCTTGTGTGGATTTAGGCTTCCTTCCCTAAATCTCTCTGAGCTGGAGAAGACACATAAAAGGGCCTAAAAAGACACTAATGTTGACCCAGGCAGCATGTCTTTGAGGATTTCTTTGTCAACCTTGTCTCTTTCCCTTGCTCCTCCTGTCTCTCATACTCTATCACTTTCTCTCCCAGTCATTTGGTTTCAGTCTCTCCTGTCCCTACTCTCTCCCTCTCTCCTCTCTCTCTCTCTCTCTCTCTCTCTCTCTCTCTCTCTCTCTCTCTCTCCTCTCTCTCTCCTCTCTCCTCTCTCCCTCCCTCTCTCACTTTCTCTCCCAGTCATTTGGTTTCAGTCTCTCCTTTCCCTATTCTCTCCCTCTCCCTCTCTCCTCTCTCTCTCTCCCTCCCTCCCTCTCTCTCCTCTCTCCTCTCGCACACTTACACTGCACTCACCCACATCCAAGTCCTTCTAAAGACGTCAGAGTCCAGAACCATCCAGAAAGACAGAGGCGCTGAAGCAGGCACCACCGCAAAACAAACAGCCCGAGGGCTCCTTGGCCAGGCCATGGCCTCTCTCTGACGGATGGGAAACCTAGTGCCTCAGAAGGAAAAACAAAGGGAAATTCCCCACGCAGACAAAAACACTGGATTCCGTTGTGCTGAAAGTTTGACCTTCGGGACCATTTTAAGGAGAGCTACAACAATACTGGAGGTGGATTAGAGGCTGTACTTCAGAGCAGAACAATGTATGGCAAGCAGTGCTGTGGTCCTGCTGTCTGCAGTTTGCAATCAGATGGATCTGATGAAACGCATGGGTCTGAATCCAGGGTTCCAATCTTCTCATAGGGAGGGAATGGGGAACCACACAGTCAGAGCGGGGTTCAGTCTGCAGTGTTGGGGGCCAAGACAGACTCCATGCAAAACAGGCACAATGCGTTTGGCAGGTACTGTACATCTGAACTATGAGGGAGAGAAGTTAATGTGACAAAGACAGATCTCCATGTGCTTTAGATGATAATAATCTAGAGCAACACCATTCCAATGACCTTGATATACAGCTTCAGCCTGGCTTCAATTAGATTTAACCTCTCATCTAACACCAAGCCTTGCCACTATAATTTATGGCAAGCTTATCTTTATAGGAAAGTAAGATCACCTGACAGATGGGACTCTCACAGGGCACAATATATGACTACTGTAACACCATGGGGAATACCATTTATCCGACAGGGACATTTATTCCCATAGGGATCTACCTGTAGGCCAACTTCAAAGGGCCAACATAGATAGGGTACCACAAGGGGCCTCAATCAGCCCACAGGGCATGTATCTGACCCCACAGAGGAGGTCAATTTCCACTGTTGTGGTGGGAGTTTTCACCCTGGGGCAAAACATCATCACCATAGGGACTAATCCTCAGGCTCAACTCCACAGGGCCCCACACGAAGCCTTTCATTGACACCATAGAGACCACATAGACCCCACAGAACCAGGTCTATTCACCACTTTGTGATAGCAGGATTTTTTACAGGTGTTGTTTTATTCATTGTCCTTGTATCCTTCCAAGTAGAAACATAGTACTTTTTTTATTTTTTGTAAGGCTCAGAAATGTCTATACTCTTCTGTCAATATTGATTATCACCATGTAATACCAAGATGAAGAAAATAAGTAGTCTCTCATATTCCTCTATGCCATGAATGAATTAAGGTAAAATGTAGTGTCACAGTTCCATTGAGAGAATGAGGCCACTTTGTTTCCCACAGATATTCTATATGTGTCCCTCACACTGGTCAGCATTCCTCATGGAGCCCCAGCTAACAGACAGACAGATACCACAGGGGCTACACTCATTGTGTGTGGTCACATGGAGACTGTGGTGCACACACACACACACACACACAGATCTATATATACACACACACACACACACACACATAGATATACACACACACACGTGCATATATACACTCACATACACAGAGATATATACACACACACACACAGATATACACACACACACACACAGAGATATACACACACACACGTGCATATATACACTCACATACACAGAGATATATACACACACACACACAGATATACACACACACACACACACACACACACACACACACACACACACACAGATATACACACACTGAGATATACACACACTGAGATATACACACACACACACACACACACACATAGAGACACACACACACACACACACACACACACACACAGATATATACACACACACACACACAGAGATACAGTATATACACACACACACACACACAGCTATACACACACACACACACACACACAGAGATACAGTATATATACACACACACACACACAGCTATACACACACAAAGGGGTCCCCTAAGATAATGATGTTATCTGTTTCTACGTACAGGGATCCTAATCAGACAAAGGGATTTCTGGTAAGATTACCCAACCCTGAATGAGGGTTTGTTTTTAGTCAGGACCACTCAAAACGGTCATCACTGATAACACAGGCTGTCCAATGTTCAAAACATTGCATTGTGCATTCATATCTTTAAAGAAACCTTGCACTTGCAGAATCATTGGTTCAAATAACTCCTTTATCATGAAATACCATAGGAACATTCATTTAGATCACCCACACACAAGATACCGATAGTTTCACTGTGTAGTTGTTCGTACAATCATTAAATATTGTATGAAAATATGTGATACATGTTTCATTATGCTACTAAACGTAAATACATCACTGTAAAATAACTAGTAGAGAGAATATTACTCAGTGGAATCATTGAAAAAAATATGACATTTATTGATGAAATACAATAAAATCACAACATAGGTTTCTTTGAATCAAAGCAAAAATAATTAGCTACAAAAAAAGAAAAAACAGTTAAAGGTCAACTGCAGTGTTCCTCACCTGGCTTACTGTAAAACATCACTGCAGTGTTCCTCACCTGGCTTACTGTAAAACATCACTGCAGTGTTCCTCACCTGGCTTACTGTAAAACATCACTGCAGTGTTCCTCACCTGGCTTACTGTAAAACATCACTGCAGTGTTCCTCACCTGGCTTACTGTAAAACATCACTGCAGTGTTCCTCACCTGGCTTACTGTAAAACATCACTGCAGTGTTCCTCACCTGGCTTACTGTAAAAACATCACTGCAGTGTTCCTCACCTGGCTTACTGTAAAACATCACTGCAGTGTTCCTCACCTGGCTTACTGTAAAACATCACTGCAGTGTTCCTCACCTGGCTTACTGTAAAACATCACTGCAGTGTTCCTCACCTGGCTTACTGTAAAACATCACTGCTGTGTTCCTCACCTGGCTTACTGTAAAACATCACTGCAGTGTTCCTCACCTGGCTTACTGTAAAAAGCTAAACAACGGATCGATTACTGTACTTCTATATTTCCCTCAACCCTGTCTTGTGGATTTGGCCACAGGTTCTCATCAAATCAAATCCAAATCAAATTTATTTCTATAGCCCTTCGTACATCAGCTGATATCTCAAAGTGCTGTACAGAAACCCAGCCTAAAACCCCAAACAGCAAGCAATGCAGGTGTTGAAGCACGGTGGCTAGGAAAAACTCCCTTGAAAGGCCAAAACCTAGGAAGAAACCTAGAGAGGAACCAGGCTATGAGGGGTGGCCAGTCCTCTTCTGGCTGTGCCGGGTGGAGATTATAACAGAACATGGCCAAGATGTTCAAATGTTCATAAATGTCCAGCATGGTCAAATAATAGGTCTGGGACAGGTAGCACGTCCAGTGAACAAGTCAGGATTCCATAGCCTCAGGCAGAACAGTTGAAACTGGAGCAGCAGCACGGCCAGGTGGACTGGGGACAGCAAGGAGTCATCATGCCAGGTAGTCCTGAGGCATGGTCCTACGGATCATGTCCAACGAGAGAGAGAAAGAAAGAGAGAAAGAGAGAATTAGAGAAAGCATACTTAAATTCACACAGGACACCGGATAGGACAGGAGAAGTACTCCAGATATAACAAACTGACCCTAGCCCCCCGACACATAAACTACTGCAGCATACATACTGGAGGCTGAGACAGGAGGGGTCAGGAGACATCCACATCACAATGGATGTTTTCATTAGCCAAACATCTTGGGAAGAATCTTTGGGCATGGCGAATCCAGGCCTGACACTGGTCTGCCGTGATGTCATTGCATGCGTCATCCATGGCCTGGAGAAGGGTGGCTTGTTCATGAGGGCGCCTATCATATACCTTCCACCTCCACGTGGAGAAAAATATTTCTCAATCGGGTCAAGGAAAGGAGAGTATGGGGGTAAGTACAGGGTGGTAAATTGTGGATGGGTCTGAAACCATGCTTGCACCATTTGAGCATGGTGGAACCTGACATTATCCCACACAATGACATAGGTCACACCATCAGCTCTACAGACCTGATTTAGCTCATCAAGGAAGGTTACATTCAAACAGCGAATCATGTGGCTGCCTGCAACTCAATATATAGTGTATATAGAGTAGAGAGTTTTAGATGTTGTTCAACCAGACATTAGAACGGGTAAGATGCGTAATCTAAGCAACTTTGACTGTGGTATGATTGTTGATGCCACACATGGTGGTTCCAGCATCTCAGAAACAGCTGCCTTCCTGAGATTTTTATGCACTACAGTCTCTAGAGTTTACAGAGAATGGTGCGATAAACAAAACACATTCAGTGAGCGGCAGTTCTGTGGGCAAAAACACCTTGTTAATGAGAGAGGTCAGAGGAGAATGTCCAGACTCATTCAAGCTAACAGAAAGGCCACAAATGCTCAAATAACAGCTGTTTAAAACAGTGGTGTGCAGAAGGGCATCTCTTAACGTACAACACAGTGAATAATTCAGGCTGTTGTGGAGCCAGGGGGGTCCTACCCGGTACTAGATAGGTGTACCTAATAAAGTGGCCGGTGAGTGTACAGCAATGTCAAATCTGAAAACATGGTCTGGAAAAGTGGTACATGGGACCATAGAAACAGTGACTGATAAAGAATGATGATGAAATATTACATCCATAGATAATGTAGTCCAATTGGTTCATGTTCCACGGTAATTGGTGTCAATGGATCTCATTATCCTGAAACTTTCATAATCTAAACATGGAATATTGTTTGTCAGTTTCCATAAAACTATGGAGTAAGAGTAATGCAACAGTTACTTATACTTTTGATCAGTTGTATCAATTGATAGTTAGATCTTTGTAATGAAATGAATAGACAGTCATTTCAGATGTAATATGTGAATTGCATTCTGAAATGGTAATACTTGGATGTTATGTTGTGTCATTTGGAACAGGTGATTTTAGTTCAATGAACAAATGATTTTAGCTTTATGTGTATTGTATCCAAGCATTTGGAAAAAGTATTAGAGTTTTGAAAGATTTACATTTTGATCATTGATTGTGAGTTTTGTGTCTAGAGTTTTGAAAAATGACGTCAAGGTTCCGAAATTAGTGCCAAAGTGACTGTAAAAACTGTAGTGTTGATTATGTCAGTGTTAATCATATGGGCATATACTATAACAGGAGAAACTGCCCCACATACTTGACTATAGTAAATAGAAGGATTCTATTCTTAAGTGAACTGCACTTGATTGATGACACTGTTCAGTCAAAGCCTTAGAGGGCCCTGTCTTTAGGGCAGAATAGTTATACATCTCCACAGAGAGAACTAAAGGACATGTGAGCCTTCACAAATGCACCTCTTAATGGCATCCAAATGTTTGTGATTAGAACAGCTTAGCACTCTCCCTCTAGTTGGAGGATGACTCAATTATTTAATGCCCCAACTGTTCCTGTGTTCCCATGAACTGCGTGAAGTTTACAGACCCAACTTCCCCCCCCTCAAAAACGATCCCTAAATACTTGCAGTCCCATAAATACTTCCAGTCCCCACAAACAGCATTAGGAAATGACCCCCAGGGGATTTTACAGTGTAGGAGGCTGTGGCTGGCTGCCTTTGCAAGGGCCTCAATGTCTGACAAAACCCAGTCAACCTCAAATGACAATGACCTGAACTGATAACCGATAAGGGTCAGACAGGCATGGGTCCAGCAGTCTGGTTTCCTGGGTCCTGGCATACGTTGGAGGACTGTCAAAATACATGATGAAGATGCTGCATAAGTAGTGTAAATCAACGGTTGAGATGTTCTGAAATACATGCAGTGGTGCAGAAGGCCTTACAGTACATCCAGAACACACAGAGACTGATTGATAGGATACTTGGTTCTGCTGCTGTGGTACAGGATGCTCTGCACTGTGCTTGTCTGCTGGTGGCAGCATTCAACTCTTTTCCTCTCTGTCTAGGAGAGTTGTTGAGTTACTCTGTCTGTCAGTCAATGGGAATGTGAGCGTCCACAGGCACCTTACCTTTTATCACCACAGGAAAAGAGAGGAAGTATGTATTAAACACATTATGTAATGAGGTTTCAAGGATTCACCTAAAGAGTTTCTATATTACAGAGAAATGCAGTACTTAAGCACATTTTTTAAAAGTTATCTCGCCATTATCTTGGAGAGGCTTATCTGCATCGATGGTAGAAAGTCAATAAAAGCAGTGGTGAGGGATCCCTTGATGTTTTCTGGAGGTGAGTGGGGACATGTAGCTCTTCCTTTTCCAGTTATGCAGCTGTGGTGGACAGCCTGCCTGGTCACTGCTCTGGTCTCCACCGCTGAACAGCACGTTCTCCAGGATCTGGCACTGCGCCTACCCAAACACCCCTGTGCCTCCACTCGACCCAACAACCCTTCCGCTTGACCCCTACGTCACACACAGCCACAGCTGCATCCGCACAACCAGGGAGAGAGCCGTGTGTGAGGGATGAAGGTGGAGTGAGGAGGGTGACAAGAGCACCTCTACTCTAAATAGACACAAAGAGGATCTTCAAGGACTCATGACTTGGGCAGATACAGCCAATGTGCCTTCTTAAAAGTTGCCTTGTTTTTGCCCAGGCACCCTTCCCCCTTCTCCTGAGATGGAGGGAGAACAAAACAACGAGGAGTTGGACTGAGTTTATACTGTATCTACAGCTGAGAGGTCAGCTTTCCTCTGGGACAATGTGAGGATATGACTGTTTGATGGCAAGATACGATAAGCGACTCCGAGGGGGAGCAGGGGGGACGGGTGCAAGGCCAAGTACACTTTCTTTTATTTATTTTTGCCACAGCCCTGGCTTACCCTTTCATTTTGAGCTGCTGCTACATTTCTGAGAATATTACTAATGTGTCAGTGTCCTTGACTGACTGTGTGACTCTTTTTAACTAGAAAGTGTGTCTCTCAGAGCTGGGACTGTGTTGTAAACATGATGAACGGTCAGTCAAACTCACAATGACCTGTTTTCTTCTACTGTAAACTGAAAATAAACTTTGTTAAGAAGCTTTAAAAGACTCTCCTTGGCCCTCCAATGTATTTGGAGGGACTTTCATGGGTCACTGTAGATATCATGCTCTAGAAATTCAGGGAATAGCTTGTACAACCATACTGTCGTTAGTTATATCACTGTAAAAATCTGTATTTATTTGAAAAAGCCTTATTTCCCGGCCATTCAGAGGAAATAAACAGCTCATCAGTGGTCAGGGACGGCACATGTTTTCCCATGGCAGAGTTAGTGATGAGCAAACATACATCCTTCACATCAAGGCCTCTCTCTATCTGTCGTACCAAACAATGGACTCAGGATTCCTGCTCTGTTCCGCAAAGAATCAGGTAGCAATTTAGATAACAATATCTCAGTGTTTAGACATACAAGCTCAGTCAATGATATCATTTGTTGAAACAGTGCGGTGTTAATAGCTATTCAAGAACAGTTGTTTCTAAGTAACAGAGCAAACAGTCAGTTGACAGAAGGATTCTGATTGTTCAGTGGCCTTTGATGTTTTAAACTTTGATTAGGCACGTTTGTGTTCTTCCTAGATACACAGGAGATCTTTAAATGGTTACATCACAGAATGTAAATGACACTGACCAGTGGAACATATGCACAACAGTGCCAAACATTCCCAAGATCAGAGGCACCGTTGTTCTGCGCTGGGGTATCTGATGCTGAGTCTGTGATGGAGGGAGAGAGGGAGACTACTAAACTAACACTGACATTTCAGCAAAGTCCACCATTGAGTAGTGGTTTTAGGAGAAATGGGTAAGCTAAAAACTGGACCCAGATCTACTCTGCGTCAGACTCAAGAGACTCTAACAGTTAGACCACTCCCAACACCCACACCGATCTGAAGACTGATGAAAGGATATAGAACTATGAGAATGGAATGGATTAGTAAGGATTGGCAAACAATGTCTTCTTGTAAAGAACGCATTGACGTAGAATTACCATTCCTCCATATCTCATTAACCCTCTTAGACATTCTCCAACACAGAGCTCTGAAAACTATCAGCTCCCAGTTTTCTAGGGATCTTTTGTAATGGCAAGTTGTGCTCTTCGACTACCATACCCACAAAGATGTTAACATAGGCGAGACAGGGCAGCAGGAAAAGGAGGAGTGGGATGAGCTGGCTCTTGGGTGAAGACTGTGAGTTTCATGGTTATGGGCTGCAGGGTGGTTAGTTACAGGGTGAAACAGCTTCAATCTAAGTTGCTGGCCACTCTTAGAAAGTGAGAACCTGAATGTGGTTCACCAGGCTTTATTGGCTATAGTGCTAACATGTCTATTGCCATCACCACCCATTCTGACTACATGTAGCACATGATGATGTGTGAAACTTATACCTCAGCCTGAAGTCTCCCCACTTGTGCCAGTGTACAGCTAGCTTTTTGTGTGGCGCCGACTGGTAAGAAGCTTCAGGAAGAGCGGTCACTTGTGCTAGCAAGGCAGAGGTCTCCTAGTTTGCGCCTGGTATGGGCCAAATTGGGAGGAAGTGGTACTCGCTAAGCAAACAACGTGATCTAATTTATATATGCATGAATAAAACCTAGGAAGTCGCAAAACTCAAGGTTTGCTTTATACATGAAACAAGTTCCTCATAAATGGATGTGGTACATTTTTGGGTAATCTCACACATTCACACATTCATATGAACTTATTTGACAAAAAGAAAGCTTAGAAGAAGTCACTAACATTGACAACACTTTTACGAGAAGCATAGGCCTATCTGAGTTCTTAGAAGTGTGATATTTTTTTTACTGAGGGGTGAAAACAGCTGCAATCAAATGTGTCAGCCTAACTCCAGCCCGGCTGTTGTGGTGCAACATGTCACATATTGTAATTAGGAGGTCTCTGAAAACAATACAAACAGCTCATAAAAACAGACACACTCACCTCAGACCGTAAAGGCCTGAGTGATGCTATTAACATCTCCTCCACAGCTATGAGACTCCACACTGGAATTCTCTCACAAAACACATATATAATTATAGCCTAAATGTAACACTGTAAGATTTAATGTTGTGACAAAGTCATAAAATAACTAAGATTTAAAAGTCATAAGTAATCTTTAAAATAATATAGAACACTTTTGAAATTGGATTGGACGCAATTAATCATCATAGTAAATGTAATATGATCCTCGTATAAGGTTGTAACTGTTAACCCCAGTCGGTCCAGCTTACATGGGCAAGCTTTAGCACCTTCTATTACCTCATAGTCATACCCCAAATGACCTTGAAGAGGCCTTTATGAGAACCTGAAATAACCACAACCTGTGTAAGCCTGTAATGAGAGTGGTGGTCTGCGACCACACCTTTTTTTAAATGTATTTTATTTTCTTACCTTTATTTAACCAGGCAAGTCAGTTAAGAACAAATTCTTATTTTCAATGACGGCCTAGGAACAGTGGGTTAACTGCCTGTTTAGGGGCAGAACTTGCAACCTTTCGGTTACTTGTCCAACGCTCTAACCACTAGGCTACCCTGCCGCCCCTTAAAGCACCTCTCTAAGTAATATCACATTGATTTGATATATCAGGTTTCCTAAAAATGTAATTTCATATGATTAATAACAGTTGTTATCGGGTCCGTCTAACAGTCAAATGGCAGGAAGTAAAACTGCTGCTGTCTGCAGGAAATGGCCCTGCATCTGAAGAAGCCCCAACAAGATGGGCCAAACACAATCAGGCACAGATGATGAAAACTAAATGCAACCAATCAGAGAAATAACAGGAAAGTCAGACTTGATAACAATAGTATGTCAACCCTCCAGCTAACATTAGCAGGCCGGGAGAGATACCGTACATATCTGACCCCAATGTCATATTATCTGCTTATTGTGGATGTACTTTTTAATAGCAGTTGGGGCTTCATAGAGGAGTTTTGTCTTCCAGAGAGATTCCCATTCACTTTTCATAACTGCAGGGCTCCTCTGAGTTGATCTAAAATAACCCCTTCAATGATTAGTTAACAAACAGGATTATTAAAGGGTTCAGGTGATTGGTCTGGCCTGTCATTATGGGCAAATGGTGAGCACTGGCTTGAATACAATGCATACAGTATGAAGGCATTAATTGAGGCACTGTGGGGGATGAGCCAATATTAGGGAGGGTTTGGCCGGTAGGGATATCCTTGTCTCATCGCGCACTAGCACCTCCTGTGGCGGATTGGGCGCAGTGCATGCTGACTAGGTCGCTAGGTGCAGGGTGTTTCCTCCGACACATTGGTGAGGCTGGCTTGTGTTAAGAAGCAGTGCATGGCTCTCGACCTTCGTCTCCCCCGAGCCCGTAAGGGAGTTGTAGCGACGAGACAAGATAGTAACTACTAACAATTGGATATCACGAAAAAGGGGGTGAAATTCAAAAGAATAAAAAAAATCTTAATGAACCAATTCCATAATCACATGGCTCGCTGCATAGGAGATGAACAACATAGTCCTAAATCAACATGATCCCTATAGAGTAGATCTTCGAGAGCAATGATAACTGGCTGCAAAGAGTTGCAGTTGCACTTCCTTGAGTGAGAACACGAGGCTATTTCTGCACCTAGAGTTGGGTGTTAAATGAAACAACTACTCCATCCCAACAACCACAATGATGATGATGTGCACATTCTGCAAAATGGATTACTCGATAAGAGGCGGAGGGAGGTGTGTGTGTGTGTGTGCGTGTGTGTGTGTATTTCATTTCCTAATGGTTGCCCTCAGGTTACTGAACAAGTCTGAGCCTGAGTGTTGTGCCAGTGTAAAGAGTTGTGGTTAAGCAAATATCAATGGCAAACCTAAAGCTCGAATCCTTAATAGGTGAAACTACTACGTCCCTTTGGGATATTACGACAACAAACACAATTCTCTCCCGTCGGACATCACTGCACATGCAATAGAACAGCAGAATATGTACTGCAGTGCTTTATCCCACACTGCCAGATGCTTCTCTGCTCCGTTTTCATCAACAAAACAAAAACAATAGCAAAGGTACTAGGGGGCGAACAGTGGCTGCCGATTCAATCTTTAAAGGGCAACTGCCCCTAAAAACAACTTCTCATTTATAAAACAGCCTATGTGGCATCAATATGTCAGAAACATTTATTCTACTGTTAAAGTGTGTCATAAGATAATTTTGGTCATAGTCAGTCTCGTCCAAAACAGAGTTTTGTGACATTTGTGGTCGTAACTGCATCACAACAAAAATGTATGTTGGGTTTGTTTCAATCTTGCCCGCTTGCCCACAGCTGGCAGCACACAAGTAATCATCAATTCGGAGTGCAGTTGCACACAACCCAATTGTAATGCCTGTGGTAAATTTGGGTTGGCTTTGGATATACTGTACCTCTGGGACTAGTTAGGGACAATTGACCAATGACTTAATTAAAAACCTCAACCCAACTATAAATTGTAGAAATTCATATACAATATTGAAAGCATTTAATGAGAACTTAAAGCTGTGTAACATGAAAATATTGTCTCATATACATTCATCAATTATCGACAATCTCAAATTAGCACCAGAGATAGGCTGTCCAAAGTCAATCCAATTTTGCCACAGTCGCACACCAGCCAGCTGAAGGTAGTTAATAATTTGGCTTATTCTTCCCACATCAAACCACACCTAAAAAACCAACTCCCGCTTGAATTCAGTCATGACCACTTGAATTTCTTAGTGAACCAAACCTAAAACGAGGCAAAATCAGAAAGTGCAGTCACCCTTTAAGGTCAGTGTGCTGAATAGGTTTGGTTGCACACTGATAAATGTCTGTCAGGCAATTTTTTTGTCTTCATTTGAAGTGCTGAAATTACATCCTTTTCTCAGGTTAACGCAATGCTTAACCCCTGTACTGCACTCAGCTCTATGCTGACTACAGTAGTTGCTGCCCTGTACCTTGTACGTGTCGTACAGTATGTGAAGGTTTTGTCTATTGTACTTCAAGGGCGCCTCAAGCATTCCATAAACCCCAGAGTCTTATACCGGCCAAAGACAGCCACAGGACACATGGTGGATCAGAGCAGAGGTTTACGGGAAACCAGAGCTGTTCTACAATACCTCCGGTCATCTGCAGCCCTGCACATGGTCCAGCTAGTGCACCTCATAAAGCCCTGGCTGCTGCTGCCTATTGTAAATATTTCACCTCCCATCGAAATGCTCTCCCTTTTTAACTGGCACAAAGAGCGACTAGGCCTCTAAAACAACAAGGCTTTGTCCTCTGTCACTGGCCTGCTTCTCATTACTCCAGATCAGCCCTTTCATTTCACAGGTGTGACCCCCACTGCACGGTTTAAGCCCTTATTTGTCACTGTGCCATTGTCCGTGCTCACTGCACCAGAGAATGACATCCGTTTGTGACTCAGTGGCCATCAATTGTGTTTGTCCGGGGCAGGAGGGTGGCGGGGACTGGAGGGGGGGTTGTATATGTCATTAAAGTTCCTGCTGTGTGAGTCATAGCAGGAGCTTTAATGACATACCACCACCACCACCACCCCCCCTCCTGCCCAGAAAAGAGTGTTAGTGGTTGAAGCAGCCTGTGCCTTACTTGTTTCAGTATGTGTTTCCTTACAGTGACTACAACATACTGGGAAGCCCGGCAGAGCAACTAATAACGATACACAGGCCACCCTCCAACCATCTTTCCCTTGTTTCCTGAGGAAATGCCCAGGGGCGCAACTTGCCTTTGCTTTTTTCCAGACCATTTGTAAACTGGATTCATGTTTGAGAGAGGGAGCATGGGCTTGTATCGCAGCAGAGGAGGAATGAGCAGAGGTTCTGCAATGACATGAAACATAAAAGATTTCCTTCAGGGCATCCAACTCTCACAGCTCCTTACACACGATCATGCAATGGCCTGCAGTCACCGTTCAAGCATGGCAGATCTCAGGAGGCTGAAGAAATTCGGCTTGTCACCAAAAGCACTCACAAACTTCTACAGATGCACAATCGAGAGCATCCTGGCGGGCTGTATCACCGCCTGGTACGGCAACTGCTCCGCCCTCAACCGTAAGGCTCTCCAGAGGGTAGTGAGGGGGCAAACTACCTGCCCTCCAGGACACCTACACCACCCGATGTTACAGGAAGGCCATAAAGATCATCAAGGACATCAACCACCCGAGCCACTGCCTGTGCACCCCGCTATCATCCAGAAGGCGAGGTCAGTCCAGGTGCATCAAAGCTGGGACCGAGAGACTGAAAAACAGCTTCTACCTCAAGGCCATCAGACTGTTAAACAGCCACCACTAACATTGAGTGGCTGCTGCCAACACACTGTCATTGACACTGACCCAACTCCAGCCACTTTAATAATGGGAATTGATGGGAAATTATGTAAATATATCACTAGCCACTTTAAACAATGCTACCTTATATAATGTTACTTACCCTACATTGTTCATCTCATATGCATACGTATATACTGTACTCTATATCACCGACTGCATCCTTATGTAATACATGTATCACTAGCCACTTTAACTATGCCACTTTGTTTACTTTGTCTACATACTCATCTCATATGTATATACTGTACCCGATACCATCTACTGTATGCTGCCTTGTACCATCACTCATTCATATATCCTTATGTACATATTCTTTATCCCCTTACACTGTGTATAAGACAGTAGTTTTGGAATTGTTAGTTAGATTACTTGTTGGTTATCACTGCATTGTCGGAACTAGAAGCACAAGCATTCTGCTACACTCGCATTAACATCTGCTAACCATGTGTATGTGACAAATAACATTTGATTTGATTTGATTTAGTAAATCATTCAGGATCAAGACAAAAGATATGACATGCTTTTGTAAAACACATTTAGAAATATTTTCTACGAAAGACTCATGGACATGGCCAATAGCAAAGTTGGTTAACTATTAAAGCTCATCACTAAGCTAAGGACCCTGGGACAAAACACCTCGCTCTGCAACTGGATCCTGGACTTCCTGACGGGCTGCCCCAAAGGTGGTAAGGGTAGGGACATATACATCAATGATGTTGCTCTTGCTGCTGGTGATTCTCTGATCCACCTTTACACAGATGACACCATTCTGTATACTTCTGGTCCTTGTTTGGACACTGTGTAACAAACCTACAGACGTGCTTCAATGCCATACTACAACTCTCCTTCCGTGGCCTCCAACTGCTCTTAAATGCAAGTAAAACTAAATGCATGCTCTTCAACCGATCGCTGCCTGCACCTGCCCGCCCGTCCTGCATCACTACTCTGGACGGTTCTGACTTAGAATATGTGGACAACTACAAATGCCTAGGTGTCTGGTTAGACTGTAAACTCTCCTTCCAGACTCACATTAAGACTCCAAAATTAAATCTAGAATCGGCTTCCTATTTCACAACAAAGCATCCTTCACTCATTCTGCCAAACATACCCTCGTAAAACTCACTATCCTCCCGATCCTTGACTTCGGCGATGTCATTTACAAAATAGCCTCCAACATGCTACTCAGCAAATTGGATGCAGACTATCACAGTGTCATCTGTTTTGTCACCGAAGTCCCATATACTACCCACCACTGCGACCTGTATGCTCTCGTTGGCTGGCCCAGGCTTCATATTCGTTGCCAAACCCACTGGCTCCAGGTCATCTATAAGTATTTTCTAGGTAAAGCCCCGACTTATCTCAGTTCACTGGTCACCATAACAGCACCCACCCGTAGCACGCGCTCCGGCAGGTATATTTCACTGGTCACCCCCAAAGCCAATTCCTCCTTTGGCTGCCTTTCCTTCCAGTTCTCTGCTGCCAATGACTGGAACAAATTGCAAAAATGACTGAAGCTGGAGACTCATATCTCCCTCTCTAACTTTAAGCACCAGCTGTCAGAGCAGCTCACAGATCACCGCACCTGTACATAGCTCATCTGTAAATAGCCCATCCAACTACCTCATCCCCATACTGTTATTTTTTTTCTCCTTTGCACCCCAGTATCTATACTTGCACATTCATCTTCTGCTCATCTATCACTCCCGTGTTTAATTGCTAAACTGTAATTATTTTGCCACTGTGGTCTATTTATTGCTTACCTCCCTTACCTCATTTGCACACACTGTATATAGACTTTTCTATTGTGTTATTGTGTTATATGTTTGTTTATTCCATGTGTAACTCTGTGTTGTTGTTTGTGTCACACTGCTTTGCTTTGCTTCGCTTTATCTTGGCCAGGTCGCAGTTGTAAATGAGAACTTGTTCTCAACTGGCCTACCTGGTTAAAGGTGAAATAAAAATAAATAAAAAACAAAAGGTAACAACACATTCACCACGCTGATCCTCAACACGGGGGCCCCTCAGGGGTGGGTGCTCAGTCCCCTCCTGTACTCCCTGTTCACTCATGACTGCACGGCCAGACACGAATCTAACACCATCTTTAAGTTTGGCAATGACACAACATTGGTAGTCCTGATCACCGACATCGACGAGACAGCCTATAGGGAGGAGGTGTCACACCCTGGCCATAGAGAGGCTTTTATTCTCTATTTTGGTTAGGCCAGGGTGTGACTAGGGTGGGCATTCTAGTTTCTTTATTTCTATGTTTTCTATTTCTTTGTGTTTGGCCGGGTGTGGTTCTCATTCAGAGGCAGCTGTCTATCGTTGTCTCTGATTGAGAATTATTCTTAGGCATCTTTTTCCCACCTGTGTTTGGTGGGTAGTTGTTTTCTGTTTTGTGTCTGTACCAGACAGAACTGTTTCGTCTTGTTCCACTTTGTTATTTTGTTTCAGTGTTCAGTTTTGAATAAATAATCATGAACACGTACCACGCTGCGCTTTGGTCCTCTTCTTCAGACGAGCGTTACAGGAGGTCAGAGACCTAGTGGAGCAGGTTTTCCGGGTCTCTATGTTTTTGGTTGGACAGGTTTCTCAATTTCTTTCTTAGATTTTTGCATTCTTCATCAAACCATTTGTCATTGTTATTCATGCATGCAGAGCAGGATTACTTGACACATTGGAAAGAATTAACAAAAAAACAGAGCAAACTAGAATGCTATTTGGTCCTAAACAGAGAGTACACAGTGACAGAATACCTGACCACTGTGACTGACCCAAACTTAAGGAAAGCTTTGACTATGTACAGACTCAGTGAGCATAGCATTGCTATTGAGAAAGGCCACCGTAGGCAGACATGGCTCTCAAGAGAAGACAGGCTATGTGCTCACTGCCCACAAAATGAGGTGGAAACTGAGCTGCACTTCCTAACCTCCTGCCCAATGTATGACCATATTAGAGTCACATATGTCCCTCAGATTACACAGATCAACAAAGAATTTGAAAACAAACCCAATTTGGATAAACTCCCATATCTACTGGGTGAAATACCACAGTGTGCCATCACAGCAGCAAGATTCGTGACCTGTTGCCACAAGAAAAGGGCAACCAGTGAAGAACAAACACAAACACAATACAACCCATATTTATGCTTATTTATTTTCCCTTGTGTCCTTTAACCATTTGTACATTGTTACAACACTGTATATACATATATATATATATATATAATATGACATTTGTAATGTCTTTATTGTTTTGAAACTTCTGCATGTATAATGTTTACTGTCAATTTGTATTGTTTATTTCACTTTTCTTTTGTATATTATCTACCTCACTTGCTTTGGCAATGTTAACACGTTTCCCATGCCAATAAAGCCGAGAGAGAGAGAGAGAGAGAGAGAGAGAGAGAGAGAGAGAGAGAGAGAGAGAGAGAGAGAGAGAGAGAGAGAGAGAGAGAGAGAGAGAGAGAGAGAGAGAGAGAGAGAGAGAGAGAGAGAGAGAGAGAGAGAGAGAGAGAGAGAGGAAGAGAGAGAGAGAGAGAGAGAGAGAGAGAGAGAGAGAGAGAGAGAGAGAGAGAGAGAGAGAGAGAGAGAGAGATTGAAACAAGGTCATCTATTGAAACAAGGTCATCCATTTACTGGTTTCAAAGCAATCACTCATCTCAACCTTTTATTTTGTATCCCCACACTCAACTTCAACCTCAAGTGGTGAAGGGCAGCCACATACATCCTCGTATCTAAAATAGAGAGGCCATCCACGTAGTGTGCTTCTTTTGTCTCTGTCTCATATGTAGGGCACTGTGTTTTAGGTACGGTTGCAAAATTCTTGTAACTTTTGATAAATTCCCTGGTATTCACAAAATCCAGGTTGGATGTTTCACGGAATCAGGGAGGAATAAGCAGGAAAACTGTAATCCTCCAACCTGGATTTCTGGAAAACCAGGGAATTTATTGAAAGTTCCAGGAATTTTGTAACCCTAGTTATAGACTGTCATGTCAAGCCTTTTCTATAAATGAGAATTACACAAAAAATGTAAGTGATTATTTGAAGATAGTGCTGGACCATCTGACATAAAAATAAATAATATTTAAATTAAAGGTTAAAATCCAGGTCATGTGACATGACTGTCCAAAACACAGGGCCCTAGTAGACCAGTGTCCCCCAGCACTACTACCACTATTTTTTTGTTTTTTTTTGTTTTGAATTTTACCCCTTTTTCTCCCCAATTTTGTGGTATCCAATTGTTGTAGTAGCTACTATCTTGTCTCGTCGCTACAACTCCCGTACGGGCTCGGGAGAGACGAAGGTTGAAAGTCATGCGTCCTCCGATACACAACCCAGCCAGCGCATCCAACCCGGAAGCCAGCCGCACCAATGTGTCGGAGGCTACACTGTGCACCTGGCAACCTTGGTTAGCGCGCACTGCGCCCTGCCCGCCACAGGAGTCGCTGGTGCGCGATGAGACAAGGACATCCCGACCGACCAAGCCCTCCCTAACCCGGACGACGCTAGGCCAATTGTGTGTCGCCCCACGGACCTCCCGGTCGCGGCCGGTTACTACCACTATTACCAATGTTCAGACAGAGGGCCTCCAGTCAATCCTATTCATTCCGTACCATGTGGCCTATTGTACATGCAGTCCAGAGTAACATATGCTCACCAGGTCCTGCTGTTGCTCTCTTTGGGTCAGAATCCTCCATGACAAAAACACACATGTGAGGAAACTGACATTCCTCCAGCTAGCGCTGGTTTGGAGGTTTGGAACCATGGACAGCTTATGAAAACTACTGACATCCCTCCAGCTAGCGCTGGTTTGGAGGTTTGGAACCATGGACAGCTTATGAAAACTACTGACATCCCTCCAGCTAGCGCTGGTTTGGAGGTTTGGAACCATGGACAGCTTATGAAAACTACTGACATCCCTCCAGCTAGCGCTGGTTTGGAGGTTTGGAACCATGGACAGCTTATGAAAACTACTGACATCCCTCCAGCTAGCGCTGGTTTGGAGGTTTGGAACCATGGACAGCTTATGAAAACTACTGACATTCCTCCAGCTAGCGCTGGTTTGGAGGTTTGGAACCATGGACAGCTTATGAAAACTACTGACATTGGTTTGGAGGTTTGGAACCATCCAGCTAGACATCCCTCCAGCTAGCGCTGGTTTGGAGGTTTGGAACCATGGACAGCTTATGAAAACTACTGACATCCCTCCAGCTAGCGCTGGTTTGGAGGTTTGGAACCATGGACAGCTTATGAAAACTACTGACATCCCTCCAGCTAGCGCTGGTTTGGAGGTTTGGAACCATGGACAGCTTATGAAAACTACTGACATTCCTCCAGCTAGCGCTGGTTTGGAGGTTTGGAACCATGGACAGCTTATGAAAACTACTGACATTCCTCCAGCTAGCGCTGGTTTGGAGGTTTGGAACCATGGACAGCTTATGAAAACCACTGGCATCCAAACAGGGCTCTGCTTTCCCTCTAGTTAACAGTCCCCCAATAAGCCTTCCAATAAAACTACATTTTAAAACAGTCACCCCATTTAATCTTTTAAACATAATTTAACATGAACACCATGCCGGACCATTTACAACCCATTTTTCAGGGTTGTAAACATGTGATGTGCAGGGGAAAGAAAGACAGTGGGGTAAATGACTTGTGGTAATTGGTTTAAATGAACAGAAGATCAGTAAACCTTCCAAAGGGATCACACATAAAGAACATGGAATCCATATGGGTAATAATAATATAATAATAATAATAATATAATATAGAATCCATATGGGTAATAATAATATAATAATAATAATAATATAATATAGAATCCATATGGGTAATAATAATATAATAATAATAATAATATAATATAGAATCCATATGGGTAATAATAATATAATAATAATAATAATATAATATAGAATCCATATGGGTAATAATAATATAATAATAATAATAATATAATATAGAATCCATACGGGTAATCATGTTTATGATAACAGAAACCATGTGTCCAAATAATCAGCCGTCCCAAACAATGATACATCTCTCAACTCAATTTAGACAGCTCATCAAAATAAACACAGGGTTGAGCCTGAATGGAAAGGCATGCTACTCATTTCCAAAGAACATCAACAAAGAGCTTAAGCCAATATGAGCCTGCGCTGTAATTCCTTGTCCCTGTGTGTGGATGAGGAAGGATTTGGGGATTTGAAACCCTCTCCTGGGTTGAAGAGGGGGCTGTTCCAGGGCTACAGTTACAAAGTGCAGGAGACAGGAGTTTGGAAATAATCTACTCCTTGTCTCCTGGATACGTTTTACAGCGGAATACCTCACATAGCTCCACAGCCATACGGTAACACAGACAGAGTGCAGACACAGACGGGTGTTGATGTCCCCTTGCTGCCATTTGTTGAGCACTGTCACCATCATGCCCTTCACAGTTACCATACACACTGTCACCATCATGCCCTTCACAGTTACCATACACACTATCACCATCATGCCCTTCACAGTTACCATACACACTATCACCATCATGCCCTTCACAGTTACCGTACACACTATCACCATCATGCCCTTCACAGTTACCATACACACTATCACCATCATGCCCTTCACAGTTACCATACACACTATCACCATCATGCCCTTCACAGTTACCATACACACTATCACCATCATGCCCTTCACAGTTACCATACACACTATCACCATCATGCCCTTCACAGTTACCATACACACTATCACCATCATGCCCTTCACAGTTACCATACACACTATCACCACCGGCAACTTGGCCCCACAGCTGTTTCCCATCTTTGATGCCTGTTTCCAACACGCACAGACTTGACATGATACATGATCAGAGAGAGACTGTCACGGACCACTACCGCCATGACCCAGATGAGGAAGTAACCGGTCCTGGTTTGTGTAGCCCAAGACAGGGAAGTTCATCGCTGGTGATGGGTAGAGAGAGGGAGGCAGGGACACAGATGTAGCTAGAGACCCATCAAACTCATGCCCATGTCTGAGTGTTCTGACTGTGTTCTCCAGATTGTGCTGGCTAGATCTACAGTAATGGGTTCGAGAGGGTTATTGTCAGCCAATGACAACACAGTCACAAAAGGCAGGACAATTCACTTCCTGTAGTGATGGGGGTTATCACCACCACAGGCAGAATGCACAGCATGCACAGCATGCACACTTCTCTTACTAAAATATGTCAGGTTTCAATTGTATTCTAACAATAGTTAAAATATAGTTCGATTCACAAGTTTTTAAGAGAAAATATAAGGCCTTTGGGTTGTAAGTCCAATTTAAGCCCTTCGCTACAATGAAAGGCCAAATATTGCTCTCTCTTTTATGTGAGACGTAATGCAGGAAATCAGAGAAGCAGAGACAACAATAGTTTTGGTTTGGGTTAAGCTGAGCATCAGTGGAACATGCACGGCAGAACCTCTGTGATGGTCTGGGTAACGCTAACAGCTGCCTGGTTTCCCCCAGAGCGGCCCGTACCACATTGACAGAGCACAGACATAATTAAGGGGTTACGTTCTGCTTTTAGGGAATGCTATGAAACAATATACGGAACATATATTTAACATATAGGCGAGGGGGGTGGAAGAAGACAGAAAGCGAGAGGTCTAGTGATAGCTGGGTGCTGGAAGCAAACTCATAGATTTGTTTAGTTTCTCACTAAGAAGGGTTTAAATCTAGCCTATTTGGTGGTTGGCATGGATTGAGCTAAGGAAATCCCATCCTTAGAAACATGGTCCAAGAGACAAACCTCTTGTTTATTCTTTGATTTGATTTAGTGCAATGATGGTTTGGTGAATCATGACTTATTAGAGATATTAGGTTTGTTTATTTGCTCGTGAAATGACAGATCCCATCATACTTTAGAAGTTACTGTCCAAACGTCCTCACCACAGGTGAGTACGGGTTGAGCCAGGTGCATCTTATATGTAAACATCCATACCCTGACCAGCATCACCACCCTGGATGGTTCCGACCTTGAATATGTGGACATCTATAAGTACCTAGGTGTCTGGCTAGACTGTAAACTCTCCTTCCAGACTCATATCAAACATCTCCAATCGAAAATCAAATCAAGAGTCGGCTTTCTATTCCGCAACAAAGCCTCCTTCACTCACGCCGCCAAACTTACCCTATTAAAACTGACTATCCTACCGATCCTCGACTTCGGCGATGTCATCTACAAAATTGCTTCCAACACTCTACTCAGCAAACTGGATGCAGTTTATCACAGTGCCATCCGTTTTGTCACTAAAGCACCTTATACCACCCACCACTGCGACTTGTATGCTCTAGTCGGCTGGCCCTCGCTACATATTCATCGCCAGACCCACTGGCTCCAGGTCATCTACAAGTCCATGCTAGGTAAAGCTCCGCCTTATCTCAGTTCACTGGTCACTGGTTACATTACATATTAGGTCTGTACACTTCCAAATTCTGTCCTAAATACAAATCAGAGATATTATATTACTTCCCCCAAACCCATAAAAGGCATCACTGAGACACTGTTACACTAACCCATATCCTGTACCTCAGTAGCTAACACACAGGTGATGTGGTCAGAGGGTATGCTCTCCTCTCTACAGGAAGAGAGTATGAACCCCGGGGCTAGATCTCATTATTTCTGGAGTTCACCAGAGGAAAAATGAAGACAACTTTATTCACTCTGTTATCGTGTACCAGGGGAACACCAAAACTGGAAATGGTCCCAGGGTCCCAGGGTCGGATGCTGGATTTTCCCATCGTCTTGACGAAAAGAGTCTTGCTGTTTATCATTTAATTTTGGATTCCGCCCTCCTCCAACGCGGCTGCCCAAACAGTGTGGAAGCGAGGGTGGCTCTTCCCAGAATCTGACTCCTGACTAAGACATGGTGGGCTGTTTGGTGCGTATTGGTCATTGAAAATGTTAGAATAAATCTTGTGATAGACCTAACTCATTCACATGACTCACCCAGAACGGTTACACCCCCACCCCTTCTCCCCTTCTCCATGGGAATGTTCTTTCTTCCATCCCTCCGTCCAAGATGAACTCATCCCAAACCACGATTCAGTGCGGCTTCGAGGAACAAAACAGCCTTTCATAAGACTCTTCATTCAAATCACACTCAGCAACAGCTAACCTGGAAAAAGACTTATGTAATAGCATGAGCAAAAATGTTAGGTCATCCAACATGATGCCAGCTAGGGAACCTGAGAATTGAAAGTGACAGTAAGTGTAACATTGTCAGTAAAACCCTTTATCCTAAGGCCTGGGGAGGGGCTGTGGACCAAACCAACCTCTAGAATGTAGAGTTTCAGAAGGTTGCTACGTCAGTGAAAAGGGCACCTGGAATGCTTTGTTATATTATGTTGATAGACGAGGAGACACAGCAGCAAGGAAAATGTGTTGACACTGCACTTTTAGGGTGATATCTCTGTGGTAGGGGTTTGTATTCAAAAAGCAATGCAAGTCAGCTTCAGAGTGAGGATTTGTAGAGGTTTAGATAAAAGCTGAGGATGTTTGTGTTTATGCATAGACAAAGTCACATTCACATTTGCGGAGTGTGTGTATAATCAAACTGTTCCCAAATGGGAGCCTCTTCCTGTTGTTTATTTGTCCCAGACAATCCCCGCTGACTGCAACGACAACATCAAACTGAACAAAGCGTTTTCCATCTCCTGTTCCACTCAAAAAGAGGAAAAATATACATGGGAAAAGATTAAAACAAGTTTGTTTACCCAGTGAAATAAATGAATGCATTCCAGTGTCATTTCTGTTTTATTGCACCACCCTTCTCTATAAAGTCTGCCTGGCTTACACACAAAGGCTAAACTTCAAGAGTGTGTTTCCTTATAAAAACAAAAAGTCTGGATCACAGCAATTTGACATTCTGCTCTACTTGAGAGTTTCAAACACACAAAGCTACAGACCTACAGCCTAGTCGAGACTATGGCCAATACACTTAATACAACAATTGCTGCCCATGTTTGATATATTTGCATGCATTTCCATGTAAGACATGCTAGTTCACATACTAGAAGTCACACACAGGGAATGGACAAGAGAGGGAGGCAGATACAATCTTCATCCATCTATCCATATTCAATTTGTGAGAGAATAGTGTAGTGAGTCCTGTTGTGTGGTTTAGAAAAGGACTGCATCACAGGACAGCCTCAGAGTGCTCCAGACAGCCAGTGGCTGGGAGGAGACTCAGGTGACGTGCCTGACAGAGGTACTGGCAGACCAGTAATGGAAAGGAAACAAGTTCAGCAGTTTCATATGTTCCTCTTACTTCCTCTCATTTGGAACTTGGGCTGAGGTCATTGTTTGAACACTGTAGTTAATCACCATCAAAACCTGGACATTCTACACAGAAAGGCAGGCGAGCAGCACATTCAGAGACATTTTTATGAACTCTGTCAGTTTCTGTCCTTTAGTCTCTCCACTGCAGTCTCTGTGAGAGGTTGTGATGGACAGAGGCTGTGTCCAAGCCACCCTACCCAGTTACGGTGCTCCAGACAGGAGGAGTGGAAATCCCATGACCTCACTTCACCCAGTGCAACATCGAGTCAACAAGCCGCCCAACTCAACAACTTCCAAATGAAAAAAAACAGTCACTCCCTCAACCTACTGTACATCTGAAATATGACACCTTGCATATAACTAAGAGAGAAATAGAGAAGAGAGAAGAACGAGTGCAAACACTTTCTGCTCATGTGGATCTTATGGCTTGCATCTGTATGTTTTGTGTGCATCAGTATGCACTGTATGTTCTGTGATGAATCCTGCCAAAAAGATAGTGTGGAACAAGTAAGGGAGCAAGGGAACGGGGATAGATGAGAAGACATGTCCTTTTGAGTTCAACCAGTCATCCAGATGAAATATCGTTTAACCCCTCACTTTCATCCTCTGTTCTGTTGACCCTGTGAAGTGAAGGGGTCAACGTTGAATCAGAGGATGAGGATATCTAACAAGCTCTTGATTGGATAAACACACTAAAGAAACACTGTTCTAAGCAGTGGGAAGGTGTGAGTGCTTTTCTCATGACCTTTTCAGGGTCCTTCATACAGTATGTATGACAGGCTCTGTGTTATTTTCAGGGTCCTTCATACAGTATGTATGACAGGCTCTGTGTTATTTTCAGGGTCCTTCATACAGTATGTATGACAGGCTCTGTGTTATTTTCAGGGTCCTTCATACAGTATGTATGACAGGCTCTGTGTTATTTTCAGGGTCCTTCATACAGTATGTATGACAGGCTCTGTGTTATTTTCAGGGTCCTTCATACAGTATGTATGACAGGCTCTGTGTTATTTTGACTGAGGTGAGAATATTATTCTGAGGAGAGAATGTTGCTCATCAACTGGATTAGCGCTGAAATGCTGCAGCCAAAGGAAGTTGTCATAGTCTCAGAATGTAATGCTACACTGAGGTGTGATTGGCTTTCTCACATCCCACAATGGACAAAATATTAATGCATATCTTTTCAGCAGAGAAATTATCCTGTATCATTATGAAACAAGCAGAATTGTCAGACTGATCAACAGGGTCCCTCTCTTTTTGGGGGGTTTCTGGCTCATCAATCAAGACATGACAGCCACACTGGCAACGTGCCTTCCCTAAAAGGACAACAACAAACAGAGCACACAAAAACAGATACATTAAAAGCTTATCTTTTCTCCCATTGAGTTCCACATTACAAGACCAACGTCACAGAAATATATCATCCAAATCCAAAGCACTTCATGCATGTACTATACTCCCTAGGGGCGATGGGCGACTAATGAAGAGTACAGACACAAGACCTGAAGGAGAATAATGGGGGACTGAGTAGATTCCTACTGTGGGAAGCAGCTGGGCTAAGTCGGGTATCATTCTGTCTACTCTTTGTGTGTTAATGAGGGTGATATGGTGAGATAGTGTCACAGCAGGAGGCTAACTGCCACTCGGGTGACAGGCCCATGGAGAGGATCACCTCCTGAACATGCAGCCACTGGGTGGGCCTTAGGCCAGGGGACAACTGAGACAGGCAGGACAAGTCAGGGTTTACCACCAGTTCTCTACTGCGGGGCCAACTGGAAATTAATGGGGGCAAGAAAATAAATAGTTTAACTCCAGAGAAGCAGCTGACGTGAGAAGTATGCTTCCTCAACAGTTAAATAAATAGTTTAACTCCAGAGAAGCAGCTGACGTGAGAAGTATGCTTCCTCAACAGTTAAATAAATAGTTTAACTCCAGAGAAGCAGCTGACGTGAGAAGTATGCTTCCTCAACAGTTATATAAATAGTTTAACTCCAGAGAAGCAGCTGACGTGAGAAGTATGCTTCCTCAACAGTTAAATAAATAGTTTAACTCCAGAGAAGCAGCTGACGTGAGAAGTATGCTTCCTCAACAGTTAAATAAATAGTTTAACTCCAGAGAAGCAGCTGACGTGAGAAGTATGCTTCCTCAACAGTGAAATAAATAGTTTAACTCCAGAGAAGCAGCTGACGTGAGAAGTATGCTTGCTCAACAGTTAAATAAATAGTTTAACTCCAGAGAAGCAGCTGACGTGAGAAGTATGCTTCCTCAACAGTTAAATAAATAGTTTAACTCCAGAGAAGCAGCTGACGTGAGAAGTATGCTTCCTCAACAGTTAAATAAAACAGCCTTACAGAGAAAAATGGCTTAAATAGATTTGGCCTCTAGAAGCTGATGGAACATGTCAGAGGAATGGAACCCAATCGACTAAAAACGAGTCTCAAGTCTCATGCAGTAACAAAAACAATGTATGTGTGTTTGGTAAACAATGATTTGTTTACAACGTATTATGAGTCCTCTTGTAACTGGAAATGAGTACGGTGGCAAAGGACAGCGTGTTCAACGTCAAGCTGGAATGCACTGTGTCAGTGTCGAATCCGTCTTACTATGACTTCATAGGTGTTTCTCAAGGAAATCCCTCTCCCTTCTAGGCACAATGAGACGGCTTCCTGTTTAGAGAAAGTAGGATCCCGCCACTCAGCCACCCACCATCCCTTTACGTCATTTCCACATACTAATGTAGTACTTTATCATAACTGCACAAAGTGCACATATTGTTGTATTATATTGTTGTAATTCATAACATATCATACAATTAGCAAATTCGTAACATATTGTACAAATTGAAAATGTATAACATATCATACAAATTGTAATGCGGAACACATAATACGAAATGGATGATAAACATCCACAAATGAATTACAATCCATACGAAACGTAACATATCATACTAAATGGAGTGTGAAGTATTTATGTACAGAATCATATGAAATGCTCTGAGACCAGGTTGGGAAGTAGTATAGTGATCCATTTACACAACCACAGATCAAAACAGATCAGATGGCATTGACCTAGAAAGAATGCACCTTTATACCTTACAGCATGCGCCTCTGCCTGTAGCCAAAACAGATCATAAATGCCTCGCATCATAAATGCCCCACACATCCCTAAAATAATTGTAATCCAGGGAGTACTGCTATTTCATCTCCAAGCCAGCTCGGGCAATGTATTTACCTACAGTTATTGCGACTTCAGAAGCCAAGTAAAGGAGAGGTAGAGAGGAAGGCTGAGCGTTGGAGGGCAGAGTCCAGCCCAGCCCACTTCAAGTCGAGTCTCGCACCAGTCTATTTTCTCCCATCACAATCTGTCACGTCTGATCATCAGTCAGAGCGTACTGTATTCAAACGCAAGACAACTGCGCTAAATAAGAACACGTTCTCAGGCAAAGCTAAACTTCTAAAAGGTATGTTTTTGTAGTTATACTTGTGTAATAGCCTACTTATATTTGTACTGGGTATTATTCGTTTTTATAAATATTTGAATGATACCTTTTTGGTATTTATTTATTCAACAGCTATTATGGTGTTTTAGACAGTTGATCGACATTCTATAATTTGATGGCATATAATAACTAGACTAAAGCAAGGACAGGTTTATTTGTCTTATATTTGAGAAAAACATCAATGTTGGGGAAAATCCAGATATTTAGCTTCACAATTTTGATACAAGCCTGTAGCCTATACTTGCCCGCTGACAAGTTGATGACAACAGATTTCAGTGTTGTCTTGTTCTTTTTCAGAAATAATAAAAACTTGAATAACTAATCATTATTTTAAAAACGTAACTTAATTCATACATTTGCATACCCAATCCATAATAATTTTGAAGTAGTGTTTTATCATATGCTATGTTTCAAACAGATAAGCAACAGTGCCTCAAATACAATTTAATAAAAGGTGTAAGCTAACACTCAAATGCTTACTTACTGGTCCTCTTCCAACAATGCAGAGTTAAAGATTTAAAGAATGAATTAGAAATAGTGGGACAAGGAATAAATACACAGTGCACAATGAATAACGATAATGAGTAAAAATAACATGGCTATTCAGGGAGTACCTGTACCTGAGTCGATGTGCAAGGGTACAAGGTAATTGACGTAGCTGTGTATATATAGGTATGGGTAAAGTGACTGGACAACAGGATAGATAGCAGACAGCAAATAGACAGTAGCAGAAGCATATGTGGTGAGTGGTGTGTGTGTGTGTGTGTGTGTGTGTGTGTGTGTGTGTGTGTGTGTGTGTGTGTGTGTGTGTGTGTGTGTGTGTGTGTGTGTGTGTGTGTGTGTGTGTGTGTGTGTGTGTGTGTGTATTTTGAGGTGTTAGTGTAAGTATGTGTGATTGTAGAGTTCAGTGTGTGTGTATAGAGTCAATGCAGGAGATTTAGTGCATACAAAAAGTGTTTGTGTGTGTGTTGAGGTATGCATGTGTGTGTTGGGGTGTCAGTGGAAGTATATGTGTATGTATGTGAGTGTGCCTGCATTTCTGTTCATGTGTGCATCAAGATAATTAATCAAAGTTGACAGGCAGAATGATAGTTTTGCCCCCCAAAAATAAAACTGAGCTGGAAGATAAAGATAAATGTGCTAAAGATCCATATGAATTAGTGACATAAATGACCAAGTTTCTCCAGGACAAAACACAAATATTTTCAATTGCGCGAACAAAGACAGGTACTGTTAATTACAAGATTAATGAGGAATGTACGCCCCCCCTTCTTTACATGTGTGTGTTGTTACAGATAAATGTGCTATTATACTGTATTTCAATACTGTTATTTTGTTTCCAGGTTTCTTGCTTGTCTGAGCCATCCAGTGGATTGTCCAGGCATTGCACAGTTTTGGATAATGCTATCACATTGAAGATTCTCATTACCATCCATTCTAATACTAAATACAAAAAACTGGACTGATCAGAAACAACATTCAAAGATAGATTTCCTAAGGAATGTACATTCCCCACTTCCAACATACTGAATTATGGACTGCCTAAGAACTATGTGACGCAGAGTGGAAAGCATCTTGTCAGCTAAAAAGAAAGCAAAATTCCCAGAATACCAATGGAAGCATCGCATGCTGCTTACGCTGCTGTTGCTGCCCCCACTGTGGTTCCCATGTCCCACTCGGCAGGGTACCTGCTCCGGATGTTCCACGAGTACCAGAGCAATGCTGTCATCAGAGAACACTACAACTACACAGGCAAACTGAAGGAGAACAAGTACAAGGATGGACTAAAGCCAGAGGCCATAGCCTTCCTGCTGATCTGCTTGCTCATAGTGCTGGAGAATGCTGTGGTGCTGTTGGCCATCTGGAAGAATAAGAAATTCCATCTGCCCATGTACTATCTGTTAGGCAACCTAACACTCTCAGACCTGCTAGCAGGCTTCACCTACATGGTGAACATTGTGACTTCAGGGGCCAACACTTTAAAGATGACCCCTGTGCTGTGGTTCCTGAGGGAGGGGGGGGTCTTCATAACACTGGCTGCCTCCGTCATCAGCCTCCTGGCCATCGCCATTGAGCGCCACGTCACCATGGTGAGGATGAAGCCCTACCAGGGGGCCAAGCGAGGCCGGATGTTTGCCCTGATCGGGGCCAGCTGGGTTCTGTCAGTGTTCCTGGGGGTTCTGCCCGTCCTGGGTTGGAACTGTATGGGCCGTCTAGACCAGTGCTCCACTGTCCTGCCGCTCTTTGCCAAAAGCTACATCCTCTTCTTCATCACCGTGTTCACCGCTGTGCTGCTGGCCATCGTGGTGCTTTATGTGCGCATCTTCCACACTGTCAAGTCCAACACAAAGCACCTGGGCTCTGGCTCGCAGCGCAAAGGCCTGGCCCGCAAGTCCCAGAAGTACATGGCCCTGCTGAAGACCGTCACCATCGTGCTGGGTGTCTTCATCGTCTGCTGGCTGCCTCTCTTCATCCTCCTCTTGCTGGACTTCTGCTGCCCGGCACGGAGCTGCCAGGTGCTCTTCAAGGCGGACTACTTCCTGGGCATCGCCATGATCAACTCTCTCCTCAATCCCATCATCTATACACTGACCAGTAAGGACATGAGGAGGGCCATCCTGAGGCTGCTGTGTCGACGCTGCCTCCTCACCAAGGATGGCCAGGTGAAGAAAATAGGGATGTCCTTTCTGGAGTGCAGTACCAGTAAGACTGAAGCACCCTCCCATAGGCTGGAGGGCCTGGAGATCACAGTCTCTTCTGCCAACTTCACCCCTTCCACTATTAAAGCCATCTACCCCAGGATGTCAAAGACATGACTTGTCCATGATGGCCCAATGTGACTCAGCAGTAATAATGGGTCCAATTACAGTAAGAGCAGAGTTCTGGATACCCCCTTGACTGGACCACTCTTCGGCACCATCTTACTACTACATGTTACGTATGGGTTGTAAATGGAACTACAAGCAAGGAGGAAGTAATACTCTTCCTCTCACCTCAATGGTAGAGAACGTCAGCGGAACCCACCATTGTCCTATGTTTTGCCTTCCTCCCCTGGTCTGGCATTTTCTTCCTTGAAAGATAAGCTGGAGGTTCCCCCTTAAAGACTGGTCGGTCTATTGTAAGGAAGTCAAACCTCAGTCACAGTGTTAGAGAAATAAATACCTTGTTGGTTTTTAGTCTTCGGCGCCAAGCATTTAATGGATTAATATGCTGTTCTCATACTGTGAAAATCATTTTCTCGTTTGCTGAGATACAATATATCTTTCATACGTTAACAATCTTCCATAAATCCAAACTGCAGAAAAGAAAAACTCTCCTGAAGGAACAGATTCATGTTTGTAGCAGTATTTTGAATTCACCATTGACCGGTGTGTAAAGAGAACCACTCAACCAGCAGCTGTGAAATTAACATTATTCATGTTTTTTATTATACAAACATTGAAACACATTCAGTACATTTTATTTTGAGTCATACACATAAAGTATACATTTGAGTCATGCTAAGGCTCATCCTTATGTTCTCTCTCCAGAACATACATAATACAAACATAATGACATGTAATTAAAACATGAAGCATCCACACCCCAAAACTGCTGCCAGAACCATGGCATTTTGGTCATCTGATCTCAGGTCTGCTGGAATTCTGGGTAGAGGTCCCCAGACCAACATTAGAGACTTGGTGGCTTTGACACACAGAGAATGTCACGTTGATGCCTCTTCTGGTTTGCACATCTTTGGAGGTCTCTAAAACACACGTAGCAGCAGACATGATTGTGAGCAATAAAAAGGACAGATTAGACTTATTGACTGGCTCTAGTTTTGTGGACTCACAAGTATGGAAATCATATTGAACACAGCCTGTTCACAAAACCAATAGCCTTCAGAACTTTCCTGAACAAGCTGGAGAATATCCCTCTCATGCAATGAAGAGTTGTGTCTATCCTCTGTAAACAGTGGTTAATAGACATTTGTAAAGAAAAACCACAAATGCTTCGGGTTCCATGTATAAAGTTCCATTGTGACAGCAGTGATGTTTGAAAAACAAGCAAGCAATTCAAAATCTGTTTTCAAATTGTATATAAATGTACAAATGAAAATATTTATATTTCTGTCTTACTGTACTATACAGTATATTGTGTAAATAAAATGAACTATAGTTTCTGTATTTTGTTTATTCTGAACTAAACTTAATTTATGAGGCCACTGCCAATTCAAACAATAAATAAATGTATGTGAACAATATCTACAAAAACAGTATTTTTGGTCATTGTTTTGCAAAATAAACATCCTTACAAATAACATTTAATCTAGTTATTTCCTCTCAACATATATTTGTGAAGCCAGAGGCCTCATGTGTGAGAAAATGAAAGTGCTAGTGTCAATGTGGTGAGTGCGATGTTTCAGATCTTTCACAGGAAACATACCGTCCCATCATCCACCAGTTATAAAAGGCTTTGACCTATATAGTCATCACATACCATATACTTCAACACTGATAAGCAAATGTCAACTTAATTCAATTGAGAAGACGGAACAGTCTACAAAATATACATATACACAAAAGTGTACTTTCCCACTATAGAGCAGAGACAGATGCCAAAGAAATGTAGTGTATATCAAAATAAAATGTAAATGTCTGATCGATGCTGAAGTTATTAAAGTAAACACACAAGCACACACGACAAACCCCCCACTTAACCCACAGTGCACCAAATCCATACCAGAAGCAACCGCCCAAGAAGAAGACATGCGCTTGTGGCAACACATAGAGAAGGCAGCAGTCTTTGGGGACAATATACTTGACGCCCCATTTCCAGTAAGATTATAAACAAGAAACCCCCAGCTGACGAGGTTACATGAGTTGAGATCCAAACTAAACCTGACCCCCGCCCTGTATCAAATCAACTACTCACCACATGCTACACTGGCAGAAACCTACCTAAGCATTGACAATAAAATATGACTAATTTACAAAACGTGTGGGACATGCAATGAAGAGTAATGGTAAGATTTCCATAAATTGTGTGTGAGCAAAAAAACTGTCCTTTTCCATTCAAGACTAGAAACAAGTCCCCTCAACCATAAATGGTTGAACTTACTTTGTCAACACGGCCTTTTGCAAAAGTGGGTCAAGTTTGGGGTGGCCACAAATTTAATAAATAGTTGCTCTAAAATGATATAAATCTCCACAATAACTCATGTCAGGCTTTCTGGCCTGCCAAAAATTATTTTATCCCTTGGGCTTTTAGACTCACAAGATGTTCATTAGGAAAATGTAATGGGTAGACGACTAATAACACATTATTACTGCAGCAGTTACAATTATCTTTTTATTCAACCAAAACCTCAGAAACACTAGTCAATTGTGCATCCTCCTTGCTTGTAAAGCCCATGGAGGAATAGCATTTGCCATGAATAACAGTTAGCATTCCAGAAAATCTTGCAACAAAAAAAAGTGTATTTTTATTGCTGCAATGCAGTACAGAATACTGTCTATTGCATAAGCACACCTTCACATTGGACATTTATTGCATTAAAAAGGTGATCAGCACCCAACTTTTCAATACAGTAATTTCAGTAGCATATTAAAAAGTAGTGGGATTGCAGAAAATTGTCTTTATAAAAAAAAACTGTCTATGGTGAAAGTAGATACAAATAAAAGCTAGGGTTATAGGTTACTACCCAAATAAGTATTCTAGGAAATGTGATGCTTAGAAAAACTGCTTTATTCAATATGTATTTATTTTACCTTTATTTAACTAGGCAAGTCAGTTAAGAACAAATTCTTATTTTCAATGACTGCCTAGGAACAGTGGGTTAACTGCCTGTTCAGGGGCAGAACAACAGATTTGTACCTTGTCAGCTCGGGGGTTTGAACTTGCAACCTTCCGGTTACTAGTCCAATGCTCTAACCACTAGGCTACCCTGCCACCCAAGTCAATACCAACAATAAGGAATACAATCTTATTATAAAACAAATGTATTACAACACACAACACATAAACAACAGACAATCCAAACACAGGACAAACAACTACTGGAGAGATATGTCAACTTTCCTTTGGTCTCTTCTACCATTCAGTGCTGACAAAGTTCCACAGCTCATCACTGACTGAACACCGAGACCGCACAGAGGAGTCTATGTTGATTGGCGTGGCCAGGTCAGCTCCATAGTGCACTGCAAGAGATTAAAGTACACTCAAACGTTAGTTAAACACAACCAAAACCCACATCAACCAGCCATTAAGTTCCACAGTTGTGACTTGTCAAAGGGTGATGGAAAAATAGTTATGCAGTGACAAATACCTCCTCTCAGAATGTGTGGCTCAGTGTCATACTCCCACTTGATCCTGGTCACTTTGTGGTACAACTGGGCCACGTATCTGCAGAATTAACAGTTTGTCAAGTTGCACCATGCTGTTCATGATGTGAGATCAATGCTCACCGACTATCATGGTTTAGTGTGGTGGGCTAGTGTAGTGGGCTAGTGTGGTGTTGGGAGTGATTATTTCAGTATGCTGTTAGTCCTACTCACATGGCTGATGGGATGACCTCCGTAGTGTCATCATCAACCTCCTGCTGCAAGGTCTGCAGCTCCTGCTCCGAGTCACGCAGACTCTCCAGCTCCCTCTGCAGGAACCTGAGGAACAGGTCAAGGAAACCAACACGGGGAGAATCTCAATTGGTGCTGTTCGACACCACTCTTCCTCAACTCCATCCTCTCCTACTCAACCTCTCCTTGCCTGATTTTGAAAAAGGTCAAAGGGAATCGAGGAGCAGAGGCAAGGAAACAAATGCGCTTGTATTAAATAAGAATCCTTGTCCACTAGTATGTCATCAGGCAAATTATATTTACAGGGGTGGAGTCCCAAAATAAGTGTAACGTGATAAAAACATTTAGCTAGTAGATAAAATTTGCATAGATTTTTTAAAATGTGTGCATGCATTTATTTTTCAAGAAAACAGCTGATTCAAAGGGGTTGTAGCAGATTTTAACACACTTCCACGCTAGTTACCAGGAGGATCCTCTGCATGCTCACTGTATGGCATATAAACTGAAGTCTCAAAATACTTTCATCAAGGATGGCAGCCTGGTCAGCCTGCAGCAATGGACAAGCTCTGGGTAGAATGTGACTGCTCCCTATATGTATTATCTGGACAACACAGCATTCATGTGCACGTTAGAGAGCACCAATTGCAGTACATTTAGAGCTTGTTCTGTGTAGAGACAGAGCATGACTGGGTGAAGGATACTGTAGTTCTGAGTCCATGTTCTGGCTCCTTGCTGTACACTGCTGCAGCTCCTGCTCCAGACTGTCCAGCTCCCGCTCTGCCTGGCTCTTCTGCCCCTCCATGTCCAGCAGCTTCTGGCTCGCCTCATCTTCACACTGAACTACACCTGAGGACAATGGCGAGCAAGATTAGGCTATATAGCTTGACGAATGGAAAGAGAGTAAGTTATCATATGACAGGATCTACAACTTGATTCTTTTTCTTTACCGTTTAACACCAATGTGATGGTTTTCTTCATGTCCAAGTGTCGCTCAAAGAAACACTGCTGTTTTTCTCTCACTTTTCTTAATTCATCGTCAGCTTTGCTGCTTTTCAGTATTTTGACCATCGACTCTCCCGTGTCCATAACATCCTGAAGCATGGTGACGTCTTTTGTGGAATATTTTAGTAGAAATAAATAATAAATTACTGCCTGTTCTAGAGCAGACTAACTGGTGAATCATCAATAGCAGTCAAAATTGTTTGCTGCCTACGGTCAACAAAATCCAATGCTATGTCTAACTAACGTTAGCTGCAGAGGCTCTTGCTTGAAAACAGCAACTACTATTACTAACATCTTAATTAGATACGTTTAGAAAGGTACACAATAACAAGCATTTCCTTACCGTGTTTGCCGAATATATAGTTCACTGACAGTTTTGCTTCACTTCAGTCGTTTCCGTAATTCAAAGTTGTCCTGCGAACGCGCGCGCTTTACATGAGGTGCCAGCGAAAGTGCCTGACGGAATTTTTGTTCCTAAACAAAAAACTAAATTACAGGAGAAACTGTAAAATATTTATTCACATACACAATATAACAATAAGTAGATGCCTACAATTGAAAATATACAATTAATAGAAAGCACCAAAAATATCCAGCGTTCTGATTGGCTAGATCCACATGGGGGCGCCAATGTCAAGAGATTGCAAGATTTATTTGACCTTTTTTGATTACTGTACCACCAACTGAATTTTGCACTGCCCAGAGGACCCCCTCATGTTCATTTTACCAGTAGGCCTATGGTATATTATTCTCAAGTACCCCTGGTTGAGAACCAACGATTTATAGTATACTGTAATGAAACAGGCAGGGAGCAGGTCGACTGTGCCGCAAAAGCATGCTCGTGCAGCAGAGTCGATTTCAGCGCTTATAAACCCAGGGTCGTTCCAATACATACTCTCTTTAATGAAACTGCGGTTGTGTTGTGAGATAGGTAGGTTCACTGTGCCTCCAGAGGTTATTTCTGGACAACATTTGTACATTTTAGAGAACAGTTGGAGTACACAAAATGTCCTACAATTTGCAAAATACAGTTAAGTAAATCACAATTGTTCCAAGAGTTGTTCAAGTTCCTCTGATTGTATTTTATTCCTGAAAACTAAATATACAATTCTAAGCGGCACTCAGAAAAATAGCTGGAACGGCAACTATCAGTGCCAATGCTATTGTAAGCTCATTCAACTTTGATTTATTAGGAACTATGCTGTTCTCTGGTCCATTTATATTGTGCAGTTTGTCACTTTACCAACCACTCACAAAAATATAAGGGGACATAAATTATAATGGTGCCGTTCTCTCCCTCACTCCTTGATCCTCAGTCTTCGCTTGAGCCTTTCGTTTCTGCCTGCCAAGCTGCCTGAAGTGCAGTCTCTTGGGATTCAGTCCATAGGCCTTCAGTCTCTGTCCGCTGAACTCTCGCCCACCCATTTTCACCCTGAAGGGCCCCTTCCCCGACATGAGGCGGCTTCCTGGGTGCCTGTTTTTCTTCTTGGGCAATTTTGTCCTTTCAGTCCTTGTGTTGGCAGTCTCCTGAGTGGTAGCAACTTTTTCCTGCTCCAGTTTCAACTTCTTGGATTTGGGTACCAGGAACTCCTCTTCGTGGTCTCCTGCCTCTCTCAGTGCCTGGACTACCACCCCCTCCCTAGAGTCCAATGCAGAGCTTTGCTGACTGGGTCCAGCCTCATCATCATCCTCCAGATCCTTGTCATCCTTCTCTGCATTCTTCATCCTGTCTCTTCTCTTCTTACCCACTTTGGTCTTGCCCTCTGCTTTGTCCTCCCTGCAAGGAAATATATAAAATAATTCAGTTTTCTTAGAGAACATATTCTGCCAATCTGCATATGGTAGAATACTCACTCAGCATAGAAAGAGTTCAAGACTTCTATCTTTTTCTTCACATTTTGTCCTTTGATTTTGTAGTTCTGCAAATCACTCATCTCCTCCTTGTCAGACCTGAAAAAGTGATTGAAGAAAAAAATAGAAAAGGAAAAATCTGAAAGGCCATTTTCCCCATAGACAGCTGATTAGTAAATGCCTACTGTTTTGAGACCAGGTTCAGTACCTGAACATGCAGGTCTTCTTTAGCGAGGCCCAGCGGTTCAGCTCTTTCTCATCTGCTCCCAGGATCTGAGGAGGGAAGAACAAGTTACTTTCTGTAATATTCATACAGCCACTTTAACCTCTCTGGGGTAGGGGGCAGTATTTTGACATCCGGATGAAAAGCGTTCTCAAAGTAAACTACCTGTTACTCAGGCCCAGAAGCTAGGATATGCATACAATTGGTTGATTTAGATAGAAAACACTAAAGTTTCTAAAACTGTTAAAATCATGTCTGTGAGTATAACAGAACTGATATGGCAGGCAAAATCCCGAGGACAAACCATCCCCCCCAAAAAAAGATTTCCGCTTACCACTATTTTCAATGGCTAGTACTTTAATTATCAGCCCAAGTTCTCCCGCATTACAGTTCCTAGTGCTTCCAGTAGATGTCAACAGTCGTTAGAAAGAGTTTCAGGCTGGTTTTTGGAAAAATGACCCAGAAATTGTAGTTTTTCTAGGTGGCTCCCATTTTGGCTGTAGTGTTTCCAAGCTCGTGGAGGAAAGCGCGTTCTTTCTTATTTTTCTCCGGTAATGAACATACTATTCTCAGTCTTAAATTTTATTGTTTATTTGCGTATTAGGATACCTAAGGTTTGATTATAAACGTTGTTTGACTTGTTTGGAAAAGTTTATTAGTAGCGTTTGGGTTTCATTTTGTATGCATTTTAATGGAGGGAAACAGTGGATTATTGACTGAAGCGCACCGGGTAAACTGAGATTTTATGGATATGAAGGACATTATCGAACAAAAGGACCATTTGTGATGTAACTGGGACCTTTTGGAATCCCAACAAAAGAAGATCATCAAAGGCATTTTTTTATATTGCTATTTATGACTTTCAACCTGTTTCAACCTGTCTTTCAACCTGTCTGGTTGAAATATGTTTTTCATGTGTTTGTATGCAGGGTGCTGTCCTCAGATAATCGCATGGTTTGCTTTCGCCGTAAAGCCTTTTTGAAATCTGACAAGGCGGCTGGATTAACAAAAAGTTAAGCTTTATTTTGATGTATAACACATTTTCAAGAAAGTTAAATATTTGAATTGAGAATTTTTGAATTTCGCGCTCTGCAATTTCACTGGATGTTGGGCAGGTGGGACACTACCGTCCCACATAACCGTAAGAAAAACAAAGACGCGAAATCCACAGAAATGACTTTAAACCTAATTTGTGCAGATAAGGCTCCAAAGCAAGTTGATAACTCAGTGAATACAAGCATTTCCCTTTCCATCATTCTCTCCTCATCCTCGTCTGCTCAGAGAGAAGATTAACTGAAGTCATGCCCTGGTCAGAGCCTTCCCCGGAGGGTGGCAATACCAGGTCAGTCACATCTCAGCTCATCAGTGCAGGACTCAGGGTCTGTACAGTGCAACACTATAGCACAACCCAGGGTTCGGGGGTCAATTATATTTAAATTCCAGAGAACTAAAAAAGTTAACCAAACTAAAAACAATTCTAATTGAAAAGCATGGGAAAAAGTTAGAATTTTAGTGTACTTCCTGAATTGACTTGAACCCAACCCTGAGACAACCTATTAGGAACTAGAGCTCCCAGTCTCACCTCATCAGTGGACAGGCCAAAGTCATTGGCCAGGACCTGCCTGTAGCGAAACCTGCAGGGGATGTCGTCTATGATGTCCTCATAGTCCAGCTTATAGTACTCCTCCAGGTACTGCTCAAAGGACTTCTCCTCTGAAACACAAAGGATGGATGCATGAAATAGCATTCAGTCTCAATATCTATAGTACATCAAACAGAATCGAAATGGTTATGGAAAATAACCTAAGATTCATGGTGCTGAACCTCCTGAGACTTACGGGGGTCAAACACAGGCTTGTTTTGGGTAATGACCTCAGCAAAATGAGACTTCTTTCTCTTCTTTCCCATCAGCGAGGCATCCACCTTCATCTTCTCCTTTTTCTTCTGCTTCTTGGAGGTGCTTGGCTGACTGGGATCATAGTCTGCATCCATCTGGTCAAGTAAGAGTTCAGATGAGTGAGTCACATACAATCTCAAAGGTCTGACTATCTCCATCAACGACACTTTTATTTCTGACTAGCCTCCAATAAATGTTTTTCTGAAGGTCTGCAGGCAATGCTGAAGTGATGATCATATTAGAGGAACTCACAATAAAGTCTGGATCTTCACAGTTTGGCTGGTCATACTCTTCTCCTTCATGCTCTTCTTCCTCCCCTTCACCACCATATTCCTTTTCTCCACCCTCTCCTGTCCATGTGTCCCAGTTCCAGTGTTCTGCAGGACAGAGAAAGCTACCTTATTAAAATGCCACCGATTCTAAAGTATTCAATTCTACTTGAGATAATAAAATCAGTAACGAGTGACTTACCACCCTCTAGCTCTTCAACTTCAAACTGAGGCTTCTCCCCCTCTTCCTCTCCATAATATTCATCACCAAAGAATTTCTGGAAGAAGAAAAGAATACAGGGAGAGACAATAAGAGGAGTGTATTTCTTATTTACAATCCGTCTCTTCTTGAGGTGTGTGAGTGGTCACCTGCATGAGCTGGTCATGCTGCTTGGGGTCAAAGTCTCCCTCCAGGTCCACCTGACTGAAGGCTAGCTGCTCGTTGCCTGTCAGCTCCTGCAGCCGCCGCAGCTTCTGCATGATCTCATTACGCTTCAGGTTCTTCAGCTGCTTCAGCTGCTCGTGCTTCTGCTCCTTCTCCTGCAGGGGCCAGAAGAGTGACAGGTCAGTTTATTGGGAGGGTGAGAGAAATGGGGAAGGGATGGTATGATGTATAAGATGAACTAAAAGAGAGAGCGTCTACTGACCTTTTTCTTCCTATCCTTCACTTCCTCCCTTTTGAGCTTCCTGCGCTCGTCTTTGGAGCGGACAGAGGTGGCAATGGTACGGGGGTAAGTCTTGATCTGTAAGGAACAATAATATACTATATGAGACCAAGGTACATACACTTCACCATACAAACAAACATGTGCATGTAGAGACAGACGGGAAAGTCCACCTTCTGTGCATCAGGCTCCTCAAAGCGGAAGTTGTAGTGTCTTTCAAAGTCCTCCTGGCGCTCCAAGAACGACTCCCCATCCTCTTCTGAGTCCTCCACGTCATCATTCACCACTTCGTCATAGCTGGGGATCCTGCACACAGCCATGGCAGATTAGTACAGTCAGAGCGGTGCTGAGCACTGCTCTACGATTACAATTGAAAGCATACATGGACAAAACAAAAAAAAACTGAAAAATGTATAAACACATAAAATAACTTATGTAAATAACCGTTACCTGTCCACGTCATCTTTCTCCATGTAGCCCTTATTCAGGACAAAATCCCTAAGGAAACACTCCTTCTCATCCAGCTCGGGGTCGTTCCAATAGTCCCTCAGGTATTTCTGTCTCAACACACAGCACATATTTCAGTCACAGCAGGTCATTACATAGCTCTCTCTTGCAGTCTATTCCAACAGTCTTCCATCACTCACCATGTCCTGCACCTCTTCTGGGCCCCCCAGCTCTGCCTGGCCTTTCAGCCAGTCCACATAATCCTCTTCCTCTTTATCCTGTTGAGTAGAAAGATAACAGTTTAGAAAAATAGAATGTTTATCTCTGCAGCGCTTTATACTGTGAGATAAGACAAAGTCAGGTACCGGTTCCCACAGACCTTCTCTTCCTGTGTTTTGGTCCTCCTCTTCAGCAGCTGAAAGTCCTCCTCACTGCACTCCTCATCACTGTCCTGTATGAACTTACGGAAGCTGGAGGAAGCATGACACAGTGGTTATGTTCCAAAAACAGTTATAAAAGACAAAAAACAAGGGTGTATTTACACAAATAAAAAAACTGTTCTTTAGGACAAAGGACACAGTGACTATGAGAGAATTTAACCCTGACCTCTCTTTCAATTCTCTCTGCTCCTGGATGTAACTTGGAGATGCAGCTCTCTGTCAAAGAAAGCAAAGGCAAACAAATAACTTCTCGTGACATACCTCCATGTAAATGTGTCATAACATACAATGTATCATAACATGCCTCTCTCCTCTTTGCAGCCTCTTCATCATCACTCTCCTCCTCATCATCCTCATATTTACTGGGAATGAGACAAATTGTTATTGTCAAACCATTTGCCGAAAATGAGATACAAAGATATGCACAGTAGGACATCTGCAGCTCACTCACCCTCCCCTTTCCAAGATAACTTTTCGCTCATAGTCTTTCAGATACATTGGCTTCTCTGTTTTATTTGAAGTTGAAGGCTGGGCATCATCCCCAATGGATGCATCTGATTAAGAATGAAAAATTGGGTGGTGAAAGACACCTCTTAAACAAACAAACACATAATCAGAGTGTCATACTGTAATCAGTTGCAGCAACAAGACACGCTGACTGATGACATACCTTCCACTGTGTAGAACGTTGCATCAGTCTGATAGATCTTAGGATCTTTCTTCTTCAGCAGAGACAATGTTCTGTAGAAGTCCCTTTCAACTTTGGGGTCAAGTTCCTAAGAAGACACACATCAGTCTGCATTGAAATTACAAATATACAGGTCAAGGACACAAAGGTAGGGCCAAAAACACTGACAAACCATAAACAGAACACCATGGCAGTGTTTGTATTGCGAACTTGAAACGATATAGCTAGCCAAATTAGATACAGTAATAGCACTTACCACCTCGCTATCATCATCTGACTCTGAACCAGACTCACTCTCGTCAGCTTGGTCGCCATATTTGTCTTTCACTGAAATAAATCAATGATGAACATGACAAGCCATCCAATGTGGTGCACGCATTCCGCCAGGAAAACAAGTCAGAACTAAATTGCTATCTAGCTGGACATGCTAGCTACCTAGTTATAATAACCAAACATGTAACGATGACTAAGTTAACTTCTGAACGTGTAAGTATATATAAGTTAAATAAGTTACAGAATAAGATTAATTTCAAATGGGATCAAAAGTTAGCAAGCAAGTTGAAAATGATAACTTTAGCTAACATGAGCTAAAGGGCTGGCTTTGCTAGCCATCTAGCTAGCTAACAAGCTTGGGAAGTAACACTTACGCCTTTGTAACTCTTCTTTTTGCCTATATTTGTCATATTTCTCTGCAAACTTTGAATTAATCTTGAAATCCGATTTGCCTGACATGGTTACATGTGAACTGGATACTATTTATCGGGAAAAGAATTCAGTGAAATCTGGTCATGATGCTAACATCCACAGCAGCATGTATAGAACTACCACGTGGTTTCCTGAGGGGAGAGTCAGAGTTCCAAACTACGATCAACCAATCATAGGTTTAGAAAATATGTACGTTTTATCAACAAATATATTTGTTGCCAATATAAAAATGATTTTTTTGTATATATATATAAAATAAAATAAAAACACAAAATACATATATTTCAAAATACATATATTTCTTAGAAATATTCATATTAAGGGTCCTAAGGGTCCTAAGGGTCCTAGTTTGAGAGCATTGATGGCCTTTGCCTTTTGCGTTAGTAAGAATATTCGTATAATTTATGTTGAGTAATAATCTCCAACCTAGTAGCAATGTGTTTGTCAGATACAATGCGAATATACTCTGTAGCTATCTAATGTTTTTGTGTTGTCTGTGTGTAGTATGGTGCAGTAGCCCATCACAATGTTTTTGGAATGAGACTCAGTAGCACAGCTGGAGGCGCTCTAGTACAAATTGTCAATATGCATGCTGGTCCATCCCTATGTTTTTTTAAAGATCATAAGGTGACCAGACAGTGAAAGTACAGGAGATAATGTCTACTGGGAGAATAGTTTACACAAGACTTATGAATGTATTTTAAAAACAGTAATGGAATTCATTATTCCAATTATCTGACTCAGAAAGAATAGGTCAAAGACACCAGTTTACTCACCCTGTTTTCAATTGCAATCATTGAGACAACTATTCTTTTTTTATACTTCATCAATATAATGTTCTGTTTTTGTCTAGTTGGACGATTTAGGCCTATGCCCAAATTCTCTCAGTATATTCTGTTTGTCACCTCAACATTCCTGTGGGTCTGACCTCTGTGAATTGGGCTTTACTCGGATCCTTTCAAACAACAACCTCGTATATGGTCTTACATGGCATCAATTATTATTTGCTGTTTGCTCTTTGTACTCAGCTACTCTGAGTCAGTCTTCATCTCCTTGGGCCCTACAATAAAACATCAGTTACGTTTACATTGCAATTCTTTGCCAATCTATGTAGCTTATCACCACTGTCAAACGAGTCTGTCAAATAATAACACATCCCACCTAAAACAAATAATAGTGCCTGAGATAAAGAGACTGTTTCTGTAATAATTAATTACTTTAAGTAGCTTCATTCACCTCGTTCCCTGTGTCATGTCTTGAATAGTCGACCAGGTATTGGAGGGCTCTAGGGAGTAAGGCTGCAGTGGGATTCAGATAGGAGGAAGGTGTTTATTTGAGGTCGGAGGTGATAGCCAAGGGCCAGCAATATAACTGGGTCGTTTCACGAAATGAGTGCCTTTTGTTGTTTTAAGTAGAAATTGTGCACCAATGTTTAATTTTTAAAGCTTGTTATATTTATTGAAGTGCTCTTTAATGTAGACCACATAGATAATTAAATAAATCCGAATTTTTAATGTAAATGAAGACAACATTCTGTATTTTGACAAGTTCCTCAGTGCACCCTCTGTGACCTTCACCATCATTGTAAAGCCCCAGTTATTTTGCTGCTTTGACAATGTCATTTCTGAAGATCAATATATATATTTAATGTGATTAGTGATTCATTTTAAGGTAAGAAAAACCCGAATTGTCCCTCATTTCAACACTATTACATGAACTGAACTCTCGTTTTAATATGGTGAAACTATTACTTAACATCTAATGATCAAATCGTAGTGTTCAAGAAAGTGAGTTGGTTCTACTCTTTTTGGCCATTTTCTGGTGTTTTGGAAAACTGAGTGGTTCGAGCATAACATGTCAACCCTGTTACTTTGGGAGTCAGTGCCACTTACTGTAGTAATTTAGTTTTTGAACCTATAGAGTTGGGAAAACTCGTTTTTTATTAAGTTGAACATGTGCTCTTTATCGCAGAATGTTAAAATGAAGTGAAATCAAACAGTTTTTTTTAACCAAGTTACACATCTCATTAGGCACCAAATTGGTGTAATTTATGTATCCTTTTATAATAGCCTACCCTGTGGCTCAGGAGTTTTTCTCACCTGACCTGGTATAAATTGGAGTTAAAAATTAGATGAAGATTGTCTTCATCTGAAGAAAATAGATCAAGAAGGGATGAAGAATTTAACTGGAAGCAAAACTACAAATCAATGCTTTCTGATGTGTAGAATGGCACTGTATCATGTCATCATTACGCGAGAGGGCTCACCTAAAAATGTCATGATATATAGGTAAACAATGGACAAAACATCAACAGGTTTCAGAAGGAAGTAGTGTCCTTCCCTGGTCTATTTCCACCCCCCGCCCACTGCTTCCCCTTCTGGGAAAAGTGAATACGTCCAACCTCTGCATAGAATATTGGCAGATATTCAATGTACACAAACAACCATCAGGATGGCCTCACCATTTATCTCTTCTGTAATGTTTACGTAAAATGAGAGAGTATGGTTAATATGTTTCCATATAGATAGGTTGTATTTCATGTTAACTCCACTGATGATGTAAACTGTTTACTACACCAATCTTTATGAATACCAGTATAAAGAATACTGCCCCTATTGATAGTTTGTTACAGTTTTACACTCTGCTGAACCTCTAATAAACTCCAGCTCCAGTTCAGCTGTACTGAACTCATGTTGTTATGTTAATGATTAAGGACAACCCCAGGTTCTTTGCTTCAAAAAAGCATCATGCCAACAAAAACAACCAGTCTAGGACACTGTTAGGAAATGAAGTTCCAGGGAGAAGTTATTAGTTTGGATGAATGTCACAAGTAAAGTAATCAAACAAAAGGAGGCTAAATATCCAGCTGAATAAGTGTCCTTGTTACTGACAGCTAGTTAACATTATTCAGACAGTGATCCAAACCCAACATCTACTTTATCTTTAAGTGTGTGCAGTATTGTCCTACTGTAACATGATAACCCAGTGTCCAAGGTCAGTTACCACCCATGACAGTCTAATAAGGATGGGGACTCTCCTCATTTTCCTAATTTTCCATCTTTCACGATGGCAGCCAGAGTCACAACCTGAATGGAATAGAGATGTATGTGTGTTTGTATGTTTTTTATGTATTTACTGTATATTCATAAGTACAGACATGAATGTGTGTGTGTGTGTGTGTGTGTGTGTGTGTGTGTGTGTGTGTGTGTGTGTGTGTTGTGTGTTGGTATGTTATCATTTATCCTCCCTTCACAGCCTTGCACTTTGTCTACAGTAGGGAGCCTGCTGCCAGGACACATAGACAGTTTGACCTGAGCGATATAGCCTGAGACCTCATTTCTTTCTTGGATGCTGTTCCTGTTATTCTTGGACACTCTTTTTTAAGGCTGCCACCACAATCTGCAAAAATGGTTTCAGTTGGATATTTGTGCTGTAAAAAGTGTTCTCTTGAAGTGTTCTTGTGCAGAAGCTTTGACATAAACTGGTGTCATTATGACTTTGTAGACCAGAAAGCTCCCGGCAATATGACATGAAGATGAGATATTGCAGTCTACATATGGAAAGAAAGTACCCATACACACTACCTCCCAGCTTGAACAAAAAGTAGGCCTCAATAAATAATCAGATCTGTGCAGAAACAGAGTGCTCCTTTTTCTTTCTTTTAAGACAAAAACAAGCTCACACTAAAAATCAGTCGTCTGAGTCCGTATAATTAAACACAATAAATCAACATAGTCCGGGAATATAAAACACCTGTGTGATTTGTGTATTTACAATCATACAATTTCATAAATAAATACATCATACCTCCCATGCTTCTGTCAGGAATTACAGAACGTTTGTGTTATTCAACAGGCTGTCATCCCGCTAATGTAATAGCCATTGGTAGTGCCCTTATTATATAAAAGGATAAAGTAATGTAATTCCGGAAAAATGTAATTCTCAAATTAGTGCTAAATATCTGATGGAATTATAAAGTATAATACATCTATGTGAAAGGTGACTATTTTGAAACTACTAAAGCATCTCAATATTAATTAATTATGGAAAACCAAAGGCAGTAAACACTATTAACACAGTTAACTTGTAACCTGTATTTTGTGTATGTATGACACATTTACAACACAAAAAGGCTTATCAGACCAAAACTTCAGGCTTCAAGTAAAGTACCAATCAGAGTGTAATGATTCTAAAATAAATATAAGCATTTATTTATGTACATCAAATGTTTAACGGTGTACAAATTCTACACTGGGACATCATGACCAATTTTTTTAATGAATATTTACAAATACATTATGAACATAATATTTACATATTCGTGATCTGCACTGTTGATGTTAGTTTACACAAATTTCTGGATTTATTCCATATGGCTATTGAATTAAACAATATGTTTAGTCCCAACCCCACATAAAAAAAAAAACACAACAGAAATATAAACACACTTTCACTGACTCAACAAAAATGTCTTTGTCAGGCTTAGGCCATATAACTCTGTCTGTCTAATACCTGTAACACTGTGACATCAAGGTCAAACACATTTCATTGTAAACAGTTAGACACATTAATTTCCCTCTGATCTCAGAGAAAGGGGTGTCAAACATTGTGGCCTAAAGCCACCTCAACACTATCATGAGTATTTGAATAAATCATCTGGTTAAAAGATTATCAGCATGATATATAATGGACTTGGATGGCTTCTATTCCAGTACCTAGAACTGTCAGAGTCAGTTTTTACAAATAAATCTCTCTCTCCAGTAAACAATGCTGTGAAAACCATTAAAAGGCAACTTGTGTTTCTGAACCTGAATGAAGACATGATTTGCTACACTTAGAAAAAAGGGTTTTAAAATGGTTCAGCTGTCCCCATAGTAGAACCCTTTTTGGTTCCTGGTATAGAACCCTTTTGAATTCCATGTATAATCCTCTGTGGAAAGGGTTCTACATGGAACCCAAAAGGGTCCTATCTGGAACCAAAAAGGGTTCTTCAAAGGGTTCTGCTATGGGGACAGCCCAATAACCCTTTTAGGTTCTAAATAACACCCTTTTTTCTAAAAGTGTAGTCTGTGTACTACTGTCACATGACACATGAACAATGAACATGGTTTAAGGCTTTCTGTCATAGAAGAATTACACAATTATATACTGCTTTCACACAGTTGGGCTTAAATGAAAGGAAGCTTGAGAAGGAGTGGATGACAGAAAGTAAGACAATGGAGAAAATGAGAAAGATACATCTCAGACAGACTGTCCTAAATCTACTGTCTTGGCTTTAAACACCATATTAGGGAAATGGAATGTTCCCACAGCAATAGTGTTAGAAATACAGAATAAGTGTCAGTGTGTTTAACTGTCCATTTGGATCGTGCTCCACTAGTGAGGCAATGTGGACGATTGGTATAAAAAGCGATGATTTGACTTTGTCCCTGTCTGGTGATGATACAGAGGTAAAATTGGCTCATTTATAGAATTCAAGACGACATTCACTCTCAAAGGGTTTCATTTCAACAAGTGGCTCAGGTGTTATCAGATGTTGATATTAAAACAATTCAGGACCAAAGAAATGAGTCTAGACATAGTAAATGATATGATCCGCTCATTATTTCTCAACATTTTGTCAGTCTCGGAAATAAGTCAAATAAATACCTACGTTATTTACAATACCTCATTTCTGAATTCTACATAACAAGAAAGAGAGATCTTTCTCAATTCTAAGTGGTGTTAAATAAAGTTGCTGTCACCTCTTATATCAAGGGCACTTCTTCACAAACACAAAACACTCAAATATTACAATTACATTACTGTTCTTTCATAATGTGGTTCAACGTCTGAACAGTCTTGCATTTGTTAAACATTTCCATGTTCAGACAAATTGTCTCTGAGAAAAATACTATGGTGTAGAATTGGCCAATAAAACTCAAGCTTGGTGGAGATGAGTTGATGGTCTCTTATGGCTCTGGATTGTGCACAAATGGGCAAGAAAGACACATGAATGAGAAATCTTCCTCCTTTTCTTTCTTTCTTTGTCTTTGAGCACACATTGGTTTGGTCAGCGGTATGACACTTTCTCTGCCTTCTGATGTCTTTGAGGTTGTGAGGTAAAAAAAAAAAAAGATAGATTGTCCAGGTAGCTTATATAAAATGTCTCTCTTACTCTTCTGCTCTCTCCACTTAAAGCGTTTGTGTTGGCAGGGAACGGCAGCACTACGGTCAAGCCTCATCATCAAGACTCACAATCTGTCTCTGAGGGGAAGGAAACCAAGAGGAATACATTAGGTCACTGAACTACAGCTACTGTACAACATACCATAGGCTACATATGCTAATACAAAAACACAAACAAGTGACATTGAGATTGAGTGTGTATGACAGATTGGCCTCTTACCGGTGGGTAGGAGTAGCCATCTGGACTGTGGCTCCTGCATATGTGCACCTGGTCTTCAGTGGTCTTCTGGTAGACTGGGTTTTCAAAGTGAATGGTGTTGGTGTTCTTCAGTCTATAGTTCCTCCACAGCAGCACGGCAACAAATGCCACCAGACACACAATGGCTGAGAGACAGAGAGAGACATACAGGTCAGAGGGGATTTGTTGATGCTAAAGTGGGGTTTTAAAGTTATTGGTGTGTAATAATCATGCTAACTGTGTGTCTAAGTCAGTGATGTTAAAGCAATTTACCTATAGGCAGCGCGATGTATAAAGCTGCAGGGGTTGAAGGGACTGTGGGTATAGCAGCAAATTCATGGTGGATGTCTGAAGGGCAAAACAAGAACAATTTAGATCAATGATACACCATGTCAAAGTGTGATGTTCCAAGTTTCATCTTTCAAAATATTAATTGCTGATAACTCCTGCATTTAATGAGAGCACACATTTAAGTTGTGCTTACCCTGAGTGGTGACTTGAGGCACTGTGGTAGTCTGGGCCTGGGGGATCCTGGGTGTATCTGGCTGGGCAGGCTGGGGGTTGCGTGGCACAGGCTTGGTAGTGCGGGGAGGCGCAGGCGTAACTGTGGTAGCGATGATGGGGGCCTTAGTGGCGGCGCGGGCTGGAGGTGCAGGGGAGGTGCGGGCGGGTGCCGGTGGGGGGTTGGGGGAGGGAACAATGGGCTTGACTGGAGTTGCAGGTGTTGGTGCAGCTGGTCAATATAAAGATAACACTTAGGTTAGATATTATACAGGAAGCAAGGGATCATATATTTCCCCTGAGTTATGCTACATAGAGAGGCTGAGGGTGCTAGCTAGATATATACCTGGTACACATTTCCTCATGTCTTTGGCCAGCAGCATGTTGTCAGGGCATGCACAGGTGTACTTGGGGGAATGTAGGCCCACCTGGGGGGCTGCCAGACACATGAACTCACAGCCTCCGTTGGCCACCTTGCACCAGTCCCTGCCTGGAGTGGGGCAGAGGGGAGGAGGGGATTAAGTCTGGGGACTGGTTTGTCTCAATAGAAAGCACATTGCTATTGCCATGCTACTGCAGCATTGTAACTTAATTGTAATAGTGAGGCTCCAGACACAAAAATAGCACTTTGAATAAAATGCATCCCTGACGTGCAACCGTTACACCAAAACATATTGGTTCCTAACTCTATGGCTACTCTTGCATAAACAAACTACTGATCTAACTAACTATGGGAAGATTAAAAAGCTGAGAGACCTGATACATACCAGTTGGCTGTTTGAGGTTGTGGTACAACACAATGTCCTCTGGGGATACCAGGTGCTCTGCCACAGGCTTGATGTCCCTGCCTGTCACACGGTTGGCACTCAGAATGGCATTGTTGCTGACATCTGTCCAAAACACTCTTTCCTACACACAGAATACACAGTACTCCATTTAAACATTTCTCATCTCTGCATAAACATATGAAATATATATGGTTATTTTCAGACTTATTTTCATAGTGCCTCATTTAAAAGTTAAAGTTGTAATTTTGGCACTCACCTCAAACACAGTGATGCCTAGGGGATGGGCTAGCCTGTGTTCATCTATAATGAGTGTCCTTCGGCCGCCACCCTGGACGTCGATACTGGAGAGGGTGTGCAGCTTGGAGTCCACCCAGTACAGCCGCTGGTTCAGCAGGTCTGACCAGGAAATAGGACAAGAGAAACTAGTCAGACCAGAGTGACCATGCAGAAACACACACAATTATGCATGCGCACCCTCACACACAAAGGTAGGAAGTTATGAAAGTGCTCACCAAGGGTGATTCCATTGGGCCACACAATGTTGTCTGTGACCAGAGCAGCACGGTCTCCTCCGTTCAGACCTCCCTTCTCAATCTTGGCTGGAGTTCCCCAGTCAGTCCAGTACATGAAGCTAGGAGGGCAGGAGAACACATTTATTGAAGCATGTCATCATTCAACAAATATCCTGTGTAGGCTCAATGTTTCTGTCATTGTGCTCAACCCTGAAGCCAATGTGTGATACCTACTTGCTGTGGGGGTCGACCACAATAGCGCGGGGCTTGGCCAGGTCATTCCGGAAGAGAGTCTTGCGGCGGCTCCCGTTGGCGGTTGACACAGAGATGCTGCTGCGGATACTGTCGGTCCAGTAGATGTTGCCGTGGACCCAGTCAAAGGCGATGCCCTCCGGAGCTTCGATGTCGCTGTCAATCACAACTTTGTGCTGTGCTGTGTCTGCAGCCAAGTCCATTGAGGTGCTGGATTGTAGGAGAAGGGTGGAAAATGGAGAGAAAATATATTTATTATACCATCATCATCATTCTAATCAACATCATCAAGATATCACTGGGAGCAATAGGAATACAACAGAGCTCTATGGATAAAGGTAACATGGAAGCTTTGCTCACCTGTAGATCTTCTTCTGGGAGAGGTCAGACCAGTAAATCTCCTTGGCAACCATGTCCATGTCCAGAGCCACTGCATTCTTCAGGTGGGGGATGACACGCGTGTACTCACTCTTGTCCAGTGTCATCTTCCTCACCTCATGGCGATTGGTGAAGAACAGATAGGCTACAGTGCCTGTGTGATCAGACGAGAGAGTATCGTTCCAATAACTGCAATGCATGACCCATGACATTTTTTAAATAAACTTGATCAAAACATGAGCAAAGTAAGCATTCAGTCTTTCTTAGGACCAATACTTACCAATGGCCTTGCAGGCTTTGGTCGCTGGGTCGACCTGGTAGCCCTCCTCACACTCGCACTTGTAGCTGCCCATATGATTGACACAGATCTGACTGCAGATGTCTGGGTTGGCACACTCATCGATATCTGTGGAAAGAGGTACAGGACAGATATGACGTCTGTGTAGCTGGCACAGTGTTGGAGAAGGTAAACGGTGGCATAGAGTCAGACAAAGGGGGTGTGACAGTAACAGCACGAGTCATCATGGCTCCACAGGGAAGTGGTCCAGTCAGGACAGAGACCTTCTCACCCCACTAGCACCAGCTTACACTGCCATACAGGGTTGAACTAAGGCAAAGGTATCAATGGGCACATCGCCTGGCTCTAGGCCTAAAGGATGTACAGTCTGAAGTCCACATTGGCACGGACATCAGATCCAATATGGCTGCTGATTGAGCCAACTTTTTGAGCTCTGTGGACACACATGCAGCTGCAATGGTAAGGAGTTTTACCTTCACAGCGTTTCTTGTCCGTCAGGTAGTAGCCGGTGGGACATTGGCACTCATAGCCGAACTTCAGGTCATTGCAGATGTGTGAGCAGCCGCCATTGTTGTACAGGCACTCGTTGGAATCTGCAGGGAGGGTTAGAGGAGAGAAAAGTGACAGTTCAACACCAGTCCACAACTCCTTTCTTTCAGCAACCACAGCTAGATAGCATTCCCATGGTTTCCATCCAACTCATTTTACGTGAGAAGCTAACCATAGGCAAAACAACATTCCCCCTAAGTACATGTTCCATCTTCATACTCACCACACTCTCTGAGAGGCTCATCTGACCAGTCCCTGCAGTCACGCTGCTTGTCACACACCTTCTCCATACTGATGCACTCCCCACTACGGCACTTAAACCTGGTGGGACCCTTGCAATGGCTCACTGTGGAGGAGAGGAGAGTGTGACTATAACACAAAGGTAGTATTACCATCCCAGTAGGTCACAGTAGTAGAAGCAGAGGTAGTAGCTTTATGTGGGGCAAGAGCCTACCATTGACACAGCCCATTTCATCACTCAAATCTCTGCAGTCGTACTGGCGGTTACATTGGCGACCGCCGTGGATACAGGTGCCATCACCGCATTGGAACTCATCGGGGCGGCAGGTGAGGCGGCCTATGGAAAGAAGGAGAGATTGAGAGGTCAGTCAAAAATTCATACACAACTTACATATTAAAGACAGAAAATATTAAAGCAAATATAGCTAACAGAAGTAATAAACGGGTAATAAGAGAGAGGGAATGTACTCACTACAGTTGGTCTCGTCAGAGCGATCCAGGCAGTCGAATCCTCCATCACATTTCCAGCTGCTGTGGATACACTCCCCGCTGCCACATTGGAACTCCCGAAGGGAGCAGGGCTTGGGGGCACCCCCAGGGGCTCGCGTCCCACAGTTCTGGGGCCACTCGTCGGAGCCATCCGAGCAGTCAGTGTCTCCGTCGCAGGCCCACAGGTGCGGCACACATACAGAGTTGTTGCACTGGAAGGAGGTGGAGCTACAGGTGGTGGGTGGGCAGGAAGCCTCGTCGCTCCCGTCATCACAGTCCAACTCCTCATCACACACAAAGGAGGCAGACACACACTGGCCGTTACTGCAGTGGAATTTGGTATCTGTGCAGTGCTTGGGCGCTGTGGGAGGAACAGAGACATGTGTGTTAGAGGGGAGCCTCATTTGTCAGGCTTATATCAGTTGGGAAAGAATGGGACTGAGAAGGAAAAGAGAGAGTAGATGAGAGAAGGGGAAATGTTGGGAGGTAAGTTGGGGAGAAAGGTACAATAGAGAGTGGAGAAGACACTCACCACAGCTCTCCTCATCAGCTCCATTCTCACAGTCTGCTTTGCCGTCACAGAGCCAGGTACTGGGAACACACTGGTTCAGACGTCCACTACAGCTGAACTCTGTGGTTCCGCATGTTCTGGCCGCTACAGGTGCAACCGAAAAGAGAGAACAACCATCAGTGACTGAAACTGAAAAAGATGTTGAACTAGAAGTGTGGTTCAATCCTCTATTATATTCCTATTAGCTACGGCGGTATGTGTTACTCACAGCAGGTTCCGGGGAGCTCGTCAGTTCCATCTCCACAATCATCTGTGTCATCACACACCCATCTCAGCGTAATGCACTTCCCGTTCCCACACAGGAACTGCCCGATCCCGCATACTGTCTCTGTGTCTATAAGGGAAAAACACACGTACCCACACGGTCAGTCCATGACTATTCATTCTGGTGAACAACAAAATCTCAAAATCAAAATGGGCTTTAAGGAGCATTTAACTGAATAACATTTACAACCCCGGATACAATATAAAATGGGACAATAAATCTCTCATGAATGAAACCAATTGCTGTTCTATTTATTTCTGGGAAGCACACAAACCAGATGCTTTCCCGAGAGGACACTGTATATACAGTGCCTTGCGAAAGTATTCGGCCCCCTTGAACTTTGCGACCTTTTGCCACATTTCAGGCTTCAAACATAAAGATATAAAACTGTATTTTTTTGTGAAGAATCAACAACAAGTGGGACACAATCATGAAGTGGAACGACATTTATTGGATATTTCAAACTTTTTTAACAAATCAAAAACTGAAAAATTGGGCGTACAAAATTATTCAGCCCCCTTAAGTTAATACTTTGTAGCGCCACCTTTTGCTGCGATTACAGCAGTAAGTCGCTTCTATCAGTTTTGCACATCGAGAGACTGAATTTTTTTTCCCATTCCTCCTTGCAAAACAGCTCGAGCTCAGTGAGGTTGGATGGAGAGCATTTGTGAACAGCAGTTTTCAGTTCTTTCCACAGATTCTCGATTGGATTCAGGTCTGGACTTTGACCATTCTAACACCTGGATATGTTTATTTTTTAACCATTCCATTGTAGATTTTGCTTTATGTTTTGGATCATTGTCTTGTTGGAAGACAAATCTCCATCCCAGTCTCAGGTCTTTTGCAGACTCCATCAGGTTTTCTTCCAGAATGGTCCTGTATTTGGCTCCATCCATCTTCCCATCAATTTTAACCATCCTCCCTGTCCCTGCTGAAGAAAAGCAGGCCCAAACCATGATGCTGCCACCACCATGTTTGACAGTGGGGATGGTGTGTTCAGGGTGATGAGCTGTGTTGCTTTTACGCCAAACATAACGTTTTGCATTGTTGCCAAAAAGTTCAATTTTGGTTTCATCTGACCAGAACACCTTCTTCCACATGTTTGGTGTGTCTCCCAGGTGGCTTGTGGCAAACTTTAAACAACACTTTTTATGGATATCTTTAAGAAATGGCTTTCTTCTTGCCACTCTTCCATAAAGGCCAGATTTGTGCAATATACAACTGATTGTTGTCCTATGGACAGAGTCTCCCACCTCAGCTGTAGATCTCTGCAGTTCATCCAGAGTGATCATGGGCCTCTTGGCTGCATCTCTGATCAGTCTTTTCCTTTTATGAGCTGAAAGTTTAGAGGGACGGCCAGGTCTTGGTAGATTTGCAGTGGTCTGATACTCCTTCCATTTCAATATTATCGCTTGCAAAGTGCTCCTTGGGATGTTTAAAGCTTGGGAAATCTTTTTGTATCCAAATCCGGCTTTAAACTTCTTCACAACAGTATCTCGGACCTGCCTGGTGTGTTCCTTGTTCTTCATGATGCTCTCTGCGCTTTTAACAGACCTCTGAGACTATCACAGTGCAGGTGCATTTATACGGAGACTTGATTACACACAGGTGGATTGTATTTATCATCATTAGTCATTTAGGTCAACATTGGATCATTCAGAGATCCTCACTGAACTTCTGGAGAGAGTTTGCTGCACTGAAAGTAAAGGGGCTGAATAAGTTTGCACGCCCAATTTTTCAGTTTTTGATTTGTTAAAAAAGTTTGAAATATCCAATAAATGTTGTTCCACTTCATGATTGTGTCCCACTTGTTGTTGATTCTTCACAAAAAAATACAGTTTTATATCTTTATGTTTGAAGCCTGAAATGTGGCAAAAGGTCGCAAAGTTCAAGGGGGCCGAATACTTTCGCACGGCACTGTAGCTACAAATTGATCTGGTACTGGTATTCCTGGCAAAGTACACAAATCAGACGCTTTGCCGAGAGGGGTTGCGTGGCAAGCCAAGCCCATGGCACTAAAAAGCCTTAGCAGGATAGGACAACCAGTGGTATTTCTCTGCTTTATCATCTACATACTGTCAGGTCAGTCAAGAACACAATACATTATTTCAACACCTGTATCCTGACATAATAAACCACAGGAAATGAAAAAGGTGTCTGTTTTCTGTAACTCTGTGTATGTTATCTGAGGCAAATACTTGAGCAGACCATAAATCAGAATATATAGAGTTAAAACAAAAGTGCTAGAGCAGGTTGCATCTTCTGGGTCTCATTTCCCAGCTTGCAGTCATACAGTATGTGACAGTGAGTGGTGGAGGGGATGGCTGTTCGGTGGGCTATGGCAGGGATGCTGGTAACACACCAACAAAGAGGCAGGGGGATGGGTGGGAGAGGCCCATTATGACCCTCTCCCTCAACATACACACATATACATGTACAGACACATACACATGCAAATTCCAACCTGCCTATAGAGGAGGAATGTGGAGAATCTACAACTCAAACACACTGACACATGCACACACACACACACTAATTTTACACCTGCCATTGGTAGTGGAGAATGTACATTTTTGTCAGTAATTGGGTGGTGGTGACTGAAGACAAATGAGAAGAGATCGTAGACATACAGTACTGGCTTATGTTATGTTCTCCTTAACATCTTCATTATCCTCCATGCTGTTCTGAATGCTCTTCATCCATCAAACAAAGACCTTCTAGACCTCCTACAGCTCTCCACCCAACCCCCTATCTAAATCACCCTAGTTAGTGAACTGGAAGAATCAATTAAGACACTGTACTGTACATCAGTGCCCCAGGCCACAGAGATGACTCACAGCAGTGTCCAGATGCCACTGGGAATTCCTTATCCTGCACTTAGGCCTCAAAACACTGGATGGACACCTGTTTCTGATAGGAGCCAAAGGGAGGAGCTTGACCAAAGGGAGGAGCTTGAATCACACCACTGGTAGCTGATTGGGTCAAGCGGAAGGTTTGCGTGATAATAACAGTAGAGATAATAGTGGGCTATGTACTCTTTTTACTGACCACTGAGGATGGATTTTCAAAACAGGACAGTTCCTGGGTGAGGTTTCTCACCAACGGTTTCAGTTGCAGGAACAATAATACCTACTGAATTGCACTACCATGTTATTACAAGAATGTAAATAAGGGAATTTGGAAAGATTTAACAATTTATGCTCATTTAACAGAAGGCTCATAGTTTGGCCTACATTTTCTTTACTGAGATATTTTGGTCATAAACTGTGACAGTGCAGTTCTGTTGCTTTTCGTTCCATTCTATTCAACAGATGTCAACAGCAGATCTGGGAAAGTGGATGGAAATTAAATGGGGAAATCTAGTACAGATATGACTCTGTGAACAAACAGTATGAACATGAGAAGTCAATGTCCTCATTCACCATGTCTCCACAGCTGAACAGGTTAATGCCATCTGGACCCAGCTGTCCCCATATAAGAGTGTACTATGGGCGGCTGTATTGTTGGGACCCTCTTCCATGTGCACTCCCTTTCTTTAAAGGTTTTATCATTAGTGACTTTAATCTTATCTTACCTGGTTGTCTTATCTATAGAGTTCCCTTGTCAGTGAACAAGACAAGCCACAAAATAAGAGCAAAACAACAAGTGAATGAATACCCACACAACATAAAAGAATACCCAGATGTGATCCCATTTCACACTGCCATCCCTTGGAAAACAGTTTGGGTTCTAGTAACTCACACAATATGACCCTCTAGGGCCAGGTGAGTATATTGACTTAATACCTGAAAACTCTAATCAAAAGCTATCAAAGTCTCTCTCTCTCTTTATCATATCCACCTGTCCTCATTCCCAGAGAGAAGTGATGGTCAGATGCAGGCGAATGCCCTGCCTTCAATAACATTTGGTTAGGCTTAAAGTTCAGTCCATCAAAGGCTCGGACTGACAAGGTTTACTGATTAACCTTGGGGAGAAATGTAACGTGGCATACTTGTTTGTCTGTCCTCTGATGTGTGGTGTGTTTAATTGATCTTCTGTTCTCTATCAGGACAAGCTGGAGGAGTGGAAACAGCTCTGCCCACTATTTGATGAGCTGTTGAAGCTGGCTAATGAAGTCAAAATCTCTTAATATGACACTTAGAAGGCATGGACATGGTTTACAGATAGCATGATAAAGTGATTTGCACAGGCTTACAGTTAATCTGTACCACTTTCTAAATAGGTGATGGAACAGATATTTTTTGAGATTGGGCATGTCATTCTGCAACTACTTTTATTTATCGCCCAGCACTCTCCATTTAGGCCCTCAGAAAATGTCATGGCAAAAACTGTATTCTTTCTGATTATTTGCAAATAGATTGAATCAAGTTCCCAGTGTGAGTCTCCCATTCGATTGTCACCATTCGATGTCACATTCTCGATATATCTGCACGTTGCAGATTGCGCAATATGAGGGATGTCCGCTCCTCCTGATAAGACAATAGACAATGTGAGAATGAGCACAGACTGTTTCAGATTGCTGATGCTCTCACAACAACACAACTATGTTGTGTCAATGGATAGGAGTGTGAGAGCCAGTTCCAACCCGTTCCTGGCACTTTTTCCCAAACATTTCCATACTGGTCCCAACACTAACACTGGAAGTTATTGCATACAGGGCAGATGGTGTTGAAACAATATGTTGGAATGTTGCCTCAAGAGGAATACTTGAAAGTCATGCTTTGTGGAGGTGGGCAAGAGGGATTCCTTTCATTCTCAGGGTGGCCCACCACAATGATGTCATAGGGCCATCAATACATCATGAAAGAGTCAAAAACACGCGTGAACACCAGAGAATCTAGATTGCAATGTGACTGGTTATTGCATCAATTGAGAACATATTTAGTCTATTGCAGCTAGAATGAGCTTGAAAAAATAAAGCAACACCCGCCTGTAAAAGCTGAGCCTAATTATACAGACTATAGATGCAAGGACTGACCACAGTGTAATTTATGCTGCAGTAGTTGTAATCTGTTGTACCTGAATTTGGGACCTGAGACCATGTCCCAGGACTTGACATGAGGACTCCTTTAAATGCTAGAATGAGCAGTTGAAAAATGCTGGTCATTTATGAACATTTGAACATCTTGGCCACGTTCTGTTATAATCTCTGTTTTGGTAAAATGCTGAGGAATAGGCCTGAAGCCCTAATGTAGGACTACCTGACATGATGGCTCAACCTGACTTCATAGACATAGCTGTTCTGACTATAGATGGTCATTTATGGACTGACCATGTTCTGGATATCAACATTATACTCTGAACCATGTTTTGAGACTATCCTCTCTAGGTTTTTACATTTTGCCTTTCTATTTTTTAGCAAACATTGTGGTAAAAATTGTTATTTTGGGTTTGATGGTTTCAACAGCTGGACTAAGCTGATGGTATGTATATAAATAAATTTGATTTGGCACAGCGGATATCAAAGGCACTGCATCTGGGTGCTTAGAGCATCACTTGTTTACAGTCCCTGGTTCTGATTGTACAACAGGCTGCATCACAGCTGGCCATGATTCCAGGCTGCATCACAGCTGGCCATGATTGGGAGTCCCTAAATCGGTCGAGCATCGTCCGGGTGTGGCCAGGGTAGGCCGTCATTGTAAATAAGAATATGTTGTTAACTTACTTGTCTAGTTAAATAAAAATATAATCAATGGGTGTATATATAATTAGATAAACTTCTAGTCATTGCGCTAATGCTAGTTAGCATTGGCTCGCTAAACTACCTCAGACTTTCTTCATACTGGCCAATGGTATCCACGAGTTCATCTGACTCCGACTCTTTACTTCCCAGTAAATAGCCTCATTGGCAAAATCCCGTACTATCCATTTAATTTATAAATACTAAAATTGATGTAGCAATGAAGGATTATAGCTTTAAAATAACAATAGCCTACTAACAAAATAATTGTCTTACACAAAAAAAGTATTGCACAATAGCGCAAAAATGTAAACTGCTGCTCTTCTCAACATGCACTACAACGCAAACATAATTTAGCCTCGACCCGGCTCCTATACCACAACAAGCTTTCGGAAACGTCTTGTTGCACATTCTCAAATCTGATTGGCCACGGAATCTCATGGCCAACAACAAATCAGAGGCAGTGAACGTAGTTAAATCATACAAATGCCGGTAAAAATAGATCATGTAAATGTATCTAAAGGCAAATGTGAGTGCAATGACAAAATAAATAATCGCCTACGCATTGTGATCTGATAATAATAAGAAACTATTTGTGTTGCACATTATCGCAGCTTCTTCAATATGCAACACAAATTTGACCTACATTCTACAAATAACTGGCCCCCTCCCCCGTCGTGATGCATCAGGCGATGTCCAAGAGTGGGCTATTTAAACATTTCAAATCGATTGATAACTGCCATTTACGATAGACATAATATTTAACAAGACGGTAGGCTATGCTTAAAAAATATACTAACTTTGCCACTATGCATTAATGGAACAAATAACAAATAAGCCAAATGAATTGGGAATTATTCCCGAAGTTTACGATACACTAGAGTAGACCTATGTTAGAATAAAGATACTTACTTGTTTGGACAACACAGCAAGGCAGGAACACCAACAGCACGCACAGCAGCCGTCCCATAGTCTGCAGCCAAATTGTTCAAATTATTTACACTTTACTCTGACTGTCAATAAGGCACAATGACACAGCTATAACAATGTATATGATATGGTTATTCATTTACCAAGTTAAAACGATTGTTTTATTTTAAAGTCACTGCTTCCAAGCTATTCAGTTCCTCTGCTCTTATGTTCTGGATTAAGATGCGTTTGGGACGAGAGGTTAGGCAAGGATGCTCCTGACAGTGTAATCATGTTTGGCAACATCAGAGCAATTTCATTGTGGTCCAGGAGTGGGCTGGAACGGGAGGAGCCCAAGAAGCATAGGGCGGGGTTTGGAGTGGTGTGATCTCTGGAATACAGAGAGCCTCACTATCGAAAGGCGTGTCTCCAGACGCTCTATTTTACTACTGTTTAACCCTTTGTGTGTGCGTGTGTGTATATGTGTCTTGAGTTAATTCTTAAAGCTCCATGCACGAACCGAACACACACACACGCACACACACACACACACACACACACACACACACACACACACACACACACACACACACACACACACACACACACCTAGACATACCAATATTTGTCTATAAGCTCATTCTGACAGGCGCTTCTAAGTATTCAAAAGCAGGATCTCCCTGGTCAAAACAATAGATAAAGATTGTTTGAAGTTTTGGTCAAAACATATTTGCTTGCTTTTCCGTGGGTGTTGGTAAAAGTGGTAACTATAAAGGTGATTCTTAATAGTGATAGTTTTACTGAGATATGTAGAACCTATCTTGTGACATTTTGATAAAACACAATTTCATGTACAATTTCATGACTCAGCTCAATCCAGACACAAACAGAACATGACATGGGGACAACCCCGAGGAACCCCAACAGCCTATGAAATACAACAGCAATGAGTTTGGGGAGAGAAGACAAATAAATGGGATGTTAGTGAACCAAACAATAAGCACAGAACATGTGATCAGATCTATCATGATGGCCTTGAGGACTAATTCTCTTCTAGTTTGTACTTGCTCTATCTATTTTTAATATTGATCTATCCAATGTCCATCAGTGTACAATGATGCACCATCTCTTATACAAAACACAAAAATGCCACAGCCAAACGGCTGTGCTTTTCCCTCATGGTCAGAGCAGCAATGCATGACAACACAAATAATAGCAAAACAAGAAGTCAAACTGCTCTAGCTCTCATGGGTCTGCTGCACCGACCAGTAGTAGTATGACATCCTGCCATGTCTCTGTCAACCAGTAACTAACTACAGCTCCCTATCTTATTTCGGACCAAATAGAACAAGCTAAAAACTGTAATCTAATAGTGTCTAGCTACACACAGTAGCTGGAAATAAGATGGCAGGAGAAGCCAAGGCTTTGATGATGACAGCAGATTATATAGCTATTACCCTCTCCTTCTGAAGCAATGGTGTTTTTATTTAGTAATAGGGAGTGGTAACACAGATGTAATCAAGATTATGTCAGACAGATTTGGATCATACTACACTACATCAAGATGAAAGAGTAACAATTCAATTTCATGTTACAATACCTTACAAAATAATCATTGCTAATTGGTTTTTACTCCAGGATTGAGATGTATTTCCTTCATATGGATTCGGAGAAAGCTAACCTAATATTTGAGACCATTAATAGGAGTTGACAGTCACCCAACTCTCTGCCCTCTGGTGAGAGTGGGTCCTCTCAGTGACCGGCCCTTGAATAGCCCGCCATGGGGCATGAAAGCTTCTGAAACTGTGCAAAGGAGAACCACAGAAGTGCCTAATGAGACTGTCACTAATTGTGCTGCCCTCACTGCTCCCGCTAATGGAATGCTGATTGGGCAGATATGTCTCATTGCAGGGAAAAGCATTCTTCAGATATCATCTATTCAGTTTCCTATAAACACAGTCCTTAAAGAGCAGGAACAAAGCCATTAATTCAGAGTGGAGGTAAGGTGAGCATATTGTATCACTCCATCGTATTTTCACCTGAAACCAGAAAGTGCACCATCCCCACTGCCAACTAACCCATCTCTCCGCCCCCTACAGCATCTCACCATTTGCAATCCCTCCCACTGCAGCCTATGTAAACAATGTGGACAACAGTGGTGTAAAGTACTAAAGAAGAAATACTTTAAAGAACTTCTTAAATCATTTTTGGGGGTATCTGTACTTTACAAAAAATAACTTTTTTTGACAACTTTTACTTCACTACATTCCTGAAGAAAATTATGTACTTTTTAGTCCATACATTTTCCCTTACACACAAAATGTATTTGTTACATTTTGAATGCTTAGCAGGGAAATGGTCAAATTCACACACGTATTGTATCAAGAGAACATCCTATGATCTGGCGGACATCCCAAATAAAAATCGACAGTGCCTTGCGAAAGTATTCGGCCCCCTTGAACTTTGCGACCTTTTGCCACATTTCAGGCTTCAAACATAAAGATATAAAACGGTATTTTTTTGTGAAGAATCAACAACAAGTGGGACACAATCATGAAGTGGAACGACATTTATTGGATATTTCAAACTTTTTTAACAAATCAAAAACTGAAAAATTGGGCGTGCAAAATTATTCAGCCCCTTTACTTTCAGTGCAGCAAACTCTCTCCAGAAGTTCAGTGAGGATCTCTGAATGATCCAATGTTGACCTAAATGACTAATGATGATAAATACAATCCACCTGTGTGTAATCATGTCTCCGTATAAATGCACCTGCACTGTGATAGTCTCAGAGGTCCGTTAAAAGCGCAGAGAGCATAATGAAGAACAAGGAACACACCAGGCAGGTCCGAGATACTGTTGTGAAGAAGTTTAAAGCCGGATTTGGATACAAAAAGATTTCCCAAGCTTTAAACATCCCAAGGAGCACTGTGCAAGCGATAATATTGAAATGGAAGGAGTATCAGACCACTGCAAATCTACCAAGACCTGGCCGTCCCTCTAAACTTTCAGCTCATACAAGGAGAAGACTGATCAGAGATGCAGCCAAGAGGCCCATGATCACTCTGGATGAACTGCAGAGATCTACAGCTGAGGTGGGAGACTCTGTCCATAGGACAACAATCAGTCATATATTGCACAAATCTGGCCTTTATGGAAGAGTGGCAAGAAGAAAGCCATTTCTTAAAGATATCCATAAAAAGTGTTGTTTAAAGTTTGCCACAAGCCACCTGGGAGACACACCAAACATGTGGAAGAAGGTGCTCTGGTCAGATGAAACCAAAATGGAACTTTTTGGCAACAATGCAAAACGTTATGTTTGGCGTAAAAGCAACACAGCTCATCACCCTGAACCCACCATCCCCACTGTCAAACATGGTGGTGGCAGCATCATGGTTTGGGCCTGCTTTTCTTCAGCAGGGACAGGGAAGATGGTTAAAATTGATGGGAAGATGGATGGAGCCAAATACAGGACCATTCTGGAAGAAAACCTGATGGAGTCTGCAAAAGACCTGAGACTGGGACAGAGATTTGTCTTCCAACAAGACAATGATCCAAAAAATAAAGCAAAATCTACAATGGAATGGTTAAAAAATAAACATATCCAGGTGTTAGAATGGCCAAGTCAAAGTTCAGACCTGAATCCAATCGAGAATCTGTGGAAAGAACTGAAAACTGCTGTTCACAAATGCTCTCCATCCAACCTCACTGAGCTTGAGCTGTTTTGCAAGGAGGAATGGGAAAAAATGTCAGTCTCTCGATGTGCAAAACTGATAGAGACATACCCCAAGCGACTTACAGCTGTAATCGCAGCAAAAGGTGGCGCTACAAAGTATTAACTTAAGGGGGCTGAATAATTTTGCACGCCCAATTTTTCAGTTTTTGATTTGTTAAAAAAGTTTGAAATATCCAATAAATGTCGTTCCACTTCATGATTGTGTCCCACTTGTTGTTGATTCTTCACAAAAAATACAGTTTTATATCTTTGTTTGAAGCCTGAAATGTGGCAAAAGGTCGCAAAGTTCAAGGGGGCCGAATACTTTCGCAAGGCAATGTAAGTTAATGAATAGGACTAAATAAAATCAAACTGTAAACGCACTTTAAATAAAGTTTGATTTGATTTAGTCTTATTCTTTACCTCCAATTTTTGGTTAAGATGGAGATGTGAATCCAACATATCAATTATTCATTTGCAGACAAACTGGAAATAAAGACAAACTTAAACCAGTGGCACAGATGGAGCTATCCAAGAAAAATATATTTATCCTTCAAATTTTGATATTTGAATGTTGATAACATTGCAAATGCTATATAAGCCTAAATAGCATCAATGGTGATATATAATTTAGTATTTAACTAGGCAAGTCAGTTGAGAACAAATTCTTATTTATAATGACGGCCTACACCAGTCCTATGGGACTCCCAATCACGGCCGGGCTGTGATACAGCATGGATTCAAACCAGGGTGTCTGTAGTGATGTCTTTAGCACTGAGATGCAGTGCCTTAGACAGCTGCGCCACTCAGGAGAATATGAGTGATAAAGTATGGTCACATTTCATTTGCTCTGTTAAACCTACCCTTTGGAATGATTTTGTTAGCAATAGTGAATCTAGGCTGAATAAAAATATAAACGCAACATGTGAAGTGTTGGTCCCATGTTTCATGAGCTGAAATAAAAGATCCCAGATATTTTCCATTCACACAAAAAAGCTTATTTCTCTCAAATTTTGTGCACGAATTTGTTTACATCCCTGTTAGTGATAATTTCTCCTTTGCCAAGATAATCCATCCACCTAACAGTTGTAGCATACCAAGAAGCTGATTGAACAGCATGATCATTACACAGGTCCACATTGTGCTGGGGACAATAAAAGGCCACTCTAAAATGTTGCATAGCCATTGAAGAGGAGTGGGACAACATTACACAGGCCATAATCAACAGCCTGATCAACTCTATGTGAAGGAGATGTGTTGCGCTGCAATAGGCAATTGGTGGTCACACCAGATACTGACTGGTTTTCTGATCCACGCGCCTACTTTTTTTAAGGTATCTGTGACCAACAGATGCAGATCTGTATTTCCAGTCATGTGAAATCCATAGATTAGGGCCTCATTTATTTATTTAAATTGACTGATTTACTTAAATGAACGGTAACGCAGTAAAATATTTGAAATTGTTGCATGTTGCGTTTTTATTTCTGTTCAGTGTATTTCATTTTTCAGGTGAAGATCCCTCAACAATCATTCCTACGATAGCACATTGGTAATAGTCAGTGACAAATAACGTTTTTGTTTGGAATGAAGCAGGGCTGGGCTTGGTTACAACCATGGATGGGAGACCAAAGGGTAACTGTAGACGGAAGGGGTTCTGCCCAGCCTGTTTTTTTTCTTCTGATAGTGGCTATAACTTTGAAAATCTGACATTGTTTTAAAGGTATTCTACATATTTCATACACATTTCATCTATGTTGGAATTTGGTTACCATGATAACATAATCCTGTGGTTGAAATTTCACCCTCAAAACAACAGTTTACATTGACAACTTTTTTCAAATCCAATGTATTTTCCATGCAGACTTCACATCACAACACGTTGACAAATTACATTTGAACAACGTTGATTCAACCAGTTTGTGTCCAGTGGGTTGGCTGGGAATGAGAGTAATTTCTCCCTCACAAGAGAGGAGACATGAGAGTCAGATCAGGTCCCTCCAATTGCAGTAGAGTCTGTTGGCCCAGTGATCCATCCTGACAGACCTGGAAAGCATATGCTGTGTAGACATCGGGTGCCTTGCACTAGATGTATTATAAAGTTAAAATGAGGAAAGCACAAGATTCTTGGCGTGTAGCCTAGTCTGATGTTTCACGTGGAGGCCTTCACCTAGCAAACATCAGTCTGTAGACTACAGGGCAATCCATCACCAACCAACTGGAAGGACTGCCATTATTTATTTGCCAAGACTTAACTGTCAAACTCCAGAAAACACATGGCTCTAATATCTCAATACAAAAGCATAGTTTTATTTCTAATGGGAGGGAAGCATACCACTTTTAGAATTGTTTTACAATGTTTTGGCTTTGGACAATTGGATAAGGCCGAGATAAGCCATACTTTGGGTGGATACTGAATATACACTGCTCAAAAAAATAAAGGGAACACTTAAACAACACAATGTAACTCCAAGTCAATCACACTTCTGTGAAATCAAACTGTCCACTTAGGAAGCAACACTGATTGACAATAAATTTCACATGCTGTTGTACAAATGGAATAGACAACAGGTGGAAATTATAGGCATTTAGCAAGACACCCCCAATAAAGGAGTGGTTCTACAGGTGGTGACCAGACCACTTCTCAGTTCCTATGCTTCCAGGCTGATGTTTTGGTCACTTTTGAATGCTGGTGGTGCTTTCACTAGTGGTAGCATGAGACGGAGTCTACAACCCACACAAGTGGCTCAGGTAGTGCAGCTCATCCAGGATGGCACATCAATGCAGGATGTGGCAAGAAGGTTTGCTGTGTCTGTCAGCGTAGTGTCCAGAGCATGGAGGCGCTACCAGAACACAGGCCAGTACATCAGGAGACGTGGAGGAGGCTGTAGGAGGGCAACAACCCAGCAGCAGGACCGCTACCTCCGGCTTTGTGCAAGGAGGAGCAGGAGGAGCACTGCCAGAGCCCTACAAAATTACGTCCAGCAGGCCACAAATGTGCATGTGTCTGCTCAAACGGCCAGAAACAGACTCCATGAGGGTGGTATGAGGGCCCGACGTCCACAGGTGGGGGTTGTGCTTACAGCCCAACACCGTGCAGGACATTTTTCATTTGCCAGAGAACACCAAGATTGGCAAATTCGCCACTGGCGCACTGTGCTCTTCACAGATGAAAGCAGATTCACACTGAGCACATGTGACAGACGTGACAGTCTGGAGACGCCGTGGAGAACTTTCTGCTGCCTGTAACATCCTCCAGCATGACCGGTTTGGCAGTGGGTCAGTCATGGTGTGGGGTGGCATTTCTTTGGGGGGCCGCACAGCCCTCCATGTGCTCCCCAGAGGTAGCCTGACTGCCATTAGGTACCGAGATGAGATTCTCAGACCCCTTGTGAGACCACATGCTGGTGCGGTTGGCCCTGGGTTCCTCCTAATGCAAGACAATGCTAGACCTCATGTGGCTGGAGTGTGTCAGCAGTTCCTGCAAGAGGAAGGCATTGATGACATGGACTGGCCCGCCCATTCCCCAGACCTGAATCCAATTGAGCACATCTGGGACATCATGTCTCGCTCCATCCACAAACGCCACGATGCACCACAGACTGTCCAGGAGTTGGCGGATGCTTTAGTCCAGGTCTGGGAGGAGATCCCTCAGGAGACCATCCGCCACCTCATCAGGAGCATGCCCAGGCGTTGTAGGGAGGTCATACAGGCACGTGGAGGCCACACACACTACTGAGCCTCATTTTGACTTGTTTTAAGGACATTACATCAAAGTTGGATCAGCCTGTAGTGTGGATTTTCCACTTTAATTTTGAGTGTAATTCCAAATCCAGACCTCCATGGGTTGATAAATTTGATTTCCTTTGATAATTTTTGCATGATTTTGTTGTCAGCACATTCAACCATGTAAAGAAAAAAGGATTTAATAAGAATATTTCATTCATTCAGATCTAGGATGTGTTATTTTAGTGTTTAGTGTCCTCAAATGAGAGATTGTGTCCGACACTCAAGGTCACTTCTGTTGGAACCTTGCTATCCAGCTTCCTCTCGTATGCCACAAGTCTTGGAGATATGACAATGTGAGACAACTTGTGCAGATACATGTTGAAACATATAACCACTGGTTGCAACCCCTCCGCCTTGCCCTCCACTCAACCCCTCAAGACAGCTCACATGTGTGTCATGGATGTTGTTCATAACAGACCGTCTCCTCTCCCTGCCTACAGAGCAGTGAGAGGAACTGTTCCACTGGCGACTCGGTTCTTCCACCCCTGTGGTGGTGCGCCAGCTATAAATCCTGTACACTGATCTGTTCTCCTGGTTTCAACACTCACATTCTTGTCCATCATCCATATCTCTTCAGATTTCACCTCAACTTCACCACTCCTGACCATCATCCCTCCTAGCAAATAAGCTTTCTTATTGGAATGTATTTTTGATCAATGACAAACTACAAAATAAACTGGCCATGTTAACCCTTAGGATAATAAGGCTAGTCAGAGGTTGATCTCAGCGCAGTCAGAATCCCTGGCATCATGTTTAATGTGGTGACAGTAGCTCTTCAGTCACTTGAAACGAGTCGACAAACCATTTGAGGAGAGAACGGACTCTACAGCAGATCCATTCAAAAACGTTCCACTGAAAAACGACTTTCCACACACACAAAAAAAAGTATTTGTCCAGGTGTTATGACATGAGGCCACGGCTGGAACAAAGCAGTGTGAGGGGGAGTGGGAAAAAACAGCAGGGTCAATGAGTGACCTGAGGAAGAAGAAACTGATGTGTATCTGAGATCAGAGGCATGGAAGCCCTGGCAGGATCTCACACATGCCCAGAGTAATACAACTGTGTGAGTGCTACAAGACTTTAAAAAGCACTGTGGCCTAAAATACTTAAACTGAATTGTATAAATGATCATACCAAACTAGCATTCATTTAGTGGTCAGCATGTTTACAGTTCAGACTCAAGGAGAAAATCTTGAACCTAAACATCAACAAAACACCTAAATCTTCAAACCGTGGCTTTTCATCCAGAGTACTGTTATCTGGTCAAGGTGAGAGGGCCATCTAGTGTACATAAAAGATAACTAATCATGTGTAGTGCATAAAGTGAATAAAGACAACAGCAGAGAGGAAAGTTTAATTACGAGACACCTTTATTGTACTTTTTGGAATCCAGTGACACAGACGCGAGACAGAGTCCCGCCCTTCCCTTCTCACTTGTAGCCGGAGGAAGGCCTAAGGGGGAACGTACCGTTTATCTCACTTGTATTCTTAAATTAAACAGAGATATAATAGAACGACACACCCAGGTGCATTTCCACAGACCAAACGACATGCATTCAAGGGACTTAAGAAACCACAGCGACTCCGGTCACACAGCTCCATCTCAAAGGAAACAAAACGACAAAACAAACTCACTTAAAGTCAGCACTCTCTCCCTGTGGTCCACGATCAGTCTGCTAATCAAACTCTGTCCACCTTAAATCACTTTCAGGAGAAAACAAGAAGGCAAAAAGACACAGTCCAGCTATTCATACCAGGATTGCTTAAATATGTAAGTGTTTTTTTTTTTGCTATCATTTTTTAAATTTTTTAATTGATGGTGTATTTTAATTATGGAATACATTTGTCTCACTAAAAATCAGCTCATCTAGCTAAAACTAGGCCCCTCTCCACTGGCTTGTCTCCCTGCTATAGAATCTAGGTAAAATATATAAGTTCCAGTCGAGGGTCTCAGTGGGCCGTTGGTCCTCGCAGAACAGGAGTGGTTCAGTTCAGTTCTCCTCACTGCCGCTGGCCGAACCCGCCTGAAATAGAAGCCAGAAGAAAAAACACTTAATCCTTCAACCCAATAAAACATAGCTTGTTGATCACCAGCCTAGTCGACTGTAGACGTTTAAGAAAACATTTCTGAAAACAAAAAACGTAAGTGTTAAAGACAATTCAAATAAAATACTGCTGGTTTGAGTTACACAAGTTAATCAGTGTTGCTAGACAGCCTTCAGTGCAAAGAGCTTAGAAGAGGTCAACTTCAGTCAAGACAGTAGACAGCCTTCACTGCAGAGAGCTTAGAAGAGGTCAACTTCAGACAGGACAGTAGACAGCTTCGAATGGAAGCTTAAATTGACAGTTAAGTAGTGTCTCAATGTATTTGTGCATGTGTCTTACCTCCTCCTGTTCCTCCTCGCTGTCGTCGTCGCTCACTACAGGTTTGGCCCGGGAGCCACGGCCCCTCCGGCGCTGGCCCTTCCCTCTGCCCTCCTTCTCCTTCCTCCCCAGCTTAATCTTCACCTTCACTGAACGAGCTGAAAGAAGCATGGACACAAATCCATGAGCTTACAATTCTTCAAAAGCTCAAAAAATTCTTAAATAGTTTAAAGGGGCAATCCCTGATAGCAACATCTATTTTTGGACTTTTAAATGAATGATTTACACCCATTGATTCTTGAAGAATATAAGTTCTAAAATGCCTCATGAGCTGAGTTAAATTGGCACATTCCACCAGAATCAAAAATATAAACTTGTTTTACTCCTTTGTAAACAATGTAATTGTAAACAAACACTGTACAGCCTCAAAACGTGGTTAAAACTATAATTATGCATTCATAGCTCAGTCTATGAATTTGAGAGTGGTTTCAACAGCCCCACCAGTCAGCTATTTACCAGACACTGGTGGGAGGAGGGTGGGACGCGTTGTTGTTTGAGCGGCAGATTGCCCTTTTAACAGTGGACTATGACACTAAGTGCATATGCTTTTAAACTGGAAGAACTTGCCCCGATTGGTGTTTTTAAATCACTGATGAAGGATTTTGAGGCTGATTCCCTGCCCGGTCAATGTTTTTAATTTGCAGTTTTATACTCGTGTGAATTCAATGGTTTTTACTGGATGTCTGTCTGTAATTTTTTTGTAATGACTTGGTGCTGCCCATCTTGGCCAGGGCGCTCTTGAAAAAGAGATTTTAATCTCAATGAGCCCTTTCTGGTTAAATAAAGGTTAAATAAATAAAAATATATATGTAAATACTGTAACACTCACATTCAGACTCAGAGCCTTCGTCCACCTCCTCCTCTTCTTCCTCCTCACTGTCCTCTCCCTCACTCTCCTCCTCCTTCTCCTTTTCAATCTTCTGCCTGACACTGGTGAAGACTGACTGCAGTACGATGGAGTCCTCATAGATCTGGGGGGTGAGAGACGCCACAGAGAAATATAGAAGATGTCACCAGCAGGGTAACAGGCTACTGTGACATTTCTCCAGAGTATGAGAGATACCGTTCAATTCACCATAAAGGTTGTGACAAGTCTCCTCGGATCTGTAATACATTGGGCTGAAACAGGCCCTCCATATCCCAGCACCCCCACAGCGTTGTCTTATCATGCCCAACAACGGTCAGCCCTCCCCTCACTCGCTCCCTGTTGCCGGACACTCACCAGAGAGCCCTCCAGGTTGAAGGTCTGAGCGTTACTACACAGCAGCATCACATCCTTCTCCAGGTCATTCAGGCTGCGGTACTTATGGCTGCGGATCCTCTCCTGGAGGGGAACAGAGGAGAGGACATCAGAATAGTCATCAGACCAGTAGAGAACAACACAGGACTGAGAAGATCAGAACTAGACAGCTAGATGTGACTTGCCAGTCCCCGAACCTCCCACAAGGACTGTTTTACCGAATGTGATTCCTTAGCCGATTCCCGCGATGTCTAATATTAGAGAAGTCTCGAGGTATTGCTCGCCTGAGGTAGATTACCTTATGATAAGCTGTAGACCCCACTATCTTCATTATTCATAGCCGTCTATTTGCCACCACAGACAGATGCCGGCACTAAGACTGCAATCAACCCTACTCTAGAATGCCATAAGCAAACAAGAAAACTTAAATGCAGGCAAACTTAAAGCAGTTTTACCACATTTTTCCAGCATGTCACAAGTGCAACTAGAGAAAAAAAAAATCTAGACCACCTTTACTACACACACAGCGATTCATACAAAGCTTTCCCCCGCCCTCCATTTGGCAAATTTTACCATAATTCCATCCTCCTGATTCCTGCTTACAAGCGAAAGCTAAAGCAGGAAGTACCAGTGACTCACGCTACAGGACTGTTTTGCTAGCACAGAGTGGAATATGTTCCCGGGATTCATCCAATGCCATTGAGGAGTATACAACCTCATTCATCGGCTTCATGAATAAGTGCCTCGACGACGTCGTCCCCAAAGTGACCAGAAGCCAGAAGCCATGGATTACAGGCAACATCCGCATCGAGCTAAAGGCTAGAGCTGCCGCTTTCAAGGAGCGGGACACTAATCCGGACGCTTATAAGAAATCCTGCTACGCCCTCAGACGAACCATCAAACAAGCAAAGCGTCAATACAGGATTAAGATTGAATCCTACTACACCGGCTCTGAGGCTCGTCGGATGTGGCAGGACTTAAACTATTACGGACTATAAAAGGGAAATCTAGACGCGAGATGCCCAGTGACACGTGGCTACCAGACGAGCTAAATGCCTTTCATGCTTGCTTCGAGGCAAGCAATACTGAAGCATGCACGAGAGCACCAGCTGTTCTGGATGACTGTGTGATGTAAGACCTTTAAACAGGTCAACATTCACAAGCCACAGGGCCAGATGGATTACCAGGATGTGTACTCAAAGCATGTGCGGACCAACTGTCAAGTGTCTTCACTGACATTTTCAACATCTCCCTAACCGAGTCCGTAATACCTATGTTTCAAGCAGACCACCATAGTCCCTGTGCCCAAGGAAGCGAATGTAAGCCAAATGATTACCGCACCGTAGCACTCACGTCGGTAGACATGAAGTGCTACCAACCTGAACAAAAGGAACACCTATGTGAGAATGCTGTTCATTGACTACAGTTCAGTGTTCCACACCATAGTGCCAACGAAGCTCATCACTAAGCTAAGGACCCTGGGATTAAACACCTCCCTCTGCAACTGGATCCTGGACTTCCTGACAGGCCGCCTCCAGGTAGTACAAGTAGGCAACAATACATCTGCCAGGCTGATCCTCAACACCGGGGCCCCTCAGGGGTGTGTACTTCATCCCCTCCTGTCCTCCCTGTTCACCTACGACTCCAACACCATCATTAAGTTTCCTGACGACAACAGTGGTTGGCCTGATCACCGACAACGATGAGACAGCCAACAGGAAGGTCAGAGAACTGGTAGTGTGGTGCCAGGACAACAACCTCACACTCAACCAGAAGCAAGACAAAGGAGCTGATCGTGGACTACAGGAAAAGGCGGGCTGAACAGCCCCTCATCAACAACGACGGGGCTGTAGTGGAGCGAGTCGAGAGTTTCACGGTCCTTGGTGTCCACGTCATCAATTAACTATCAGGGTCCAAAACACACCAAGACAGTCGTGAAGAGACCAAGACAAAACCTATTTCCCCTCAGGAGACTGAAAAGATTTGGCATGGGTCCCCAGATCCTCAAAAAGTAATACAGCTGCACCGTCGAGAGCATCCTGACGGGTTGTATCCCCGCCTGGTATGGCAACTGCTCGGCATCTGACCTTAAGGTGCTACAGAGGGTAGTACGTACGGCCCAGTACATCAGTGGACCAAGCTTCCTGCCATACAGGACCTATATAATAGGTGGTGTCAGAGGAAAGCCCATACAATTGTCAGAGACAACAGTTTTCTTTGAGACTGTTTTCTTTGCTACCACACGGCAAGCGGTACCAGAGCGACAAGTTTAGGACCAAAAGGCTCCTTAACCTGTTAGTCCACTAGGGGCATTATTTCATTTTTGGATAAAAAGACGTGCCCGTTTTAAGCGCAATATTTTGTCACGAAAAGATGCTCGACTATGCTTGGAATTTATAGTTTTGGAAAGAAGACACTGACGTTTCCAGAACTGCAAAGATTTTCACTGTGAGTGCCGTTGAACAAAAGCTTCAGGCAAAACCAAGATGTTTGAGCGCCCAGGAAATGAACAGGATTTCTGAAGCTACGTTTTCCATGATCACCTTATATGGCTGTGAATGCGACAGGAATGAACGGACACTTTCTATAGTTTCCCCAAGGTGTCTGCAGCATTGTGACGTATTTGTAGGCATATCATTGGAAGATTGACCATAAGAGACTACAATTGCCAAGTGTCCCGCACGGTGTCTGCGTGGAAATTGGTGCGCAAAAGTCAGCTACCAGTATTTTTCCATCCGAATCAGAGAAGAATGCAGGCTTCCAGGGACGGCATTTCAATGAAGAGATATATGACAAAACACCTTGAGGATTGATTCAAACAACGTTTTCCATGTTTCAGTCGATATTATGGAGTTAATTTGGAAAAAAGGTTGACGTGTAGGTGACTGAATTTTCGGTTAGTTTCGGTAGCCAAATGCATAGTAACAAAACGGAACGTTGTGTCCTACACAAGAATCTTTCAGGAAAAACTGGACATCTGCTATGTAACTGAGAGTCTCCTCATTGAAACATCTGAAGTTCTTCAAAGGTAAATTATTTTATTGATCCCTTTGCTGGTTTTTGTGAATATGTTGCGTGCTAAATGCTAACGCTAAATGCTAAGATAGCTATCACCACTCTTACACAAATTATTGATTTTCTCTGGTTCTAAAGCATATTTTGAAAATCTGAGACGACAGGATTGTTAAGAAAAGGATAAGTTTGAGAGCAGGCATATTTATTTCATTTGCGATTTTTAGAAATCGCTAACGTTGCGTTATGGTAATGAGCTTGAGGCTGTAGTAACGCGACCGCATGCGGGATGGGGCGGACTATGAGGTTAACCTCTTCGAGATAGGGGGCGCTCTTTTAATTTTTGGATAAAAAAACGTTCCCGTTTTAAACAAGATATTTTGTCACGAAAAGAGGCTTGACTATGCATGGAATTGACAGCCTTGGAAAGACAAAACTCTGACAAAACTCTGACGTTTCAGAGATATTATAAGATATTATCTGTGAGTGCCCCAGAACTAATGCTACAGGCGAAACCAAGATGAAGTTTCATACTGGAAATGCCCCAGATTCTGAAGGCGCTGTGTTCCCATGTCTCCTTATATGGCTGTCAATGCGCCAGGAATGAGCCTGCCCTTTGTGTCGTTTCTACAAGGTGTCTGCAGCATTGTGATGTGTTTGTAGGCATATCATTGGAAGATTGACCATAAGAGACTACATTTACCTGGTGTCCAGCCCGGTGTCCTGTGTCGAAATTATTGCGTAATCTGTAGGTCCATGCGCGATCCATTTTCTTCAGAAGAGAAAGTCAACTGCCACAAAGGATTTTATCGTCGATAGATATGTGAAAAACACCTTGAGGATTGATTCTAAACATCAGTTTGCCATGTTTGTCGATATTATGGCGTTAATTTGGAAAAAAGTTTGCGTTTTAATTACTTAATTTTCGTTTTTTTTCTTACCCAAACGTGATGAAGAATGATGAAGAAAACGGACCGATTTGTCAACACAAATAATATTTTTTGTAAAAACAGAACATTTGCTATCTAACTGAGACTCTCCTCATTGAAAACATCTGAAGTTCTTCAAAGGTAAATGATTTTATTTGAATCCTTTTCTGTTTTTTGTGAAAATGTTGCCTGCTGAATGCTAACGCTAAATGCTACGCTAGCTATCAATACTGTTACACAAATGCTTGTTTTGCAATGGTTGAGAAGCATATTTTGAAAATCTGAGATGACAGTGTTATTAACAAAAGGCTAAGCTTGAGAGCAAATAGATTAATTTCATTTCATTTGCGATTTTCATGAATAGTTAACGTTGCGTTATGGTAATGAGCTTGAGGCTGTAGTCACAATACCGGATCCGGGATGGCTCGACGCAAGAAGTTAACAGCTTCTACCCCAAGCCATAAGACTGCTGAACAATTCTTCTAATGGCCACCCGACTACATAAATGCATTTGTTTTGTACACTGCTGCTACTCACTGTTTATTATCTATGCATAGTCACTTCATCCCTACATACATGTACAAACTACCTCAACTAACATGTACCCCTGCACACTGACTCGGTACCGGTACCCCTTGTATATAGCCTTGTTATTGTTATATTTTATTATTTTTTACTTTAGTTTATTTGGTAAATATATTTTTTTTAAACTCTTCTTGAACTGCACTGTTGGTTAATAAGGGCTTGTAAGTAAGCATTTCATGGTTGTATTAGGCGCATGTGACAAATAAAGTTTGATTTGATTTAGTCTTATAACCGATACATTAAAGGGTTAGCGCCATACCTTAATCTTCCTGAAGTCGACAGGCTTGCGGATGAGCTCGTAGTACTCAGGCAGCTCCTTGCGGGAGGGCAGCTGGATGAAGACTTCACTCAGCTGGCGCCCATTGCTGCTGTGAAATAGGAGAACAGGGAAACTCCGGGATTAGTCCACCTCCACATGCTCTGCTCTGACCATTACATGACAAAGTAGGTTGCGTTTGTCGTCATGTGCTGACCTTCACTGAGTTATCTAGAAGAAAAAGAAAAGCACACCTATTTAGGCAAGTTGCTGGCTAGCGGAGTAGAAAACGTGAAAATCAAAGAGAGTCGCACACTGGGAGCTCAGATGCAAAAATGCAATTACCAACGTTGACAGCCAAGCTGTCTTCATCAGGGTATAATCAGGACCTTCACTGAGTTGTCATCCAGACATAGGAGCCCACCAACTCACCCGTCCTTGTATTTGATGACAGTGTCCACCACCTTCTTCATCTTCTTGGTGAGGGATGGGGGGTTAGGGGACAGTTTTTCAGCCGGAGGGCGCCCGCGTTTCTTGGCCTTCTTGACCTCCTCGTCCTTGTCACGGCTGCGACCACCGCCACTGGAGCTGGGTGTGGCCGGGCCGGGCATGTCGTCGCGGTCTCGCTTGCGCTTCCGGGTCGTCTTCTTGTGACGCACTTCCTCCTCGAGGTCCTCCAGATTACCGTCCTCTATGGCCTGTTGGAGGGGGAACCACACATCAGCATTGCAGGTCATAGATTTCAGTTATAGGACTTTCAATTATTAGCTAAAAGCTTTTTCAACCACAACAGCTGGATAGCTGACCTTGAGCCACTGCTTCTCTGTGAGTGAGTCGCTGTAGTCCACCTCCTTGCGCTGGCGAGAGCCGCGACCAAACATCTTCTCCTCCTCCTCCTCACAGGTGAGCCTCTCCACCTCGGCATCATCCTTTAGGATCCAGGTGGGCAGCTCGTCATCCTCCATCAGACGGGGCTTTCTCTTGGGGTTGCGGGCGTCCTCGCGGCGCCGGTCCAGGTCCATACGCTGGAGGGGAGAGGTACAGTGTAAGAAAAGAGGGGGAAAAAACAGTTGAAGAATGGTAGATTTCCATCTTAAGTCTATGCATGGATGTCATTTTATCAGACTTGAGGTTGTGTCAAAGCCTCCAACAGGGCAGTCTTCAGTTTAGAGGTTGACCGTGAAGCCTCCAGTTGCCTCAAGAAAGACTCAGACTACATTACTGTAAATCCTGAAGAACTATGGGACTGACCATGAACTGGTCAAACTCCTCCTCGCTCCTGGCAATCATCTGGTTGACAGTCTCATCATCAGGCACCTCGTCCTCCTCCTGTCGACAATAGAAAGGGTGAACACAGGGCTGTTAGTGGTGCCTCAGAGCCACGCCTCTGAACTAGAATTCTTGAATGCTTATCAGTTGTTAGTATCATATAAAGTGCATTATAACATGTAGTGCGTGATGTATTGGAGTAAATATCCTACAATAGATGTGATGCATACGTCTACCAGGAAACCACTGCTCCTACTAACTGTATAGATAGAACAGACTTCCAGCTAGGACGGCTACTTTGTTATTGAAAAAGAGCTTCATTAAATAAATAAAAAGTAAAAAAAAATTAAGAAAACGCAGGACGAGAAGAAGAGGGGAAACCAAACCTAAAAAAAGGAACAGCCCCTAAATCCAGAAGGTAGAGAGGAGGAGGATAGAAAAGTAAAGAAAGGTTAAATGGTAGGGAGGTGTGTGGGCGGTCGGGTAGTGTGGTGGACGGTCATGATCACACCCACCAACGCCCCCCCAGCGCGCCAGCCCCCGGGGCCCCGACCTCGTCCTGTTCCTCATGCTCCAGGATGGCCTGCAGGAAGGCACGGCGCTCATGACTCGACGACTTCTGGTCGAACATGCCGGCCTGGATGACCTTCTGGTCCACGTTCAGCTTGTACTTGGCCGCCGCCAGGATCTTCTCCTCCACACTTTGAACGGTGCAGAGACGCAACACACGCACCTCGTTCCGCTGCCCGATACGGTGGGCTCTGTCCTGGGCCTGCAGATCCTGTACAGGGGAGGGAGAGAGAAAGAGAGGGGTGAGTGATCAGAGTTAGGGGGAGGGCAGGACATGGGAGTTGGCTGTTACCTCACAAAATCACCTCAATAGCCACTAATCCTAGCTGTTTTCTAAATATATATCAATAACTCCAGTGAGATTCCTAGAGCATAATACTGCAGTAGAGGGTAATGAGCTGAACCTGATGTGGGTTCCAGTCTGAGTCAAAGATGACCACAGTGTCAGCAGACTGAAGGTTGAGGCCCAGCCCGCCGGCCCTGGTGCTGAGCAGGAACACAAAGTACTGAGAGGCGGGGTCATTGAAGGTCTTCAAAAGCATCCCACGATCCTCAGCCTTAGTGGTTCCTACGGAGACAAAGACCAATGGTGATAGTGACCAGTTTCCACAGGAAACAACAGCAGGAGGGATATGCAAATAACATGAGCTCAGCTTGTGATCGTACATCAGCCTCCCCACACCACAATGTTGAGCTATTGTGTTCTAGTAAACTGCATACTGTAAGTACAAAACAAATCCTACACATAGTACTGTTTTTCTCACAGTACAAAATACTTCTGGAATTTGTCTTGAATTCATTTTCTGAGCACAAGCCACCAGACTAAATATCTCTCCTATCCCGCCTCTCACCGTCCAGACGCAGGTACTTAAAGTTGCGCCAGCCAAAGTAGTCCTCCATGATGGTCATGGTGGAAGTCATCTGACAGAAGAGCAGGACCTTGTGGTCGGTGACCATCAGCTTGGGCAGGATACGGTCTAGCAGCTCAAACTTCCCAGCGGCGCGGTACAGGTCAGGTCTGGAGGAGGCAGGGGACGAGAACAGAGGGGTGGATGAGGGAACGCGCCACACATAGTAAGATCAACCACAGCACCATGAAGCATCGACATGCAACGTCAGCAGATGCTTTGCTTACCCAGACACTACGCCCCCAGTGAATCCCAAATGCTCAGAGAAGGACTCCTGTGAACAGACGAGTCACAACTACTCGGTTAAAATGAGAAGCTTTAACCACAATCTTACACCTCAGTCAACATCTCTTCTCAATTCATGGAAGAGTTGAGGTGGGCCCTTTGCACTGTACCTCGATCTGCTGGAACATGTAGGGATGGTTACAGATCTTCCTCAGCTGCATGATGGTGTTCATCAGGGTCTTGGTGCCTCCTTTACCCTGAAACACAACACTCCGCACTTAGTTATCCTGTAGTACCCATCTAAACAGCCCAGTATAACTGACCCCCAGTCAGTTGTTAGGGGGTGTATGGAGAGCAGTGAGGGGGTTCTCTACTCCTCCTTACCTTCTTGTCTTTCTCAGAGCCGTCGGTGAGCAGCACACCCTTAGCCTGCATGTGTCTGTACAGCACTCTCTGCAGGGCCGACATGTCACACTTGATCACATACTCCACCTGGGGAACACACACACACACACACACACACACACGGAGAGAACAGGTTAAAACATTGCACTGATATGAGTTTAAAGTACTGAAAGAATCAATTTATCTTTATTGTCCTTGGAGACTGAAAGCCAAGCGATTGACAGGAGTCAGACCTTCTCAGGCAGCTGGGACTCCACCTCCTTTTTCAGTCTGCGCAGCAGGAAGGGGCGGAGCACTTTGTGCAAACGACGGATAATCAGGATGGTCTCTTCCTCGTTCAGATCCACCTAGGGTCGAGAGAGAGGGGGGTAAGAGTCCAGACATGATGACCCCAATGTCTCCAAAACACCCCTCTCCAGAGCCTTGACTAACTCACCTTCTCTCCGGTCATGGCGAAGGGGGCGTTGAACCACTGCTCAAAGGTAGTGCAGGACTTGAAGATGGTCGGCAGCAGGAAGTTGAGCAGGGCCCAGAGCTCCGGCAGCTTGTTCTGCAGCGGGGTGCCGGTCAGCAGCAGACGCCGCGGGGCCAGGTAGTGGGTGTTCAGAACCACAGTCAGCTTACAGTGGTGGTTTTTCATACGGTGGCCCTCGTCCACTATCATGTACTTCCATCGCAGCTGAGAGGTAAAGAGTACAGTGGCGTGAGAAGATGAAATGGAAGTTTCCATAGGTTCACCTGTCTGACTAGGGACATTTCTAAGGCGGTGCACAGGGTGATTTGAAGAGGTGGGTCCCTACCTTAGCCAGCACTTGCTTGTCTTTGATGATGTACTCGTAGGTGGTGAGCAGTACGTTGAACTTGCCGCTGCGCAGGATGGGGAGGAATGCCCGGCGAGCCTGTGGGGAGCCCTGGACAGAGACATGGTAGAACACACATCAACAGAACACTATAATCAAAGGATATTCACATGTACATGCGGACCACCTACTATGCAATTGTCAAACTTCACCCTGGAAGAAGGGTTGAAAGGGGCTACTCACTTTGTAAGAGACTTTCACCACCGTTGGAGCCCACTTATCAAACTCATACACCCAGTTGGACAGAGTTCTGAAAACAAAGACGGGAGATAAATTGATAAACATACACTTTCTCTGTCCACCTCGAGTCGCACTGACACAACACAAGGCACTGACACAACACAAGGCACTGACACAACACAACACAAGGCACTGATACAACACAAGGCACTGACACAACACAAGGCACTGACACAACACAAGGCAAAAATATCTATGACCGTGGAAAATACCCATAACAGCCCTTTCGGGCTTGTATCCGTATAATTACAGGTGAGAATCTCGATTGAAACAGAAATACTGCATCAGTTCCGGTCCATAAAGGAGCTGAGAACCAACTAGAGGAAAGGAGAAGGACTCACGAGAGGGGCACGATGATGAGGAAGGGGCCGTTGATGCGCTTGTGCTCCATGAGGTAGGTGATGAGGCCGATGGTCTGGATGGTCTTGCCCAGACCCATCTCATCAGCCAGGATCCCATTCAGGTTGTTGTTGTACAGAGACACCAGCCACTCCAAGCCCTTGATCTTAGAGGAGAAAGGGACACAAACCAGTCATTCTACTGTCTCACATAGTCATCAGGCTTTGGTCATGTGTCATCTCTTCTTTTTTGAGACGTTACTTCTTGTAAGCATTGTGAAAGGTAAACACTACAGCATGCATTGTGTATGTGAAATCACGTTACTGTGACGTGGGTAGACTGTGTACCTGGTAATGTTTGAGCTGCCCGTTGACCAGCAGCGTGGACTGTTTGTCCACCGTCTCAGTGACGGCGTGGGCCACAGCATAGTAAGACTGCAGGCCTCGGGCGAACGCAGCCTCGGCACTGTTATACTCATCATCCACATCCTGCTTGGCCCCTTCGATGATGTAGCGGACGTCGACCTCGGACACGTCCTCTGTGTCGGGATCTGGGATCTTCTTTTTCTCCTCGGTGGGAGCCTGGGAGGGCTGGGGCTCCATCTCTTCCTCCTGAGGGGTGCGGAGCAAGAGGATGGACTCAGATACAGGCGCCACACAGCCTGGCTCAAACTGTCTCAGCCAAGGTCAAGTCAAAAGACGTTATCGAATAGGAATAAAATATTATTTATGGAAACTAGAACACAGCTTGTCCCATGAACTGGTCAGGATTAAAATTAATCTGGAAAAGATCTCTGTTCCAGTAAAGATATTTACAGCACAATACATTTTGATTTACATTAATATAAGCCTTATAGTACACAATGCAGAGAAAGGGTTACATTGGTTTGACTTGGCAATGACCTAGTTTCTGAAAGCCAAAGGCAAGAGTGGTACGCCTCTGAACAGACTCCACACGCAAGGTCTCATCCACGGCGGTCTACATTTATTTAAAGGTGTCTTTAGGTTTACGATATACATATATTAAAGGGGAAAGTGGGGGGGGTAAGGAGAGCATTGTGGTCTCTAAGGTACATACCTCCTCTTCCTCTGAGCCACTGTCCTCGCTGTCTGAACGAGGGGCCACTTCATACCTGCAGGAGAAAAGTTTAAATGATTAGTTGTGATGCCCGATGAAATTGTTTTGAGATGACAGTGTTTATGTACTTATGGCTAAGCAACAGTGTGAAAAGCATTTAGATTTGTACAATGTTCATCCTTTCCAAAGGAAAATTATATTTCATATTCCTCAGGCTCTCGTGTCGTCATTATTCCCACAGTCTGGGTAAACAAGAGTTAACTGACCCAGGGTTCATCTCCAGCCAGGTGTCCAGCTGGCCAGCCCGGGGCGCATCCAGCCCCGTCAGGATCTTCCCACTATCTACATGGATCACCTTCACAGGCAGGTCACTCATCTGACTGGTCTCATCCAGGGGCTGAGAGTGGAAGAGGGAACGAGTGAGAAATTGACTGGAAACTGTGTGATATATTATTGCCTGTCAATATGATCATTTCATGGAAAATTAAACAAGTATTCCTGTGGCCTTGTGAAAAACAGGGAGCCTGGAAACAATGCTACCTTTTAGTTTCTTATCAACATATCATGGGGCAAATGGCCTATTACCAGACATGAAAAGGGCCTATTAGTTAAAATGTTGAGTGATGGGGCTTACATTCATTCATTATATTGTTCTTCACGAACTGATGGTAGAGAAGATGACTTTGTCAAAAAGCTTGGTGGGAAATTGTCTGGATTTTATCGGACCAAATCTTTCACTTGGGATCTGAAACTCACCTCTCCGTCGGGTCCCAGGGCAGGAGGCTGGCCCTCCCCACTCTCTGGCTTCTAGGGAACATGAACATCAGTTTCTCATATTGCAATGACAGGCTCAACAACGTAAACACGGGGGGCCGCATATCGCAGTAAAACACAAGGTAACAATACAACAAAAGGAACTTCAGAAAGATGCACTTTCAACATTTGGTCTCATTCTTCACCTTCTTCTTCTTCTTCTTTTTCTTCTTCTTATCCTTGAGGGCCTGATCAGCCTTGTGGGCTCTGACCAGATCGGTGAGGTTGGCCACGTACTCGTCTGTCTGCTGCAGCAGGTAGGCCAGGCGCTTGTCTTTCTTCTGGTCAATCAGCTTACGGTAGCCCTCCTCATCTTCCGCCTAGGGAAGGACACACATTGACTACGGGTGTTAGAGTAGATCTATGGCTATTTAATAGTGACTGTGTAAACGGTCACGCAGCTGTATGGTCACTCACCATCAGCCTCCTCATTCTCTCCTTCTCAATGCGCTCGTTCTCCTTCTTCTGCTCGCGCTCAGTGTTGGCGTGGTACGTGGCCACAGCTTTGGTGGCCTTCTGGAGCTTGGCTGTGATGGAGCGGTGGTACTCCTTGAAGTCTTTAGCATGCTGCAGGATGCTGTTAAGGTATTCCTGTACAAAAACCTCTGAATATTAGTGTCTATACAATACAACGCGAAGCACTGGAGGTCTTACAAGAATGTGAGGATCATCTGACATCTAGGTTGGGAACCCGGCGTCTCTGTCCCGACCCCCGTGTACCCGGCGTCTCTGTCCCGACCCCCTGTGTACCCGGTTTCTGTCCCGTGTGTACTCTGTCCCGACCCCCCTGTGTACCCGGCGTCTCTGTCCCGACCCCCCTGTGTACCCGGCGTCTCTGTCCCGACCCCCCTGTGTACCCGGGCGTTTCTGTCCCGACCCCCTGTGTACCCGGCGTTTCTGTCCCGACCCCCTGTGTACCCGTCTCTGTCCCGGCCCCCCTGTGTACCCGGCGTCTCTGTCCCGACCCCCCTGTGTACCCGGCGTCTCTGTCCCGACCCCCCTGTGTACCCGGCGTCTCTGTCCCGACCCCCTGTGTAGCTCTGTCCCGGTGTACCCGGCGTTTCTGTCCCGACCCCCTGTGTACCCGTTTCTGTCCCGACCCCCTGTGTACCCGTTTCTGTCCCGACCCCCTGTGTACCCGGCGTGGCGACCCCCTGTGTACCCGGCGTCTCTGTCCCGACCCCCCTGTGTACCTGGCGTTTCTGTCCCGACCCCCTGTGTACCTGGCGTTTCTGTCCCGACCCCCCTGTGTACCCGGCGTTTCTGTCCCGACCCCCCTGTGTACCTGGCGTTTCTGTCCCGACCCCCCTGTGTACCTGGCGTTTCTGTCCCGACCCCCCTGTGTACCTGGCGTTTCTGTCCCGACCCCCTGTGTACCTGGCGTTTCTGTCCCGACCCCTCTGTGTACCTGGCGTTTCTGTCCCGACCCCTCTGTGTACCTGGTGTTTCTGTCCCGACCCCTCTGTGTACCTGGTGTTTCTGTCCCGACCCCTCTGTGTACCTGGCGTTTCTGTCCCGACCCCTCTGTGTACCTGGCGTTTCTGTCCCGACCCCTCTGTGTACCTGGCGTTTCTGTCCCGACCCCTCTGTGTACCTGGCGTTTCTGTCCCGACCCCTCTGTGTACCTGGCGTTTCTGTCCCGACCCCTCTGTGTAACTGGTGTTTCTGTCCCGACCCCTCTGTGTACCTGGCGTTTCTGTCCCGACCCCTCTGTGTACCTGGTATTTCTGTCCCGACCCCCTGTGTACCTGGTGTTTCTGGCGTCGTTTGCGCTCCTGTTCAATCTTCTGTTGCTTCTCCAGTTTCTCTGTGATGCGGGCCTCACGGAGGGACTGCCGCTTGCTGCGCTTGTAGGCCTTAGCGTTGAGGGCCGTCTCCAGGGCCGTGTCACGACGCATACACACCACTACCTCCTGACGCAGCTGTCTCTGGAAATTTAGCAGCCTCAGGGCCTTTAGCTCGATGTTGGCTTTGGTGCGCAGGTCTCCGGCTAGAGACCCTGGTAGATGCTCCAGCTCCTGGATACGGTGGGTGATACGAGCCTGCAGCCTGTACTCTCTCTCCTGGAGGATCTCTACTGGGTCCAGGCCACGGGGCTTCTGGATAGGCGTGATGCGGTTCTGTTTCTGGTGCAGCACCATAGGTGGGGGCTGGGGGGGCTGCCCGGGGGACTGGGTCTGGGGGGGCATGACCGGGGAGGCAGCAGGGGGCACGGAGGGGGGAGCAGGGGAGGGTCTCCCAGTGGGCTGAGGGGGAATCAGCTTCTGGGGAGCACTGGATGGAGCAGCAGCATTCACCATGGGCCCTAGAACATATGGCATTGAAATAATTATTAGTTCTACCATTGATTCTACAGTGTTTTGGTGCAATTATTATCTGTTTAATATGTGTGTATTCCTTGTTTAATTTATTTTTAACTAGACAAGTCAGTTTACACTGACGGCCTACCGTTGTGATAGGTCTGGTGAAACTATCAGCACAGGAAAGAGAAGAACATGGACTAAAAACCCTACAGACGAGTGCTCTCTCCACACAGGTGAATCACTGCCCAGGGGTCAAGCTGAGCCTCACCTTCGGGCCATTGTTTAGGGGGTCCATTGGTGGGCTGGCCCTGCATACCAGGGGGAACACCTGAGGGTCCTGGAGGAGGCATGTTTGGGCCTACCATTCCTGCAAGATGACATTAGAAATGATCAGACACTGCCTGGGCATTCATGCCTACTGAAGTCTAGTTAACGTAGAAAATGGTGCCTGAACTGAGAACATGTGTTCAAGTTTCACCACCAGGGGTCTCCGTTCAGCATTCAAATGATTTATTTTATTTGTTTGAGAGAGAGAACATTTGTGTGTCATTCATAGGGTTGCAAAACTCATTGGCAGCCTGTGTAGCATAACTTTGTACATTCCCCCCCTCACCATGAGGTCTGTTGTAGTTTGCTGGTGGCTGTCCAGGCCCCGCTCCAGGCCCAGAGGAAGGGGGCATGTTGGGCATCCCTGGCTGCTGCTGCATCCCTGGCATGGGCCTCTTGCCCTGCACAGCCATCTGCAGGTGGTCTGGCAGGGGCTGGCTGCGAGACAGCATCTTGTAGGCCATGATCTGAGCCCTGAGCTGGTGTAGCTGGTTTTGGTTGAAGGGGGTGGGTCCACCTGGCCCAACACCGCCTGGCCCAGAACCACCACTCGGACCTGCGACCCCAACGCGGTTCTGCTGGCCCATGGCCTGGGGGTCACCTCCCTCCATGGGGACACCTGGGCCAGAGGGCATCATGGGGCCGGGGGGAGGGCCGTTGGCTGGCACGGGGCTGGGAGAGTGCTCAGAACCCCCCAGTGGAGAGGGGTAGCCTGGGGAGGAGAGACAACAGCACAGGTGAGAAAAGTAATCTTCCCTGGGAATGGTAGGGCATGACTGTCCCTTTAACTGAGAACGGTGGGAAACTGATTTGAATGACTAAAATAAATGGCTAGATACATCGAAAATGGTGGCGAAATGGATGCCAACAGACTAGTAGAAATGTTAAACAAATCCAGACTGGTATTATGATTATGAGCTGGACTGGCGATACAAAGACTTACAAATTAGTCTAACAGACATGCGCACATTACAGCTGAGCCTTGCCCTCTGTCACACCAGTCAATACAGGGTAGAAGAGTCAACAGAAAAACACCCTCTCCTGTGTTACAGTAATTCAACAGCCCCTCTGTCCCTCTCTCCTTGGTGACTGAGTAGTTTTGTAGCAGACAGCTGCCACCAGCATTGTCTGAAAGGGGAAGCCTCATGCCCCCCCCCCCATCTGAGCGTCTGCTGCTCACACTACCCAACAAAAGACAGAAGTGAAAGTGGAGAAACTAGCTGGTTGAGTTCACAGTACAAGTGCACACGCGTCTGCACGAGTTAGCATTCTCTTCTCAGGTAATTGGCTTTAAAAACAATTGTGCTTAACTCTAAAATCATAAGCACCATATTTAGAGCATATGGAAAGCTAATAAGTTGACCTTTTGTGTAAAGCTCCTTCAACAACAGAGTCAATGTTTCCTCTATCCTCTATGCAATCTAATCAGTACCCATGGTATGGTACCTTGGGAATGTTGGTCCATGGGGCTAGGAGGGGGTCCCATTCCAATGTGGCCTCCACCTGGTCTCATGCCCATGCTCTTCATCGATCCATAGCGAGGGTCATCAGACATGCCCTTCTCATGCATGCCTTCCATAGGCTGGGAGAAGACAACACACATTAATACATTAACATAAGCATGTCCTACTTAGATAGCACATACATTTCTTATATACAGTAAAGGAAGAATAGATTAATGCTAACCTAGTATATATATTTTTTTAAGTTGTCCAAAAATGTTACCGCACACATTACATTTAAGGATGTGCCCGTTTTCTGTCTTACTTTGTGCATCTGATGCATATTCTCCTGAGGATATACTGAGGGCCCCTGTTGTGGGTGGGAGTGCCCAGAGGCTGGGGGACCTGGGCTGGGTCCCATCATGCTATGAGCAGAGCCCGGGGAAGGGCTGGGGCCCATCATTGCTCCTGGAGAAGGCCCCGGTCCTGGGGAGGGGCCCGGCCGAGGCGTCCCTCCCATGGGGGGGTCTGGGGTGGACATCTCTCAGCTGAGTCTGAGAATGTGACAGCACCAAGCACCACTCTGCAGAGAGGACAAATTACAGATGATACTGACCAAATTGTAGTTGACAATCTTTTTTTGCGTTTGTTGGCTGAACCTGCACCAAATCTCCAGTGGTTTACCTCCATAGCTTGTTTTCCATTATCTTTTTTTTGTGCAATTTTATTTCCATGACGGATCAAAAAACATGTTTTCTCATGACTCTTGTCCCTCTGCAGCAGCAGACATATGGTATTATAATTTGATTTTAAGGCTCGTATGAATATCCTGCTTTATATAATATTTGTGTCATTATCACAAATCAACTGCATTATACTTAAATACTTCAACCAGTAAAATGGCTCTTTGGCTTTTGCCACAGCATTTATCAATGAGCGTTAGGATTCTAGCTAACAATTGATGCATCCAAAAAAGTTATTCTGCAAAGACGACAACCAACTATAATCTTAGCAACTTTCAAGCAAGAATCAAAACATAATTGTAAGCGTATGAGAACCTTAGTCCCCTCCTGCACTCCCTGTTCAGTCACAACTGCATGGTCCACACACACCAACACAGTCCCGAAGAAGGCACGACAATGCCTCATTCCCCACAGGAGGCTGAAAAGATTTGGCAAGGGCCCTCAGATCCTCAATAAGTTACACTGCTGCACCATTGAGAGCATCTTTTTTTTTTCCAATTTCGTGGTATCCAATTGTTGTTGTAGTAGCTACTATCTTGTCTCATCGCGACAACTCCCGTACGGGCTCGGGAGAGACGAAGGTTGAAAGTCACGCGTCCTCCGATACACAACCCAACCAGCCGCACTGCTTCTTAACACAGCGCACATCCAACCCGGAAGCCAGCCGCACCAATGTGCCGGAGGAAACACCGTGTACCTGGCAACCTTGGTTAGCGCGCACTACGCCCGTCCCGCCACAGGAGTCGCTGGTGCGCGATGAGACAAGGACATCCCTACCGACCAAGCCCTCCCTAACCCGGACGACGCTAAGCCAATTGTGCGTCGCCCCACAGACCTCCCGGTCGGAGCCGGTTACGACAGAGCCTGGGCACGAACCCAGAGTCTCTGATGGCACAGCTGGCGCTGCAGTACAGCGCCCTTAACCACTGCGCCACCCGGGAGGCCCCATTGAGAGCATCTTGACAGGCTGCATCATCGCTTGGCATCCAAATGCAAGGCACTACATAGGGTAGTGCGTAAGGCACAGTACATAACTTGGGCGACCTCCCTGAATTCCATGACCTCTTTACCAGGCGGGGTAAGAGGAAAAACACTAGAAATTGTCAGACTCCAGTCACCCATGTCATAGACTGTTCTTTCTGCTACTGCACGAGAAGCGGTACCAACGCTGGAACCAACAGGACCCTTAACAGTTTCTACCCCCAAGCCAAAAGACTGCTAAATAGTTAACCAAATAGCGACACAGACTTTCTGCATTGACCCCCTTAAGCACTAACCCTGACTCATCATATACACTGCTGCTACTTCTTATTATCTATCCTGTTGCCTAGTCACTTTACCCCTACCTATATGTATAGCTATCTACCTCAATTCCCTCGTACCTCTGCACATCGACTCAGTACGGGTACCTCTGTGTATAGCCAAGTTATCGTTACTCATTGTGTATTTTGGCTATTCCTCATGTTATTTTAATATTTTCCCCTGCATTGCTGGGAAGTTAGTCTACACCTGTTCGTTGTGAAGCATTTGATTTGTTGAAAGACACCAATGTTCTGTTGATCTTCAGTTTGCACAGGCCCACCTAAAGACCTCTAGATGATTACAGATGCCTGCCTTTGATAATACAACCCATATCACAAATCAATTATAAAATGGTATACTTTTATTAATAATTGCTTCCCTCAAATATAATAATTGCAGATAGTTGGAGAGAAATATGCTCGAATGACCAAATATTTTTCCCAGTGTGTGGCGATTGACAGAATGAGGAGAGTTCTTGTTTGGAAACCTTATACTCAGACGAGGTGATTCAGATGATGCTGCCCAGGAGCAGCTGCATGCATAAAAAGAACTCCCTCCCATACACTCCCGACAGAATAAACATAAAAGGTAAACAGCAACCATGATGTGTGGTTAAAGTTGTCGACATCATGACATTCATGTTAGTGAGACGAGTAACGTTATAGCTAGCTATTTAAACGATTGAGAGTGGAATCGATTGTCGTTCCTCCTCACTAGATATTGTTATGTTAACAGTTATGTCCAAGGAGTGATGCATTCTCTTTGGTGAGACAGTAGTAGCTTGATACTGTAAACCCTTCTACCGGCGACTTGACTTAAGCTAGCTAGCTTTAGTAAAACACGGATATTTAGCTAGCTAGTGGCCCATAGTTGCCGGTTGCAGTTGGTAATCGTAGAAATTGAATTACGGTAGCTAACTGGGTAAAGACTTCGTTCGTTAACTACTTGCTAAATATTTAGTTGTAGACGCTAACTAACCAACGTTGTAAAAAAAAAAACTGTTAACGGATGCTAAGCTAATGTGGTGTAGTTAGCTTAGCTTGGCTAGAAAGCTAGCTATGTATAGTAACTCAGTTCCGTTTACAACACAGGTCAGAAACCATTCAGTCATGTGATGTGCTAACAAACATTGTTTTCTAGCTACATAATGTGTATAAAATGAAAACTAAAAACACAAAGAAACCCTGCCAGACAGTTGGCTAACGTTAGCTGGTATAGTCTCTACTAGCCGAACATGCTGTCGTTACAAAATGTATGGTGAGAATTGGGTTATTTTGCTGACTTTGGAGATGCAGCAAGAGAGTAAAGGTTAAACAATCCTTTCAGTTGATTGATCCAACCTGCATCCCGTACCCCCGCTCTAGCTAGACAGATACATTTACCAAAAACACAATTCATTCATTTCACTCTGACGCCAGTCTGCACTGCAGACAAGACTAATAAATATGTCGGTCTTGATGCTAACGTTCCTTCCAACCCAACGATAAGCAAAGGGTATTAGAAACTGAAATTACGTCTCAATAATCCAAATAAGGATAACATCGACGAAGTATTACAAATAAAATGGTTGAATCTGACTTACATTGAAATCACCCTTCGCCGATAGGTCCCTTCGATTTCCAACGCTAGCCAGAAACAAAGAGCGACCAAGCCTGTTAGCTTTTTTTCTCTCGCCACCCCCACTTCTCGTCTGATTGTATCACCAAGGAACGGCCTTCACTACAGCAACGGTGATACAAGAGCGCCCCCCCTACACGTTCATCCCCCATGAACGACTGGAAAATCAACGCATGCCCAGTCTAGGCCCCATTGCAGAGAAGAATGTGGGCGAAGTATGTCGACGTGGGGGATGGGTGTACAAGTTATTATAGAACAGCATTATTACACGTAGTAAAATAAGATAATGAGGGATCCTTGTTGATAGTAGTCATTGACAGTAATAATGAAATCAATTGAGCTCCGTTTACATACATTTTTCTGCCTGAATAAAATGTGCAATGTCAAAAAAGCATTTGCCGATGTCAACACAAGCTTTTTTATTTTTTTCCCTAGGCAAGTCAATTAAGAACAAATTCTTATTTACAATGACGGCCAAACCCGGACGACATTGAGCGTATTGTGCGCCACCCTATGGGACCCCCAATCACATCTGGATTCGAACTGGCGTGACGCTTCTAGCACTGAGATGTAGTGCCTTACACGGAACCCAAACCGGCTGCGCACGAGCGCTATCGTGCATAAATGTATCTTGTCCCCCTACACTAAACGCGATCACGACACGCAGGTTAAAATATAAAAACAACCTCTGAACTAATTAGTGTTGGTTCAGAGTTTGTTTTGATATTTTAACCTGCGTGTCGTGCTCGCGTTTGGTGTAGGGGGACGAAATACATTTATGCACGATGGCGCACGCGCGCAGCCGGTTTGGGTTCCGCGTTTGACCGCTGCGCCGCTCAGGCTCGCCGCTAGATGGCGTAGTATAGGCTTGGGCCTTCCGCAAATGACTTGTGTGGGAATGATACTATAAAGACACAGAAGAGCCTTGTCTAGAATAACTCCTGAGCTGCAAAATAGAAAGTAAACATGATTTAGGCTAGGCCTATTCCACTATCTAAATATGTGTGTTATTTCATGGACATATAATTGCATAATGTATTTTTATAGCCATGTGGGGCTACTGTAGTGAGCATGTAACCTAATGAATCACACTTTTTCCAGTATTTGGGAGCACGGACTTATATTAGGCATTATATTAGGCATTTTGACCGTTGTATTTGCAAATTCCAGTCTGTATGTAGGCATGTTATAGCCATTTGCATTGCACAACCCCAGCACACAGAGGCTATATCCATAACAAATAACAGACAAAACAAAATATTGATTAAGTGTTGGCTATAACCTGTCTTGAGCGAAATAGTCTTGACTATTTGGGACCCATTGGCTATCCATAGCCTATTCTTAGTGCCAGATCTGTTTTTCCCTATCAGCCACTGCATATCCTTCAACTGTTTTGTTTAAAATGTATTTAGAGGCTATATTTAGAGGCCTGTGAGCTAGGGTATTTTTTTAAGGGGAGGCCTATAATAAAAACAGTTATAAAACACAAATAGAATTCTACAATTATTCCACAATACAGCTGTACCCAAAATGATAGCTTACATTGCAATGCTTCAAGTTGATGGCCCATTGTTTTATTTGGATAGACCTAAATTAAACATTGAATAATTAAAATGATAGGCTACTTGATAATTTAGATACCTTTGAATACGCACATGGATTTCAATAAACAAACATAAGACTGTTCTATTCTCTTTGATTAATTCCTATTGGAACTCAGAAAACAGAATGGATGACATACTGACTAAACTGAATGATGAATTAAATGTTGAAATATGTTGGGATGATGAGTTGCACGCATTGTGCATGCTCTGTACTTTATTTGGCTAGTAGGCAAATAGGCCTACATTAGGGTATAATGACTATGGCTGCATGCCCCCAGAAAGGCATCTTCTGAGGCTGAAGGGTGCTTTTCCAAAGGTGCATAGTGCTGTGGTGCTGCATCGAGATCACAAGCTCTTCAACTGGGCAGCTGTCACACAATGGAGGGAATAGCCTACATGGAGACTACTTAAGACCACTGCAACAGAGTTATTGTAACGTGTGGGAATAAGATCATGCTAGACTTGGCCTGCGTTTAACCTCTCCCTTGTTCATTTTAAAGGCCATATGTCCATGACCCGATTCATATAAATCATGTCAAATTATTTTAAATTCATATTAACCCCTCCTACAGAATATGCTTTGGCAAGTTTGAGTGATTAAATAAATGTCAAAATATTCTAGAAAAAATATTTTGAGTGGCAGTCTCCAGTGGTCATACATAATTCATAGATTCACCAAACATCTGTTTCATTATTTCTGGTATATACTACTGGTTATGATTGCAGACAGAGAATGGGATGGTGCGGTACTAATTAGTCATATTTTGATTAAGTGCATGCATGGGGATGTCCACATAACCCAGAGATATGCCCATGCTGTAGAGATACACCTAGCTGACTGAAACTTCACTGTTGTAGGCATAATACAGCTAGTGCTATCTAGACCTGAGAGGGCAAAGAAATCCATTACATTAGCTACCTAAATGTGAAGTAAACTCAACTAGGGAGTAATAGAGAATGGAGACTTTTTACTTGAAAACGTGCAGGATTACTTTCCGGTTTCTCCGGCTTCCAATTGTTATTATTTTTTACATTGTGTTATGGTTGTTCGTGTAGCACTCCAAACAGGCCGTTTGGTGTACGTTTTTTGTTTGTTGGTGAGACGAAACTGCCAAAACTCTGAAAGGTATTATTGTACGTCAGAATTGCAAGATTTGTTCAAGCCTAAAATGTTAGTACGTAACCATAACGTGGTGTTTGTATGTTCACAGATTCAATTTCACGTTTACATTTTTTTGTTTCACACATGGCTTTTCTTACGATCCTAACAATTTACATATGAATTTTCTTACGATCTTACCGATATGTACGTTCAACCTTTTGTCAGCTATCTGGCTCCATAGAAAAACTACGACATTTACCTGGATTTCACTCTGCAAGTAGCACTGCTGGTGATTTGAAAAGTCAGTCAATCAATCAATAATATAATACTCTTAGAAAAAATGTTTATTTAATTTACAATCTGTAGAAAATATGACAATAGAAAGGTTCCAAACTTTTGCATTACAGCTGAAAAATATATGGCAAATAGACATCAAAACTGAATGGTGTTCAGAGATGGATGGGAGGGGTTGAGAGGAGCTGAAGGGTGGTACCAAAAAATAACAAAAAACAAGATAACTAAAGTAAAATGTACTGTGTCCATAAAATGTACAGTATGTATAAGCTGGAAGTAGAAGCCTAAGTGTTGTTGCCCATTAGTTTAATCCGAAAAGGGGAGGGGTGGCAGTGTTATGGGAAAATAAAACCGACAATATATATATATATATAAATCTGTCAAAGTTTGGGGACACACCTAGTCATTCAAGGGTTTTTCTTTATTTGTACTATTCTATACATTGTAGAATAATAGTGAAGACATCAAAACTATGAAATAACACATGAAATCATGTAAGTAACCAAAAATAAGTGTTAAGCAAATCAAAATATGTTATATTTTTCAAAGTTGCCACCCTTTGCCTTGGTGACAGCTTTACACACTCTTGGCATTCTCTCAACCAGCTTCATGAGGTAGTCACCTGGAATACTTTTCCAACAGTCTTGAAGGGGTTTCCACATATGCTGAACTCTTGTTGGCTGCTTTTCTTCACTCTGTGGTCCAAGAAATCCCAAACCATCTCAATTGGTTTGAGGTCGGGTGATTGTGGAGGCCAGGTCATCTGATGCAGCACTCCATCACTCTCCTTCTTGGTCAAATAGGCCTTACACAGCCCGAAGGTGTGTTGATTCATTGTCCTGTTGAAAAACAAATGATAGTCCCACTAAGCGGAAACCAGATGGGATGGCGTATTGCTGAAGAATGCTGTCGTAGCCATGCAAGTTAAGTGTGCCTTGAATTCTAAATAAATCACAGTGTCAACAGCAAAGCACCCCCACACCATCACACTTCCTCCTCCATGCTTCACGGTGGGAACCACACATGCAGAGATCATCTGTTCACCTACTCTGCGTCTCACAAAGACACGGCAGTTGGAGTCAAAAATTTCGAATTTGGACTCATCAGACCAAAGGACAGATGTCCAAGGTCTAATGTTCATTGCCTGTGTTTCTTGGCCCAAGCTGGTGTCCTTTAGTAGTGGTTTCTTTGCAGCAGTTTTACCATGAAGGCCTGATTCACGCAGTCTCCTCTGAACAGTTGATGTTGAGATGTCTGTTACTTGAACTCTGTGAAGCATTTATTTGTGCTTCAATCTGTGGTGCAGTTAATTGCCGATTTTTGAGGCTGGTAACTGTAATGAACTTACTTATCTTCTGCATCAGAGGTAACTCTGTGTCTTCCTTTCCTGTGGCGGTCCTCATGAGAGCCAGTTTCATCATAGCGCTTGATGGTTTTTGTGACTGCACTTAAAGAAACGTTTAAAGTTCTTGACATTTTCCGGATTGACTGACCTTTGTGTCTTAAAGTAAATATGGTCTATTGTTTCTCTTTGCTTATTTGAGCTGTTCTTACCATAATATGGACTTGGTATTTTACTCAGGTATCTTCTGTATACCACCCCGACCTTGTCACAACACAACTGATTGGCTCAAGTGCATTAAGGAAATAAATTCCACAAATTAACTTTATCAAGGCACACCTGTTAATTGAAATGCATTTCAGATTACTTCCTCATGAAGCTGGTTGAGAGAATGCCAAGAGTGTGAAAAGCTGTCAAGGCAACAGGTGGCTACTTTTGACAAATCTCAAATATCAAATATATTTTGATTTGTTTAACACTTTTTTGGTTACTACATGATTCCATGTGTGTTATTTCATAGTTTTGAAGTCTATACTATTATTCTACAATGTAGAAAATAGTAAAAATAAAGAAACTCTGGAATGAGTAGGTGTGTCTAAACCTTTGACTGGTACTGTAAATAAACAGCCATAAAATACATGTGGGATTGGAAATGATACAGATATTTACACTGATAGAAGCCACAATCAATTTGCAACATTTGAGCTTATCTAACACCCCCTGCACCCCCTGTATGGCGACACTGGCTTTTTGAACATATTATTCCAAAATTCATGGACATTAATGTGGAGTTGGTCCCCCCTTTGCTGCTATAACAGCCTCTACTCTTCTGGGAAGGCTTTCCACTAGATGTTGGAACATTGCTGCGGGGACTTGCTTCCATTCAGCCATAAGAGCATTAGTTAGATCGGGCACTGATGTTGGGCGATTAGGCCTGGCTCGCAGTCGGCGTTCCAATTCATCCCAAAGGTGTTCGATGGGATTGAGGTCAGGGCTCTGTGCAGGCCAGTCAAGTTCTTCCACACCAATCTCGGTAAACCATTTCTGTATGGACCTCACTTTGTGCATTGGGCTATTGTCATGCTGAAACAGGAAAGGGCCTTCCCCAAACTGTTGCCAAAAAGTTGGAAGCACAGAATCGTCTAGAATGTCATTGTACGCTGTAGCGTTAAGATTTCCCTTCACTGGAACTAAGGGGCCTAACCCAAACCATGAAAAACATCCCCAGACCATTATTCCTCCTCCACCAAACTTTACAGTTGGCACTATGCAGTCGGTCAGGAAGCTTTCTCCTGGCATCCGCCAAAGCCAGATTCGTCCGTCGGACTGCCAGATGGTGAAGCGTGATTCATCACTCCAGAGAACGCGTTTCCACTGCTCCAGAGTCCAATGGCGGTGAGCTTTACACCACTCCAGTCGACGCTTGGCATTGCGCATGGTGATCTTAGGCTTGTGTGCGTCTGCTCGGCCATGGAAACCCATTTCATGAAGCTCCCGACGAACAGTTCTTGTGCTGACGTTGCTTCCAGAGGCAGTTCGAAACTCGGTAGTGAGTGTTGCAACGGAGGACAGACGATTTTTACTCGCTACGCTCCTCAGCACTCGAGCCTGCAGCCTGTACTCTCTCTCCTGGAGGATCTCCACTGGGTCCAGGCCACGGGGCTTCTGGATGGGCGTGATGCGGTTCTGTTTCTGGTGTAGCACCATGGGTGGGGGCTGCCCTGGGGACTGAGTCTGGGGGGGCATGACCGGGAAGGCAGCAGGGGGCACGGAGGGGGGAGCAGGGGAGGGTCTCCCAGTGGGCTGAGGGGGAATCAGCTTCTGGGGGGCACTGGATGGAGCAGCAGCATTCACCATGGGCCCTAGAACATATGGCGTTGAAATAATTATTAGTTCTACCATTGATTCTACAGTGTTTTGGTGCAATTATTATCTGTTTAATATGTGTGTATTCCTTGTTCAATTTCTTTTAACTAGACAAGTCAGTTTACAATGACGGCCTACCGTTGTGATAGGTCTGGTGAAACTATCAGCACAGGAAAGAGAAGAACATGGACTAAAAACCCTACAGACTAGTGCTCTCTCCACACAGGTGAATCACTGCCCAGGGGTCAAGCTGAGCCTCACCTTCGGGCCATTGTTTAGGGGGTCCATTGGTGGGCTGGCCCTGCATACCAGGGGAAACACCTGAGGGTCCTGAAGAAGGCATGTTTGGGCCTACCATTCCTGCAAGATGACATTAGAAATGATCAGACACTGCCTGGGCATTCATGCCTACTGAAGTCTAGTTAACGTAGAAAATGGTGCCTGAACCAGTTTCACCACCACCAATGTTAAGCATTTCAATTATTTATTTTCTTTGTTTGAGATGAGCAGCATGTGCGTGATTGACTGTAATTATGCGCATTTGTGTGTCATTCATAGGGTTGCAAAACTCATTGACAGGCTGTGTAGCATAAACTTGCATGTGTCCACCCTACTCACCATGAGGTCTGTTTGCTGGTGGCTGTCCAGGCCCCGCTCCAGGCCCAGAGGAAGGGGGCATGTTGGGGATCCGTGGCTGCTGCTGCATCCCTGGCATGGGCCTCTTGCCCTGCACGGCCATTTGCAGGTGGTCTGGCAGGGGCTGGCTGCGGTCCAGCATCTTGTAGGCCATGATCTGGGCCCTGAGCTGGTGCAGCTGGTTTTGGTTGAAGGGGGTGGGTCCACCTGGCCCAACCCCACCTGGCACAGAACCACCACTCAGGACACCACTGAGGTTCTGCTGGGCCATGGCCTGGGGGTCACCACCCTCCATGGGGACACCTGGGCCAGAAGGCATCATGGGGCAGGGTGGAGGGCCGTTGGCTGGCACGGGGCTGGGAGAGTGCTCAGAACCCCCCAGTGGAGAGGGGTAGCCTGGGGAGGAGAGACAACAGCACAGGTGAGAAAAGTAATCTTCCCCGGGAATGGTAGGGCATGACTGTCCCTTTAACTGAGAACAGTGGGAAACTGATTTGAATGACTAAAATAATGGCTAGATACATCGAAAATGGTGGTGAAATGGATGCTAACAGACCAGGAGAAATGTTAAACAAATCCAGACTGGTATTATGATTATGAGCTGGACTGGCGATACAAACACTTTACAAATCAGTCTCTAAGAGACATGCACACATTACAGCTGAGCCTCGCGCTCTGTACATATTATCTGAATTACCTCAACACCCCCGCACATTGACTCTTTACCGGTACCCACTGTACATAACCCTGCTATTGTTATTTACTGCTGCTCTTTATTATTTGTTCATCTTATCTCGTACTTTTTTAAAGGTATTTTCCTAAAACTGCATTGTTGGTTAAGGGCTTGTAAGTAAGCATTTCACTGTAAGGGCTACACCTGTTGTATTCGGCACATGTGACAAATAACAATTTGATTTGATTTGTCACCAGTCAATACAGGATAGAAGAGTCAACAGAAAAACACCCTCTCCTGTGTTACAGTATTTCAACAGCCCCTCTGTCCCTCTTTCCTTGGTGACTGAGTAATTTTATAGCAGACAGCTGCCACCAACATTGTCTGAAAGGGGAAGCCTCATGCCCCCCCATCTGAGCGTCTGCTGCTCACGCTACACAACAAAAGACAGAAGTGAAAGAGGAGAAACTAGCTGGTTGAGTTCACAGTAAAAGTGCACACGCGTCTGCACGAGTTAGCATTCTCTTCTCAGGTAATTGGCTTTAAAAACAATTGTGTTTAACTCTAAAATCATAAGCACCATATTTAGAGCATATGGAAAGCTAATAAGTTGACCTTTTGTGTAAAGCTCCTTCAACAACAGAGTCAATGTTTCCTCTATCCTCTATGCAATCTAATCAGTACCCATGGTATGGTACCTTGGGAATGTTGGTCCATGGGGCTAGGAGGGGTTCCCATTCCAATGTGGCCTCCACCTGGTCTCATGCCCATGCTCTTCATTGGTCCATATGGAGGGTCATCAGACATGCCCTTCTCATGCATGCCTTCCATAGGCTGGGAGAAGACAACACACATTAATACATTAACATAAGCATGTCCTACTTAGACAGCACATACATTTCTTATGTACAGTAAAGGAAGAATAGATTAATGCAAAAAAAGTATCATAAAATGGTACCACAGACCATAGCAGACATTTAACATACATTACAGTTATGGATACGCCCATTTTCTGTCTTACTTTGTGCATCTGATGCATATTCTCCTGAGGATATACTGAGGGCCCCTGTTGTGGGTGGGAGTGCCCAGAGGCTGGGGGACCTGGGCTGGGTCCTATCATGGGGAATTTTGCTTAAAACAGTGAACCTTTAAAAAAAAAAATTATGTTACCTTATTTAACTAGGCAAGTACGTTAAGAACAAATTCTTATTTTCAATGACGGCCTAGGAACAGTGGGTTAAGTGTCTGTTCAGGGACACATGGCAATTCTCGGTCTTGTGGCATATTTTGGTTAAACTATAAACTATTGCACCTCTCTGCATGCACAGTGCATTCTTCCATCACATGTACAGCTGATTCTCAAGATCTTGCACAATAATGAGATGCTATTCAGCCCACACTACTACACTGTCTGAGCCCAAAACTACATGCTTTCTGGTAAGTTTTGATTACAATATTGGGTGGGGTTAATATTTTTTTGGTTAACTAGTAAATAGTAGCCTACAGTAAAGTGTTTAAATCATTTCTAACTTGTTAACATTTCTGCTAGTTAGTTTTTGCTACCATGTGGGATTTAGCTTGCTTGAGCCTGCTAACTGAGGAGTGTTAATTCACCTGTTTCCATACATGTTTCATTTTAAAACATTTATCTTACAAAGGGAGTTGTTTAATCTAACTGCTTAACTATTTATCTGTACATGGAATTGTATTTAGTTTTTTTTACTCATTTTTTTTCTGATCTTTACAGGAAAATGTCACAGGCATTATCTGATGTGTGGAGACATTTCACTGCAGCTAACGTAGAAGGAAAAGCTTTGTACATTTGCAAATACTGTGCCAAATCATATGTGAAAAATGCAAAAAAGATATAGAATCATCTGGCCAAGTGCATAAAGTTACCTCAGCGCTCACAACAATCAACCTCTGACAAAAGTCCCTCTAATTCTATTTGAGGTGAATATTATGAATCAGACACCTTATCGATAGCAACAGCTCATGGTCCTCCTGGAATCAGAAGTTTGTTTTGACTCAATGGGGGAACGTAGTCAGAGAAATGCTGATGAATGTCTTGCTTGAGCCGTGTATGCAACTGGTTCACCTCTGATGCTCAAAGGCAATGTGTATTGGAAAAGATTTCTGAATGTTCTTCGCCCAGCATACACCCCTCCAACCAGACATGCTTTATCTACTAATTTGCTGGATGCAGAGTTCAAGTCAAGATCAAGCAAAGCAAATCATAGAAAAAGCACAGTGCATTGCAATCATCTCCTGATGGGTGTTCGTGGCCAAGGAATAATTAACTACATCATCTCCACCCCTCAACCAGTATTCTACAAGAGCACAGACACAAAGGACAACAGACACACCAGTCTCTACATTGCAGATTAGCTGTCATCAATGACCTTGGACCACAGAAGGTATTTGCGCTGGTGACAGACAATGCTGCGAACATGAAGGCTGCTTGGTCTAAGGTGGAGGAGTCCTACCCTCACATCACACCCATTGGCTGTGCTGCTCATCCATTGAATTTGCTCCGCAAGGACATCATGGCACTGAAAACAATGGATAAACTCTACAAGAGAGCCAAGGAAATGGTTAGATATGTGAAGGGTCATCAAGTTAAAGCAGCAATCTATCTCACCAAGCAAAGTGAGAAGAATAAGAGCACCACATTGAAGCTGCCCAGCAACACCCGTTGGGGTGGTGTTGTCATCATGTTTGACAGTCTCCTGGAGGGGAAGGAGTCTCTCCAAGAAATGGCCATATCACAGTATGCTGATATGGACAGCCCCATCAAGAGGATCCTCCTGGATGATGTATTTTGGGAGAGTGGTAAGCAGCCTGAAATTCCTGAAACATATAGCAGGATTGAGGGTGACAATGCCATCCTGTCTGATGTTCACACTGCTTGCAGATGTAAGAGAAGAAATCCATACTACCCTGCCCACTTCACTGTTGCTCCAAGCAGAGGAAACTGCAGTTCTGAAATACATCAAAAAGCATAAAAACTTCTGCCTGAAGCCCATACACGCCGCGTGTACATGTTGGACCCCAAGTATGCTGCCAAGAGCATTCTGTCTGGTGCAAAGATCACTACCGTGTCTCACCACCATGACCTGGATGAGGGCAAGATTCTTAACAGTCTGGTGAAGTACACTTCCAAGCAAGGGCTTTGGGATGGAGATGCAATCGTGCCAACATATGGCAGTCATGCCAACATATCTCATCAGCTACCTGGTGGAAGGGACTTTGTGGATCTGAGTCTGTTTCCCCTGTTGCCTCCATTATCCTCCAAATCCCACCAACAGCCGCCGCCTCAGAGCGCAACTTGTCCTTGTTTGTGAACACACACACCAAAGCACGCAACAGGCTGACCAATACATGGGTTGACAAATTGGTAGCCATCCAGGCAAATTTGAGGCTTTTTGAGCCAACCTCAACAAGGTGGGAAAATGACCGTGAAGATGAGGCCTCAGAGTCTGATGTTCAAGTGGTGGACATTGAGGTGGTCCAGGGAGAAGACATGGAAGCCTGAGAGGAAGACAACCAAAGCTTTAGTTTCATTTTAAAGATGTATGTTGAAAACGTTTTTGCGAGATGCGATGGATCATTGGGGATCATTCCCTTTATTTTGTTGTTCATCCCATGTGAAGAGTCAACTCATTTAATGAAAGTTCAATTCATAACATGTTTTATTATTATTATTCTATTGGAAGGATTTTAAAATGTTAAATTATGTTTACTTATGATAAGGTAAATGGTTTATGTTTCTGTCTCCATATGATATGGTAAATATATCCAATGCAAAAAACATCTACATTTAAATGGTATTAATTTGGCATATTCCCGTTCCACGGAAAGTTTCCACCTCTGAATATTCCCCAAAATTTGATATTCTTCAAAGTAACCACCCTTTGCCTTGACAGCTTTGCACACTTGGCATTCTCACAACCAAAATTCACCAACGCTACACATACCTTTGTCTCATGCCCTTCTGCACACCTAGGAACCTCCCTCCTATACTGCTGTCACATGCCCATTAGATTAGCATGACACACCTGTAACGTTAACATCGTAATGTATTCGGTACAAAAGCTCGTACAGGGAGGGATAACCGATACAACATCACTTTGCCGGGCTAAGACTCGACATTAAAAAAAACACAATGACTCCTCTGTTTCTCCACTCAAGCCACACAGTCCGCGTCGCACCAAACGAAGAGCATCACGAACACCGGGAATCTTCCCCTGGCTTCAGATGGTCCACTTTCATCCCTACCCCGATTACCTACCTCACTCATTTTAATGGCGCCCTATACTTGAGAGCAAAACAATTCACATATCCTGACCGTTTGACGCGAAGCGCCAGCTTCATCTGACCCAACACAGAAACACAAACAATCACAAGACCACTTCGGGTTACCTTCACCGATTCCACACCACCCAACTCCATTTTCACCCACCCTGAAACCACAGATGGATCAACCAAAGGGCAAGGGTCCACTTTTTCCGTAATTTCACTCCTACCGTCACAGACTAATCTTTATCCTAACCCTCCATGTAATCCTCGGGCTCTGAGAACTTCACCACACCTACCACCTCCGATACTTCGCCCTCATTCACTTTCATTTCTCCGGTCTTCGATCCAGGGTACAGATCACACTTTCTACCATTCTTCAACAAACCATCTCCCTTTTCCTCCACTGTTGGCCATTTCAAGCTCACCTTCCTCTATTTTTCCTTCCATTCGTCCTCCGTAATCCAAGTATATGTATCCTGATACGTCTAGGACGCCATTCCCCGCTCGCCCCTGCCCTCCGCATCCAGCTGCGACAGACACTTCAAGTTTGATCACGCCAAACATTTCCCCCACCAAAGATAATGGTAACTCCTTACCCGTCATAACACTTTCAAAACTCGCAGAGATCTACAGTAATTGCAGAGCGCGAGGCACCTAATGTGGTGCATAGCTTGACTAGAAAGCTAGCTAGCAGCAAAACAACCTCCGTTCACAACATATTTACAACATAGCACGCTATATTTGTTTGAGGTCAGAAACCATTCACCCGTGTGATGGGCTACATTTCAAACATTGTTTCCTACATAATAAATGCGAATAAACTGTTACACTGCCAGACAGTTGGCCAACGTTAGCTAATGGTATGGTCTATGCAAGCCGAATATGCTGTTTTAACAAAATGTATGGTGTGAATGACATTGTTTTGCTGACTTTAGAGATGCGGCAAGAGTAAAAGAAAAAATATATATTTCAGATTATGGATCCAACCCGCATCCCGTACCCCGGCTCTAGTTAACTAGATACATTTACCAGAAACGTATTACTTTCAGTCTGCCGCCACTGTCTACAGAGAGACAGACGAATCATGTCGGTCCTGACTACCGTTCCTTCCCAACCAAACGACGAAGTATTATAAATAAAACATGTCCGCCACCAGGCAGAAACTGTGCATCGGTTATCAAAATATGTAGGCTATAGCAATGCTGTATTTCACAATTTCTTGCCTTGTAATGCCTCGTGCAAATTCACTAAAGTAAGGGCTATCAATGAGTAGGCTGAGCTATTCTACACGCACACACTAGCGTTTTTCATAGCGAAGGGAAAGAGGAGCAGGCGAGGGAGAGAGAAGATAGGGTCAGGCAGAAAGACTGTTGGAACCATGCGCATAGGCTGTATTTTGGTAATCTGTATCTAGCTATGCCTCGTAAATTACCAAAAGTATATTAAAGTATATATTAGGCAGTCAGTGAGTATGGCTAAACTGATCTTCATAGTGCCAGTGAATTGAAGTTAAACATTTCCAAATTAGGCCTAAAGGTGCAATAAAAATGACTTAAATGTAAATGTAAATGTAAAAATGATTGCCTATAGCTTAATGAAACTCTGTCTGACTTTTGATGACCTCGGTCAGGGCTCCCCAACCATGTTCATGGAGAGTTCCTGTAGGTTTTTGTTCCAGACCCAGTTGTAGCCTAACTAACTTGATTTCAATTTATCAAGCAGCTAATTTTTGAATAAAATGCGCTAGATTAGGGTTGGAGAGCCATGTCCTAGTTAATAGTTCCCAAAGCAGGATCCCCGCTGAACTTTTTGTAAATGACAAGTTCACTTTCTCAGCCATATACACAATCAAATGTGCATATACCGTTCAGCAGCTGAAATCAGCAGGATGTGGGGCATTGTTATTAGGAAGGACGTCTACCATGAATGGATCGCAAAAATAATGGTTATCAAATCTAACTTTATTTCCAATTTAATCAAATGTATTTATATAGCCCTTCGTACATCAGCTGATATCTCAAAGTGCTATACAGAAACCCAGGCTAAAACCCCAAACAGCAAGCAATGCAGGTGTAGAAGCACGGTGGCTAGGAAAAACTCCCTAGAAAGGCCAAAAACTCCCTAGAAAGGCCAAAACCTAGGAAGAAATCTAGAGAGGAACCAGGCAATGAGGGGTGGCCAGTCCTCTTCTGGCTGTGCCGGGTGGAGATTATAACAGAACATGGCCAAAATGTTCATAAATGACCAGCATGGTCAAATAATAATAATCACAGGCAGAACAGTTGAAACTGGAGCAGCAGCACGGCCAGGTGGACTGGGGACAGCAAGGAGTCATCATGCCAGGTAGTCCTGAGGCATGGTCCTAGGGCTCAGGTCCTCCGAGAGAAAGAAAGAGAGAATTAGAGAGAGCATACTTAAACTCACACAGGACACGGATAAGACAGGAGAAGTACTCCAGATATAACAAAATGACCCTAGCCCCCCGACACAAACTACTGCAGCATAAATACTAGAGGCTGAGACAGGAGGGGTCAGGAGACACTGTGGCCCCATCCGATGATACACCCGGACAGGGCCAAACAGGAAGGATATAACCCCACCCACTTTGCCAAGGCACAGCCCCCACACCACTAGAACCGGCCAGGCAGAGACAGCAAGGGCAGTTCGTTGTTCCAGAGCCTTTCCGTTCACCATCACACTTCTGGGCCAGACTACACTCAATCATATGACCCACTGTAAGCAAGCCCATGCAATGCTTTGTAGGTTAGCAGTAAAAACCATGAAATCAGCCCTTGCCTTGACAGGAAGCCAGTGTAGGGAGGCTAGCACTGGAGTAATATGATAACATTTTTTGGTTCTAGTCAGGATTCTAGCAGACATATTTAGCACTAACTGAAGTTTATTTAGTGCTTTATCCGGGGTTGCCGGAAAGTAGAGCATTGCAGTAGTCTAACCTAGAAGTAACAAAAGCATGGATTAATTTCTCTGCATAATTTTTTGACAGAAAGTTTCTGATTTTTGCAATGTTACGTAGATGGGAAAAAAACTGTCCTTGAAACAGTCTTGATATGTTCGTCAAAAGAGAGATCGGGGTCCAGAGTAACGCCGAGGTCCTTCACAGTTTTATTTGAGACGACTGTACAACCATTAAGATTAATTGTCAGATTCAACAGAAGATCTCTTTGTTTCTCGGGACCTAGAACAAGCATCTCTGTTTTGTCCGAGTTTAAAAGTAGAACGTTTGCAGCCATCCACTTCCTTATGTCTGAAACACAGGCTTCTAGCGAGGGCAATTTTGGGGCTTCACCATGTTTCATTGAAATGTACAGCTGTATGTCATCCGCATAGCAGTGAAAGTTAACATTATGTTTTCGAATGACATCCCCAAGAGGTCAAATATATAGTGAAAACAATAGTGGTCCTAAAACAGAACCTTGAGGAACACCGGAATTTACAGTTGATTTGTCAGAGGACAAACCATTCACAGAGACAAACTGATATCTTTCCGACAGATAAGATCTAAACCAGGCCAGAACTTGTCCATGTAGACCAATTTGGGTTTCCAATCTCTCCAAAAGAATGTGGTGATCGATAGTATCAAAAGCAGCACTAAGATCTAGGAGCACGAGGACAGATGCAAAGCCTCGGTCTGATGCCATTAAAAGCTCATTTACCACCTTCACAAGTGCAGTCTCAGTGCCATGATGGGGTCTAAAACCAGACTAAAGCATTTCGTATACATTGTTTGTCTTCAGGAAGGCAGTGAGTTGCTGCACAACAGCCTTTTCTAACATTTTTGAGAGGAATGGAAGATTCGATATAGGCCGATAGTTTTATATATTTTCTGGGTCAAGGTTTGGCTTTTTCAAGAGAGGCCTCCTGCGGGGCCCTGGGATTAAAAATACAAAATAAATACAATATACATATAGTACAAAACACACATCACAACAGAGACAACACTACATAAAGGGAGACCTAAGATAACAAAATAGCAAGGCAGCAGCAACACATGACAACACAACATGGTAGCAGCACAAAACATGGTACAAACATTATTGGGCACAGACAACAGCAAAGGGCAGAGACTACAATACATCATACAAAGCAGCTACAACTGTCAGTAAGAGTGTCCATGATTGAGTTTTTGAATGAATAGATTGAGATAAAACTGTCCAGTTTGAGTGTTTGTTGTAGCTTGTTCCAGTCAACATTTTGGCCAATGTTCAGATAGAAATGTATTATGCAGAACAAACACAGCTATCTCTTTAGGTGGTTTTACTGTTCTTTGTGTTAGGGAATTTTCTGTTCTTATTTATTTTCATTGTATCTAATTTATTGTATTTATTTATTTTCCTTAATGTCCTTGTCTCTCAGCCAATTTAGCTTTTAGTATTTGGCATCCCTAATATACAAAACCAGTGATTGCTGCTCTTAAGTGAATAAGGACTTCAGCCTTGTCATATTGCAGTTGCATCTTATGACTGTTTACAGCAGCAAAGCTTGAGAATAGACAGTCTCAAATCTTATATTAGCCAAAAACTCAATCACAACTTCTTGGCTGGAGAGTTGCTTGCTGCGTGACATCTTGCTGAGCCAGCTTAGAGGGTGAGGTCAGGTCTCAGTTTCTTTAAGCTCCGGAACCCAGTCTCACCTTCAAAGTCCCAGAGTCTATTTACCATGCTAGGAGGGAAGAAGGTTCCAGAGGAAAGTGTTTCGGGTGGGCCACAGAAAGGAGATGACCCTCCGCTGGTTGTCCACCCAACTTTGGAGACACCGTGTGATGGGTCTCCTGCTGGCTTTGTGTGTCACCTTGTTACTCATGCTCCTGGCTACTCAGTCATTGCAGCATCCAAGGTAAGGAACAGTCTGTCTCTCTCTTTCTCCCCACACCATTATGTACTGTCTGTAGCTGTAGGTGGTGGTAAAACTAATAGATTGAACTCAGTGGTTATTGTGAATGTACCAGAGAAATTCTACATATACTTGTGTAAATGCGTAACAGATTAAAAAAGCTTTTACATACAGAATTGATTACCGAGGAGTTTTCTGTCATGGCATACAGCTAAGCTGCATAAGTCCTGTTGAGACTTTGTTTACCTAGACGTCTGATGAAATCCTCTGTCTCTTTCCTTTTTCGAAAGCCACTATGCTGGGCACAAGGGCCATAAGGTGGAGGAGAGGGGAGCACTTTCCAACAATGCTCTTCCAAACACCCCTGTACCATCCCACACTGCCCCTAACGGGAGGAAGGCGGTTCAGACACCTAATCTGCAGCATCAAAGTGACCCCAATGGGTACACCTTTATGAGGACAAGGAGGAGCCCTCCACCTGTAGCTTTCCTCAAAACACACAAGACTGGAAGCAGCACTGTTCAGAATCTGATGTTCCGCCTTGGGGAGAAGGAGAACCTCACTTTCGCCTTCCCCTATTATGCATACCAGTTCAGCTACCCAGATAGGTATGGGCACGACTACTATCTCCTGTAAGATACGGTTACCTCTATTCATCTGATGAGTAGACATATTCTATTGCAATGTTCAGATGATCAAATTTACTGTCAGGTCTCTGGTACATTTGGAGCCCCTCCATTTGGTGGATATTAACTGCAGATAACTTTCACTGCTTTAACGTGCTTAACCTTCCTTATGGCTCCAGGTTCCGAGCAGACTTTGTAGATGAGCTGCCACCGGGTTCCTCTCAGTTCGACATGCTCTGCAGCCACATGCGGCTGGACCTGGGACAGGTGAAACAGGTGATGCCCAGGAACACCATCTATATCACCCTGCTGCGTGATCCTCTACAGACCTTTGAGTCCGTTTTCAGCTACTACACTTCCACTGTACCCGCCTTCACTCTAGCCAAAAAGGCAGCTGACACAGCTAACATGAAGTCCGCCCTCTCGGTCTTCCTGGAGGCCCCAGAGTCTTACTGGGACCCTACAGAACCTGGGAATGGCCTAGCCAGGAACCCTATGAGTTTTGACCTGGGCCTCAGCAGCCAAGAGTGGAACGCATCCTGGCCCATGGAGCTGACTCAGCTGGAGGAGGCCTTCCAGCTGGTGATGATCGCGGAGCACTTTGATGAGTCTCTGGTTCTCCTGGGGGCTCTGCTGCAGCTGGAGCCTGAGGAGTTGGCCTATGTGCGCCTGAACGTCCGCGCCCCATCGGACATCACCCCGCTGGAGGACGACACCAAGGCCAGGCTCTGGGCCTGGAACAGTCTGGACGTGCTGCTCTACAACTTATTTCTGCAGGTGTTCTGGGAGAAAGCTGAGCAGTATGGCCTGGGGAGACTGAAAAGGGAGGTGGCCCTACTGAGGGCCTCCACACAGAGGCTCAGACAGAAGTGTGTGGCCAGAGAAGGAGTCCCCCCTGGTGAGCTGGAGGACCTGGTCAGGCCCTGGCAGACCGACACAGTCACCATCCTGGGATACAAGGTACGAGGGAACCTGACTCTGCAGGAAGAGGGGCTCTGTGTGCGACTAGTGCTGCCTGAGCTACAGTACCACTCTCACCTGTATTTCCAGCAGTATGGCCATGACATGAGGTCCATACCTACAGACTAATGTGCAGCACTTTCCCTTTTAGATACTACACCACTCAGTATTTCTGCTTTTGATGTACTTTTCCAATAAACCAAAAATACTAACATTGTTAGGTCTCTTTCCACATGTATTTTTATTTTTTAAATGTGGACCTTCTTGTTAAAATACTATAACGACCTTAATTCAACTCCTAGCGACCTAATCAAGAGATGTTAGCCTCTTTGGGAAGCTAAAAGAGGCACAGTTACGCCACTTCCTGTCGGATTATGGCTGATCTTTTTACTAGAAGATCAAGGCCATTATTTTAGCTATAATCGTAGAAATTCAGTAAAATTTGGGGATTTTTTGGGTGGGGAGAAACCCCTCTTCAGTTATCAAACAAATGTATTTATAAAGCCCTTTTTACATCAGCAGGTCACAAAGTGCTATACAGAAACCCGAGCTAAACCCCAAAATAACAAGCAATGTAGTAGCACTGTAGGGTATCCTTTAAACATATAATTCAAATGTGTATGGCCTAAACTAAAATCAGTCTGATGAAGTTTAGTGATTTTATTTATTTTTACTGAGCTTTTATTTTGGATGCATTGTGCCACTCATTTTCCATGTAAAAAAATATTAATTCCAAAAACAGGGCAAATGCAACCCCATATTGCCCAGAACGTGCCTCTTAATTGACTGATAGCAATTTTAAAATTATTATTTTATACTCTCCCCACTCAACCACAAAACCAACATCTCTAAGACAAATTGATTCCTTCACCGGTTCCATGTGCACATCACAAGGTCGGAGGAATCCAATTTCCTAATCCATTCACAGAGCAGACATCCTGTCACATGACGTCAAACAGCAGCTCAGAGTCTAATGCTGGACAAAGTAGTTCAACAAAAGGTTGTAGTGGAGAGGACTATGGGATGAACAGCCTATCTATACAATGATGAAATGGGGTCAGTTAGTGTCTTTCAGCCAGGCATAGTCACCCATGACTTCATGTAGAATAATAAACAACCAAGTTGAAGGCAGGTTATTTAACGTAAGAACCTCAAAACCATACTAATATCAAAATCTTAAATTAAAAACAATTATACAAAAACTTCATTTAAAAACATTGTTACATTCATAAACACGTCCCCTTAAAACAAATAATTAGCCCAAACAAATAAATACATAAGAATAGTGTCATTGGCCTGTTCTATTCAGCAACACCTCACCCAGCCTGGTTATTGCCTGTGGAGGTTGGGGATAAAGGCTAATGCTGGAGCATGTGCCCCATCAGTAGCTGCCACTGATAAAGCTCAGTTCAGTAACTGTGTGTATGAGTTGGTATGTGAATTATGTTCCCTGCTGGCCACATTCAGTCAGTCTGTTCACAGCACCCTTAGCAGAGTTGCCAACAACCGGATGTTCTGGTTAAGGGATACAGCTAATTCAACCTAGCTTAGAACTTTTATACCTGCTACGTTAGATCACAATAACACAAACTCATCCATGCTGTTGCTGTTATTGGTCCTTCTCAGCCTCGCCTTGTCCTTGGTCAGGATGTGGGTGATAGAGTTTGGGGGTGCATCGCTCTCATGCTCCTGCCCCCCATCCTGTCCCTGACCCTCTGCAATGGTGAAGATGGGGTACTTTTCTGTTGATGATGAGAGAGCCTGGGGAAGAGAAAGAGATGAACGAGAGAACCAACTCTAGGAGCTCTTATATTTCCCGTCATCTCGATTGAACCATTAACCATTGACTGTATTACAACATATTGTAAAAGCAATAATGTACTTGGCTCCTTGCAACTAAAACATCTGCATCAGTTATACAGCACACTCTTCATACATGTATATTTGATCTCAAGAGTAAACAACAGCATCTTGGCCAGGGTTCAAATCCATAGCCAGCCTATTCCCCTGACATGGACACCACAAATAAAATCAAGTTGGTCACATTCACAGGGTATAAACGGTACAGTGAAATGCTTACTTGCAAGCTTTCCTCAACAGTGCAATATCCATTTATAAAAAGTATACACAATAAGTAATACAAAGTAGTAAAAAACCATTTTAATGTTTGGAATTTTTATGTTTGGAAATATATACACAAAAATAATATACAGTACAGCTTAGATAAATAATAAATAGTAGCAGCAATAGTGCCTATGTGTGTGTGCCCCACATACCGTGCTAACAGCTGAGCACAGTAACTCAAATTCCTTCTGGCTCTTGGCATAGAAGCCTATAGTGCAGCTGGGATCCATGCGACTGAAGGAGATCTTCCTGGGACACTTACAGTGAAACGACTGCAGGGGGAGAGGAGAGGAGAAGGCCCCATTAAGGCGAGAGATGGTGGCGTCAGGGTAGCCCAGTTTCTAGACCGAGTTTTTATCACGAAAGCGTGGCCAACAGGCACAGACAGGTTGGTAAATAAGTGGCTTAGTGTTACACTGCTAGACCGAGATGCAATCTTGGCCTAGGACCTGGTCTAGAGTCATGGATATAGAATAATGTAAAGGGTTTGCAAACAACACAGACAGCCAAAACAGGAAGAGAGCGCCTTCCATTACCTCTAAGGGGAAGTTATCCTGTGTAATATCCACTGTGGACTGGCTGTAGTGGGGGTCCAAGCACAACAGCTGTTCGTCTAGCACAGGAGACATGAGCATGGTCAGAGTGAGGGTACAAGGACTGTACAATTACAGAATGACAACAGGAAGACCATACACCTACCTTGGTACCCAACGAAGAACAGAGAGTGCTTGGGTTTGCCACCAATGATTCCAATGCAGCATTCTAACCTCAGGAGATTCTATGGAAAGAAAAAGACAATAATGGTTTACCAATCTCTCACTGTGTTCTGTGGTTGTCAGTGTCTGTGTGCATGTCTCTAGCATGTTACTCTGACTTGACACATACTTTGACACATTTGATGTAGGTGGGGTTGAGGACTTCTCCTCCCAGGCGCACAGGGACCAGGATGATGACAGACTTCCAGGCTGCACTGGGTCCTGTGGAGCCCTCAGATAGAGGTCTCTCACACAGCCTCACCACATCATCTATGTACACTATACAGGGACCACACAATGATACAACCTATTACTATGGTCTGATGTGCACCCTGCCAAATAGTGAGAATGAGATAACAAGGGAACACTCACCAGTGCAGTCCTGTGCTACATACACGGTCAGATTGGACACCTCTGCTGATGCTGCGTCAACAGCCTTACTAAAACAAACAGACACCACACATCACTAAGGGAAGATGTATTGTATGGAATGCAGATGGTTGGGAGGGGGCAGGTTTAGCTTCTAAGTTCTCACCGAAGTATGTGTGCTACGATGGAGGGGCCGTACCAGTCCCCTGCCTTCTTCCCTGAGCTTTTGCCCTGTTCCACCAGCTGATGCAGCCCGAACGGGGCGATGGGATGGTCCCCAAACCAGGACACCACCCGTCTGTGAGTAACTTCAGTCCGGCTCTCCAGGAAGGACACTATGCTCTTCCTCCTTCCCTTCTTAGTCACCTCTGGACCCAAGGAGCGAGACTCCTGTACCTCCATGTCATCTTTGGACACATGGTTGGCAGAGAGCCAGGTCCAGCCTGGCAACAATAGAGAGACAAGGGACAAGGCTAAGTAGTGATAAACTGTAGTAGTGTTTTACTCAGGAGATACTTTGAGATGCTGCTGGAAACATGTACCTGTATGTATGCATGCATGTACCTGTATGTATGTATGTATGTATGTATGTATGTATGTATGTATGTATGCATGTATGTATGTATGTATGTATGTATGTATGTACGCATGTATGTATGTATGTACGTACGTATGTATGTATGTATGTACCTGTATGTATGTATGTACCTGTATGTATGTATGTACCTGTATGTATGTATGTACCTGTATGTATGTATGTACCTGTATGTATGTACCTGTATGTATGTATGTATGTATGTATGTATGTATGTATGTACCTGTATGTACCTGTATGTACGTATGTACCTGTATGTATGTATGTACCTGTATGTATGTATGTACCTGTATGTATGTACCTGTATGTATGTATGTATGTATGTATGTATGTATGTATGTATGTATGTATGTATGTATGTATGTATGTATGTATGTATGTATGTATGTACGTACGTACCTGTATGTACGTACCTGTATGTACGTACCTGTATGTACGTACCTGTATGTACGTACCTGTATGTACGTACCTGTATGTACGTACCTGTATGTACGTACCTGTATGTACGTACCTGTATGTACGTACCTGTATGTACGTATGTATGTATGTACGTATGTATGTATGTATGTATGTATGTATGTATGTACGTATGTATGCATGCATGTATGTATGCATGTATGTACCTATGTATGCATGTACCTGTATGTACCTATGTATGCATGTATGCATGTATGTATGTACCTGTATGTATGTATGTATGTATGTATGTATGTATGTATGTATGTATGTATGTATGTATGTATGTATGTATGTATGTATGTATGTACCTGTATGCATGTATGTACCTGTATGCATGTATGTATGTATGCATGTATGCATGTATGCATGTATGTATGCATGTATGTATGTATGTATGTATGTATGTACCTGTATGTATGTATGTACCTGTATGTATGTATGTACCTGTATGTATGTATGTACCTGTATGTATGTATGTACCTGTATGTATGTATGTACCTGTATGTATGTATCTACCTGTATGTATGTATGTACCTGTATGTATGTACCTGTATGTATGTACCTGTATGTATGTATGTATGTATGTATGTATGTATGTATGTATGTATGTATGTATGTATGTATGTATGTATGTATGTATGTATCTGTATGTATGTATGTACCTGTATGCATGTATGTATGTATGTATGTATGTATGTACCTGTATGTATGTATGTACCTGTATGTATGTATGTATGTATGTACCTGTATGTATGTATGTATGTATGTATGTATGTATGTATGTATGTATGTATGTATGTATGTACCTGTATGTATGTATGTATGTATGTATGTATGTATGTATGTACCTGTATGTACCTGTATGTACGTATGTACCTGTATGTATGTATGTACCTGTATGTATGTATGTACCTGTATGTATGTACCTGTATGTATGTATGTATGTATGTATGTATGTATGTATGTATGTATGTATGTATGTATGTATGTATGTATGTATGTATGTATGTATGTATGTATGTATGTACGTATGTATGTACCTGTATGTATGTACCTGTATGTATGTATACCTGTATGTACGTACCTGTATGTATGTACCTGTATGTATGTATGTACCTGTATGTATGTATGTACCTGTATGTATGTACGTACCTGTATGTACGTACCTGTATGTACGTACCTGTATGTACGTATGTATGTATGTACGTATGTATGTATGTATGTATGTATGTATGTATGTACGTATGTATGCATGCATGTATGTATGCATGTATGTACCTATGTATGCATGTACCTGTATGTACCTATGTATGCATGTATGCATGTATGTATGTACCTGTATGTATGTATGTATGTATGTATGTATGTATGTATGTATGTATGTATGTATGTATGTATGTACCTGTATGCATGTATGTACCTGTATGCATGTATGTATGTATGCATGTATGCATGTATGCATGTATGCATGCATGTATGCATGTATGTATGTATGTACCTGTATGTATGTATGTACCTGTATGTATGTATGTACCTGTATGTATGTATGTACCTGTATGTATGTATGTATGTACCTGTATGTATGTATGTATGTACCTGTATGTATGTATCTACCTGTATGTATGTATGTACCTGTATGTATGTACCTGTATGTATGTACCTGTATGTATGTATGTATGTATGTATGTATGTATGTATGTATGTATGTATGTATGTATGTATGTATGTATGTATGTATGTATGTATCTGTATGTATGTATGTACCTGTATGCATGTATGTATGTATGTATGTATGTATGTACCTGTATGTATGTATGTACCTGTATGTATGTATGTATGTATGTACCTGTATGTATGTATGTATGTATGTATGTATGTATGTATGTATGTATGTATGTACCTGTATGTATGTATGTATGTACCTATGTATGTATGTATGTATGTATGTATGTATGTATGTATGTACCTGTATGTATGTATGTATGTATGTACCTGTATGTATGTATGTACCTATGTATGTATGTACCTATGTATGTATGTATGTACCTATGTATGCATGTATGTACCTATGTATGCATGTATGCATGTATGTATGTATGCATGTATGTATGTATGCATGTATGTACCTGTATGTATGCATGTATGTATGTATGTATGTATGTATGTATGTATGTATGTATGTATGTATGTATGTATGTATGTATGTATGTATGTATGTACCTCTATGTATGTATGTATGTATGTACCTCTATGTATGTATGTATGTATGTATGTATGTATGTATGTATGTATGTATGTATGTATGTATGTATGTATGTATGTATGTATGTATGTATGTACCTCTATGTATGTATGTATGTATGTATGTACCTCTATGTATGTATGTATGTATGTATGTACCTCTATGTATGTATGTATGTATGTATGTATGTATGTATGTACCTCTATGTATGTATGTATGTATGTATGTATGTATGTATGTACCTCTATGTATGTATGTATGTATGTATGTATGTATGTACCTCTATGTATGTATGTATGTATGTATGTATGTATGTATGTATGTATGTATGTACCTCTGTATGTATGTATGTATGTATGTATGTATGTATGTACCTCTATGTATGTATGTATGTATGTATGTATGTACCTCTATGTATGTATGTATGTATGTATGTATGTATGTACCTCTATGTATGTATGTATGTATGTATGTATGTATGTACCTCTATGTATGTATGTATGTATGTATGTATGTATGTACCTCTATGTATGTATGTATGTATGTATGTATGTATCTCTATGTATGTATGTATGTATGTATGTATGTATGTATGTATGTATGTATGTATGTATGTATGTATGTATGTATGTATGTACCTCTGTACGTATGTATGTATGTATGTACCTCTGTACGTATGTATGTATGTATGTACCTCTATGTATGTATGTATGTATGTACCTCTATGTATGTATGTATGTATGTACCTCTATGTATGTATGTATGTATGTACCTCTATGTATGTATGTATGTATGTACCTCTATGTATGTATGTATGTATGTACCTCTATGTATGTATGTATGTATGTACCTCTATGTATGTATGTATGTATGTACCTCTATGTATGTATGTATGTATGTACCTCTATGTATGTATGTATGTATGTACCTCTATGTATGTATGTATGTATGTACCTCTATGTATGTATGTATGTATGTACCTCTATGTATGTATGTATGTATGTACCTCTATGTATGTATGTATGCATGTATGTACCTCTATGTATGTATGTATGCATGTACCTCTATGTATGTATGTATGTATGTACCTCTATGTATGTATGTATGTATGTACCTCTATGTATGTATGTATGTATGTACCTCTATGTATGTATGTACCTCTATGTATGTATGTATGTATGTATGTACCTCTATGTATGTATGTATGTACCTCTATGTATGTATGTATGTATGTATGTATGTATGTATGTATGTATGTATGTATGTATGTATGTATGTATGTATGTATGTATGTATGTATGTATGACCCACGTGCACAAGTGCGTTTTTTCTTTTACCTGGCGGCAGCAGGTGTAGCAGCAGCCCCTGTGCCAGGAGCATCTGGCCACTGCGCAGCATGCAGCCCCACCCACTGTCTGTGGTCAGAGAGGAACCATTCAGCTGTGGGAAACCCCGCCTGTACGTCAGCCACAGCAGAGTGGCAAAGGCCCGGCGAAAGCACTCCCTCTCCACTGACAAAACAAAGGACAGACACCGTCCTTGAATATATACAATGTCCTCAAATCCAGTTACATACCAGTTAGGTGTGGGTCTTTAATTGAAGGTCCCCAAGAACACATTCTTAAATAGAAGAAGTTTGGAACAACCAAGACTCTTCCTAGAGCTGGCCTCCCGGCAAACTGAGCAGTTACCCAACCAACAGAACATCTCTCACCTCCATGACTGAGCAGATAAGACTGACCAAGCATGGTCAGAGGAGAGGTCTTGCTGAAGCGGGCCTTTGACTTGAACGACCAGCCTGGATGGGCAAAGGAAAGCAAACTATAAAATGACAAACAATAACTTGCCCAAGCCTCCCCCATTTCTCCTTCACCCAAATCCAGATAGCTGATGTTCTGAAAGAGCTGCAAAATCTGGACCCCTACAAACCAGCCGGGATAGACGAACTGGACCCTCTAAGATTATCTGCTGAAATTGTTGCAAACCCTATTAATAGCCTGTTCAACCTCTTTCGTATCGTCTGAGATTTCCATAGATTGGAAAGCTGCCATGGTCATCCCCCTCTACAAAGGGGGACACACTCTAGACCCAAATTGCTACAGACCTATATCTATCCTAACATGCCTTTCTAAGGTCTTTGAAAGCCAAGTTAACAAACAGATTACCAACCATTTCTAATCCCACTTTACCTTCTCCGCTATGCAATCTGGTTTCAGAGCTGGTCATGGGTGCACCTCAGCCACACTCATGGTCCTAAACGACATCATAACCGCCATCGATAAGAGACATTACTGTACAGCCGTATTCATCGACCTGGCTAAGGCTTTCGACTCTGTCAATCACAACATTCTTATTGGCAGACTCAACAGCCTTGGTTTCTCAAATTATTGCCTCGCCTGGTTCACCAACTACTTCTCTGATAGAGTTCAGTGTGTCAAATCAGAGGACCTGTTGTCCGGACCTCTGGCAGTCTCTATGGGGGTGCCACAGGGTTCAATTCTCGGGCAGACTCTTCTCTGTATACATCAATGATGTTGCTCTTTCTGCTGGTGATTCTTTGATCCACCTCTTACGCAGACGACACCATTCTGTATACCTCTGGCCCTACTTTGGACACTGTGTTAACTAACTTCCAGACAAGCTTCAATGCCATACAACTCTCCTTCCGTGGCCTCCAACTGCTCTTAAATGCATGCACTTCAAACGATCGCTGCCGCACCCGCCCAGCACCACTCCTCTGGACGGTTCTGACTTAGAATATGTGGAAACTACAAATACCTAGATGTCTGGTTAAACTGTAAACTCTCCTTCCAGACTCACATTAAATCAAATCCAATCCAATCTAAATCTAGAATCAGCTTCCTATTTCGCAACAAAGCATCCTTCATTCATGCTGCCAAACATACTCTCGTAAAACTGACCATCCTACCGATCCTCGATATTTACAAAATAGCCTCCAACACTCTACTCAACAAATTGGATGCAGTCTATCACAGTGCCATCCATTTCGTCACCAAAGCCCCATATAGTACCCACCACTGCGACCTGTACGCTCTCGTTGGCTGGCCCTCGCTTCATACACGTCGCCAAACCCACTGGCTTCAGGTCATCTACAAGTCTCTGCTAGGTAAAGCACTGCCTTATCTCAGCTCATTGGTCACCATAGCAGCACCCACTCCAGCAGGTATATCTCACTGGTCACCCACAAAGCCAATTCTTCCTTTGGCCGCCTCTCCTTCCAGTTCTCTGCTGCCAATGACTGCCAATGACGAACTGCAAAAATCACTAAAGCTGGAGACTCATATCTCCCTCACTAGCTTTAAGCACCAGCTGTCAGAGCAGCTCACATATCACTGCACTTGTATATAGCCCATTTGTAAATAGCCAATCCAACTACCTCAGCCCCATACTGTATTTATTTATTTTAGAGGTCGACCGATTAATCGGAATTGCCGGTAACTTTGTACGAGAATTCTCTCTTCTTTTCTACACCTTTATTGCATCTTTATTTAACTAGGCAAGTCAGTTAAGACATTCTTATTTTCAATGACGGTCTAGGAACAGTGGGTTAACTGCCTTGTTCAGGGGCAGAACGACAGATTTTGTCAGCTCAGGGATTCAATCTTGCAACCTTACGGTTAACTAGTCCAACGCTCTAACCATCTGCCTCACGAGGAGCCCGCCTGTTACGCGAATGCAGTAAGAAGCCAAGGTAAGTTGCTAGCTAGCATTAAACTTAATCATAATCACTAGTTATAACTACACATGGTTGATGATATTAGTTTATCTAGCGTGTCCTGCATTGCATATAATCGATGCAGTGACTGTCGTTGCTCCAACGTGTACCTAACCATAAACACCAATGCCTTTCTTAAAATCAATACACAGATGTATATATTTTTAAACCTGCATATTTATCTAAAAGAAATCCAGGTTAGCAGGCAATATTAACCAGGTGAAATTGTGTCACTTCTCTTGCGTTCATTGCACGCAGAGTCAGGGTATATGCAACAGTTTGGGCCGCCTGGCTCATTCCGAACTAATTTGCCAGAATTTTACGTATTTATGACATAACGTTGAAGGTTGTGCAATGTAACAGGAATATTTAGACTGATTGATGCCACCCGTTAGATCAAATATGGAACAGTTCCGTATTTCACTGAAAGAATAAACGTCGTTTTTGAGTTGATAGTTTCCGGATTCGATCATATTAATTAATTAATTAATTAATTAATTTGTGTGTGTTATAATTAAGTCTATGATTTGATAGAGCAGACTGACTGAGCGATAGGCACCAGCAGACTCATAAGCATGCATTCAAACAGCACTTTCGTGCATTTTGCCAGCAGCTCTGCTGTTTATGACTTCAAGCCTATCAACGCCTGAGATTAGGCTGGTGTAACGATGTGATGTGAAATGGCTAGCGTTTCAAACGTCACTCGCTCTGCGACTTGGAGTAGTTGTTCCCCTTGCTCTGCAAGGGCCACAGCTTTTGTGGCGCAATGGGTAACGCTGCTACAAGGGTGGTTGTTGTCGTTGTGTTCCTGGTTCGAGCCCAGGTAAGAGCGAGGAGAGGTACGGAAGCTATACTGTTACACTGGCATACTAAAGTGCCTAAAAGAACATCCAATAGTCAAAGGTATATGAAATACAAATGGTAGAGAGAAATATTCCTATAATAACTACAACCTAAAACTTCTTACCTGGGAATATTGAAGACTGGAACCACCAGAAAGGAACCACCAGCTTTCATATGTTCTCATTTTCTGATCAAGGAACTTAAACGTTAGCTTTCTTACATGGCACATATTGCACTTTTACTTTCTTCTCCAACACTTTGTTTTTGCATTATTTAAACCAAATTGAACATTTTTCATTATTTATTTGAGGCTAAATTGATTTTATTGATGTACACTGCTCAAAAAAATAAAGGGAACACAAACAACACAATGCAACTCCAAGTCAATCACACTTCCGTGAAATCAAACTGTCCACTTAGGAAGCAACACTGATTGACAATAAATTTCACATGCTGTTGTGAAAATGGAATAGACAACAGGTGGAAATTATAAAGGAGTGGTTCTGCAGGTGGTGACCACAGACCACTTCTCAGTTCCTATGCTTCCTGGCTGATGTTTTGGTCACTTTTGATTGCTGGCGGTGCTTTCACTCTAGTGGTAGCATGAGACGGAGTCTACAACCCACGCAAGTGGCTCAGGTAGTGCAGCTCATCCAGGATGGCACATCAATGCGAGCTGTGGCAAGAAGGTTTGCTGTGTCTGTCAGCGTAGTGTCCAGAGCATGGCGCTACCAGGCGCTACCAGGAGACAGGCCAGTACATCAGGAGACGTGGAGGAGGCCGTAGGAGGGCAACAACCCAGCAGCAGGACCGCTACCTCCGCCTTTGTGCAAAGAGGAGCACTGCCAGAGCCCTGCAAAATGACCTCCAGCAGGCCACAAATGTGCATGTGTCTGCTCAAACGGTCAGAAACAGAGTCCATGAGGGTGGTGTGAGGGCCCGACGTCCACAGGTGGGGGTTGTTCTTACAGCCCAACTCTGTGCAGGACGTTTGGCATTTGCCAGAGAACACCAAGATTGGCAAATTCGCCACTGGCGCCCTGTGCTCTTCACAGGTGAAAGCAGGTTCACACTGAGCACATGTGACAGACGTGACAGAGTCTGGAGACGCCGTGGAGAACGTTCTGCTGCCTGCAACATCCTCCAGCATGACCGGTTTCGCGGTGGGTCAGTCATGGTGTGGGGTGGCATTTCTTTGGGGGGGGCCGCACAGCCCTCCATGTGCTCGCCAGAGGTAGCCTGACTGCCATTAGGTACCGAGATGAGATCATCAGACCCCTTGTGAGACCATATGCTGGTGCGGTTGGCCTTGGGTTCCTAATGCAAGACAATGCTAGACCTCATGTGGCTGGAGTGTGTCAGCAGTTCCTGCAAGAGGAAGGCATTGATGCTATGGACTGGCCCGCCCGTTCCCCAGACCTGAATCCAATTGAGCACATCTGGGACATCATGTCTCGCTCCATCCACCAACGACACGTTGCACCACAGACTGCCACCTCATCAGGAGCATGCCCAGGTGTTGTAGGGAGGTCATACAGGCACGTGGAGGCCACACACACTACTGAGCCTAATTTTGACTTGTTTTAAGGACATTACATCAAAGTTGGATCAGCCTATAGTGTGGTTTTCCACTTTAATTTGAGTGTGACTCCAAATCCAGACCTCCATGGGTTGATACATTTGATTTCCATTGATAATTTGTGTGATTTTGTTGTCAGCACATTCAACTATGTAAGTCGCTCTGGATAAGAGCGTCTGCTAAATGACTTAAATGTAAATGTAAATGTAAAAAAGTATTTAATAAGAATATTCCCTTCGTTCAGATCTAGGATGTGTTATTTTAGTGTTCCCTTTATTTTTTTGAACAGTGTATTATATTAAGTTAAAATAAGTGTTCATTCAGTATTGTTGTAATAGTCATTATTACAAATAAATTTTTTTAAAGAAATCAGCAGAATAATCGGTATCGGCATTGAAAAATCATAATCGGTTGAACTCTAATTTATTTATCTTGCTCCTTTGCACCCCCAGTATCTCTACTTGCACATTCATCTTCTGCTAATTCTACCATTCCAGTGTTTAATTGCTATATTGTAATTACTTTGCCACCATGGCCTATGGCCTTACCTCCCTTATCCCTCCCTTATTACCTCCCTTATCCTTCCTCATTTGTACATGCTGTATATATACTTTTTCTACTGTATTATTGATTATATGTTTGTTTATTCCATGTGTAACTCTGTGTTGTTGTATGTGTCTAACTGCTTTGCTTTATCTTGGCCAGGTCACAGTTGCAAATGAGAACTTGTTCTCAACTAGCCTACCTGGTAAAATAAAGTAAAAATCACCTTTAAAGTGACTGGTCACTTAGATCAAAACGGTTTTAGGCACACATACCATATTTGACATTGTTCCATGCTGACACCAGCTTGGACTTGAGTCTGCCTCTCTCCTCAGGTTCCTCTGGGTCATCCTGGCTTCCATCAGAGCCCTGAGTTCCCAGAGACATGGTGGAAAGGTGGAACCAATCGTCTGGAGGGTCACCCTCAGGGCTCTGGCCCTCACAGGGAGAACTGGGGTTCATGACTACTGGGCTTGTCCAACTGTCTGGAGGTCGTTTTCTTATCGCCATATCAACCTGAGAGTGGACACAGCATTGAGTATTCAGCCAAGAAGAAACCTTGATTACCATCAGGGGCAAAGCTCAGATGTAAGCTGAGAGATATTGACTGCACAGATCATAGTAGTAGCTTATACTAAGTCTTCTCTCCAGGAAGTAGCTACAAACATAATTTAAACTGCATGACATGTTAATAATTCCCCTCAGTGAGTTAGACTGAGGGCATGTGACAAGATTGTGATGACAGTAAGAATTTCAGACATGTATGGGTTTCTTTCAAATAGATAGACTATAATAAAAGATACCAACCCTACCGTTAGGCTTGTTTACACTGAGCTCCACTGGGGTTCGAAACACAATCATGATTAAATTAAGACAATGGGGAGCCAGCGTGAGATATGGGTCGGAATATAAATCTCAATGTAGGGATGGGATATGTATTATTACTAACGTATGCTAGCTTGCAGTAACCACCTTAGCCATTTTTGAATGGCAGTGTCAGCCAATCAGCTCCTTTGGTGTTCAACGGACTTGCCATTCCATAACGGCTGCTGTAGTTATAATCCTGATTGTGTTCCGACCCCAGTGTAGCTCAGTTTAAACAATAGTTATGGTAGGGTCAGCATCTTCTGGCAAATAATTGTGGAGCAGCACTTTATTTTCAGCAGACACTGAAAATGCAGTTACTCACACAGTAGAGCTCCATCTGCCTTCGCATGTAGCAAGTATCCAACTGTTTAATATACATTGAAATATTGTATAGCTGGCTAGTCTACAGTGCATTCGAAAATTATTCAGACCCCTTGACTTTTTCCACATTGTTACAATAGTCCCCCCCCCCCTCAATCTAAACACAATACCCCATAACGACAAACCAAAAACAGGTTTAGACATTTTGGCAAATGTATATATACAGTGGGGCAAAAAAGTATTTAGTCAGCCACCAATTGTGCAAGTTCTCCCACTTAAAAAGATGAGAGAGGCCTGTCATTTTCATCATAGGTACACTTCAACTATGACAGACAAAATAGAGAGAAAAAAAATCCGGAAAATCACATTGAAGGATTTTTAATGAATTTATTTGCAAATTATGGTGGAAAATAAGTTTGCCCGGGCAATACACGTTGTGCTATAAGTCAGCACCTGAATTGTTTAACATAAGTAATACAATTCGTGTTGACATCCAGCTGACATTACAGTGACACGACTAGGGTTGAGGTAACTACTATGTCTCAACATTACAGATGAATCGTCAACATTGTTTCCGACACAATGACAATGGCAAGCACGTAGGCATTAATTTGTCACTGACGAGCTTCTTGCTGGCTGAATGTGTTAACGTTGCATTGTAAAAATATAGCTAACAAAATATATATTGCTTTCAAATCTTAAGCTAACTCAATGTAGGGAAACTTGCTAGTGAGTGAGCTAATAGCTAATTGACAACGGGTTAACGATATCTAGCTAGCCAACGACGTCCATGTCTTTATTATATTCTGTAAACAAGCTAAGATTAGCTGTTCTTCTCTCCTGAGCTCTTTATAGTTGGTTATCATTTGTCCTCTTACCTTTATTTACATATGTCATCTTGTATGTTTCACTTACAAACTACTGTCAACGAAATAATCGTCTGAATTGGAGATGACTTTCAAGAACAAGTTATCCCATCATTAGCTAGCGGCCTGACTTCCTGTTTGTCTACTTGGCAATCGGTATCGTGATTGGTCAATAAATGACCAACGTTTGATTTACTTCCTCCACAGCGGCGTGTTCAGCATGACGCAACGTTTTGGAACGTTCATGTATATGCTACTTAAAACAAACATGCCTCTCTGACGTATAGAATAATGATTTCTGTCTGCATGTTTGAACAACGTTTTGCTGAACGTGGCCCTGTTGATATTCATTTAGAAGTTGTCTGTCAAAGTTATGTCTCACAACAAGAACACAAACAGGCACATGGTAATTTAAGGATTATCTTGAAGGATTTTATTACTCTATAGGCTTTTTTTTGCATTGGTTTCATAACAGTGCCTAGGGAATAAAATGACATGGACAACAATGAACTGAGAGAAGTGTCATAAAAAAGTCAAAACTCACAAATAAGTCAACATGGACAGAGGCCATGGTGTATTGCAACTCTCTTATGGAATGACAGAAGTATAACTGCACAAAATATGACAACCACACAGATTTGGTAAATTCTCTCATTTGTAGACTTACAATTTAGAGATATAAATAACGATTCAAAGAACAATGCACAAGTAAACCATTTGAGAGCAATTGACAAATAATCAAATACAATAAATAGTGTAATAAATAGATAAATAAATACATTTGACACTAAATAAAGTGCAATTTCCACGCACACCCCCACATACCCAAACACAAGCTTTTAACTAGCATTCATCTAAATAAGAGCTGTTTGTTTTCTCCTAGGAGCACTGTATCTGTATCATACAGCTCTCTTTATCGGTCATAATACAAACAACAAAAGTTTTTTCAAATAGTATTTAGACAAACAAACAAGTTTCTAGTAGCTATATGAATGGAACAGTGGTTACAATAGAAAATCATGAAGATATGAGGGTAATATCTCAGATAAAATCTAATCTTGTGTCATTCAATTGTGAACTGATTATGTGTCAATTACATTTTTACCTAAAATAATATGTTCAGGACAGTCCGTGTGATGACCACAAGATGGCAGTCTGATACAGGTATGGGTATGAACATATTAAGTTACGTCCCTGATGAAAGTGCTGCCTATGTCTACGGTGGGCTCTCAGATCTCACTAGGAATTCATCACTACTCATCACTGTAAACAACATATCCCTCAAATAAACTGGCACTTTTATTCGCACATTACATTATACAATGCTAATTTTGCATACATGGAAAAGGGAGAGTTCTAGCCTACGTTGCCAGAGTACGAGTAAGTCTCAAACAAGACTCCCATTCTATAGTATCAATTTCATCACCTGACCACACTTAATTCACACGCAGAGACATATGGGTTCCACTTCTTTAGTTCAATTCATTAGCACTGTATTCATGTCAGAACCTAAATAATTGCACATTTCACAATGCCCACTGGGCACAGATGTCAATTCAATGTCTATTCCATGTTGGTTCAACATAATTTCATTGAAATTACGTGGAAACAACATTGACTTCAACCAGTGTGTGCCCAGTGGGTTGAGTCAATGCAGACAATTCGTAGAACAATATATCTGCTTGCTTGGCTTATTGCAAACCTTTACCTCCCTAACATCCGTTCATGGGTACATTGTAGGGGACACACAGGAAAATACTTAAAAAGCCCATTGCATAGTGTCCCTGTGCAAGTTCAGATAGTCCACCTAAATCCAACCAGGACTCAGCCCTTAAAACACTCAAACAAATTCATTCAGCTCTCCTTTACACAATACAATTCCAAGTTCCACATTTAGCAAGCAGGTCATCTTCTTTGTCCAGTTAGAAACACATCTCAATGTGTTACACCAATGCATGTTACACCAATACAACAATTCTTCTCTCAATCTATTTTCCAGGTACTGTGTGAGAAAAAGAACAAGGTGCTATCTTTAGGTATTTCAACTGAGTGAAAAGATGGCACCGGAGTTGACGGACATGGGTAATGTTCTTCGTGTTGACAGACTGTGACAGAAGCCTGCCTATAGACATGCTGTTTACATTGGGAACATGTGGGGGCTGTTGACATGATGTTCACAGTGTTCACTACCATCAGGTCTGTTAGATTCTTTTTCCTCATCTCTTTAAATATTCTCTTTCATCTCTCATGTACAATTTGGAACATGCAAGCAGACACGCTTTTACTATATACATTACACATACAGTACATACACACACACATTTGAGAACAGCATTAAAGCACATTCCTCAACATATTCTTGTTTTATCTACAGGTCTGTATTTTCTAGCTATTTGGTGTGTTTCTGTTTCTTTAGGCGTACATGTTTTTGTCCCTTTTTCGAGGGTGCCCTGTAGGTGCCTGATATGGTGGGGCATGATATTCTGGTCCAAAAGGCATTTTCCGGGAGATCCCAGGTTTGTCCCTCACTTGCAGATCAGGAGTGGTGCTTACCTGAATTCCTTGTGTTTGCCTTTTCAGGCTGAGCTGAGCCGGTAGGACTTGGAGATGTCCCCTGAGCGCCCCGTCGACCACCTCCAGACGGAGCCTCAGACTTTCCTGCTGAACTTCCACGTTTCTCCTCACCGCCCTTGGGCCCTTCCTGGGATCCCATCTTCATAGGCCCCAGCACGTTTTTGGCCACACTGGTCAGCTGAGTCACAAAGCTTGGCTTGTCACCAGGGGAGACGGGGCGTGACTTGCTGGAGCAGGGGGAGGCAGCGGTGGAGGAGGGGGACATAGGGTTCTCCTCCACCACCTCCAGGTGACTCCTCTCCTCCTTGGCCCCTCGGTAGCTGCTCAACGGGACAGGAACCTTGTCTGCTCTGGATTTTGTTGAAGCAGGAACTGGGCCTATGGTAAGAGGGGATGGGGCCGGGGTCGGGGCTGGTGCTTGGGTTGGGACTGAAGGAGCAGGTCCTTTAACCTTGGTCTCAGTGGCTTTGTCAATGCCACCCATCCCTCCTTTCAAAGTGCTCTCTCCCATCTGTGTGTCTTTACTTGCCTTGGCCAACTCTGTAGCTCCCGCCCTCTGTGTGGTGACTTTGTCTGGACCCCCACTCCCTTTCTCCTCACTCTTCTCCTGGCTTCTGCTTGCTGGGGTGGTGTCTGTCTGGACAACCTGGTGCTTAAGCTCCTGGGAGAGCGGACTCTGGGATGTAGCCTGGACTGGGGCCCTGTAAGTGGGATTAGGGCCACCACTGGCTGTCTCAGAGCTTGGAGCACTAGAGCTTAGAGGTTTGTCTGCTGGGCTGGACTTGGCCCCTGGAGTGGAGGGGGTTGAGGCTGGGCTAGGCTGGGCCTCACCTGGTACTGGTGAAGCTTTTCTCTTCAGAGCCTCACAAGGGGTTAATGTCTTAGCTGTCTCACTAGCGCTGGTCTTGGGCTCTACTTTAACAGGTGTGCTGTCAGTGTGTGGGTCATATGCTGTAGTCTGGGCAGCTCTCTCCCTCCCTGTCAGCAGTGTGTCCCGGCTCAGGGGCGACTCCTGTCTCCCCAGCCTCCTCGCAAGCTTCAGGCACCCTGTCTCTCCAACCGTGGGGGGAGAAGGGGAGGAGGAAGATGAGGGAGAGGGGGGAACGGGCCCGTTCTCTCCCTCCATCTCCAGCAGACTCTGCAGGCTGTGCTCGCAGTGGAAAGACTCCCTCCTGTAGTCCCCATGTGACACCTCCAGGCTGTGCTTACGCATTGACACCCCTCCTGCAAGGGGTGAGGAAGCTGAAGACGAAGATGAAAAGGAGGGTAGAAGGGTTGCACCCAGTTTCTCTGACGACTGAACCCGCTGTAGCAAAGGTGAGCGTGGGGGCTCTGCGCTTTTGGGCCTGGGACGGGCCACAGGGGGAGAGGAGTGGAGCTTTGCTGGGAAGGCCTGAGTGGTGTTGGAGCTACCCACTGTGTGGCCAGACAGGGGTGGGGGAGAGGAGGTGGTGGGGGAGGGTGTGTGGGCCAGGGGGGACAGAGGGATGTTGCCAGCTGACTTGCAGCGGGCTGAGCGGTACTGGCGGTGCAGTTTGGGGGAGAGGCCGTGCAGGGAGCTGGGTCTCATGTGCTGGGAGGCAGCCGGAGAGTTAGGGGTGCTGGAGACTGGAGAACTGCTCTGAGAAGTGTTGCCTGAGGAGTGAAGAGGAGACATATAGCAATCATTCAAACTATTATTTTGTTATGTGAGGGTGCAGATGCTAAGAGGAGTGCTGTACAGTAATGTATTGCCCTTCATACTGACCCAGGTAGGTGGAGTCGGGGGTGGAGCGGTAGCTCTGTGTGGGGGAGCGGGCAGAGAGGTTGTGGGTGGGGGAGCCTGGTAGGCTGTCCCCTGATGACAGAGAGCGGTTCAGAGAGGACAGGCTGCGGCTGGTGTGGAGCAGGTTCGACTGCTTAGTGATCTTCCTGAACAACGAGCTGCGCTTCTTACTGCGAGTGAGAAGTGAAAAGAGAGAGGTGGGAGGATGAGAGGAGAGAGAGTTAGAAGAACAGAGTCAATGACATTGATTTTCTAGAGCGCTCATCTGAAATCATAGTGTAGCATCTGCTGTGCAGAGGAACCCACTTGTACCTTTCTTGTCCCTCCTTAGCCCCTGTCTTCTTGTTGCGCCGTGCCATCTTGGACTTGTAGCTGGACTTGCGGGCAGGACCAATCTTGATGGAGGTGTTTTCAAAGGGAGTGGTGGTCACCGTCACATTGTTTCCACTCTGGAGAAACAACGGAACCAAAAAAAGTATAGTATACACTGCTTACACAATTATTAGGCACATTGTATTCCTCAGGATTCATTTTGTTGTTGAACAAACACAATGCTCTCAGTCAATCCAAAATGTTATTGAATCTCAAACCTGAATATTTAACAAAGGAATAGTGAGTTTTGTCTTTCTCATGGGAATATATAAGTGTGCACAATTATTAGGCAACTACATTACAAAAATTATTTCTCCCAACTCACTTTTTACTCTCAATTTGTAGAGTAAGTGTAACAAATAAGTAACACAAAATGACAATTAAATAAAAATGTAGGCCTTTCAAAAATATTCAGTGACCAATACAGCCACCCTTCTTTTCAATAACTGCCTTGAGCCTTCCATCCATGGAGTCTGTCAGTTTCTTGATCTGTTCTTGATCAACTTTCGCTGAAGCAGCAACTGCAGCCTCCCAAATGCTGTTCAAAGAGGTGTATTGTCTTCCCTCACTGTAAATCTCACATTTGGGAAGGACCCACTAGTTCTCAAGAGGATTTAAGTCAGGTGAGGAAGGGGGCAAGGTCACTATTTGGGCATCGTTGAGGCCCTTGCTGGCTAGCCAAGCAGTGGAGTACTTGGATGCATGTGATGGAGCATTGTCCTGCATAAAGATCCTGGCCTTCTTGAATGCTGAGGACGTCCCCCTGTACCACTGCTTGAAGAAAGTATCTTCTAGTTTCAGTCCATCTTCAACCCGAAAAGGTCCAACTACCTCATCCTTAATGATAGCAGCCTATACCAGTACCCCTCCTTCACCTTGCCTGACTTGAAGTGGTGCTCTGTGTCCATTATTGATCCAACCACGGGTCCATCCATCTGGACCATCAAGAGTCACTCTCATTTCATCTGTCCATAAAACCTTAGAAAAATCTGTCTTCAGGTATTTCTTTGCCCAATCTTGACGCTTCAACTGTTTAATCTTATTCAGTGGTGGTCGTGTTTCAGCCTTCTTGACCTTGGCCATGTCTCTGAGCACTTGACACCTTGTACTTCTGAACACTCCAGGTCGGTAGCAGTTCTGGATTATGGTGGCACTGGAGGATAATGGGTTCTTGGTAGCTTTACATTTAATTATTCTCCAGTCTTTTGCAGTTAATTTGCACCTTTTCTTCTCCATGTGTTTTATACGCCCCAGTTGACTGTTCGCAACAAAACGTTTGATTGTCCGGTGAAGCTGCCTGGTAATTATGCACACCTTGACATAAGGTGTTATTCACTTTCACCACACCCTCCCTCATCACACAAATACTTATCGCCTGAAAATGGTTCAATCCAATAAGTATTCAAGTTTATATGGTTTGGAGTTGGAAAATGTGCATAGAAATAATGATAAGATTGTGCACGCCGTGTATGATAGGCTTCACCTGTATTCTATACTGTAGAAAAAACACCTGTTGTTTCTTTCCTTTCCTCTCACCTTCAGAATGAGCTCCACCACCTCAGTGTGCACCAGCCCGTGGACAGACTCCCCGTTCACATGAGCGATGAGGTCACCAGCGCAGAGTCCCGCCTCCTGGGCAGGGCCTCCGTCCTCCACATGCTGTGATTGAAGCAGATCAACATCAATCAAAACAAGTCATCATGCTATTGGACAAGTCTGTTTTCCCACTACAAATTGTAGCGATGCTTTTTTATGATGCAGAACTTCTCAAAAAGAGTGATGTCTACTTAACACTACTTTGTCCATGGAAACGAATACAGAACATATCATCTCTATCGCCGTCTCACCCAGACCACGTGGTGTACGCTATAGACATCACTGTCTCCCATGTAGACTCGAATGGCTCGGAGGGTGAAACCGTACTTCTTCCCAGAGCGGTGGATAGTGATGGGAGAACGCAGCACGTTGACGGTGGGCGAGTAGTCTCGGCTGGGGGAGGAGTCACGGGACGACAGGTCGGAGGAGATGGATCGAGGAGACATGGGGCTGGCCAGGGGGGACGTACCATGCTGCTCCACTGAGGAGGGGGGAGGGAATCACAGGAATAAAGTGTGAGAAAAACCATCTGAATAAGTCAATTGAAGGTCAAAGCAATTGATAGTTTTTAAGAAATGTACAATTTTCCATAACAAGCCCAGTTAACCGTTTTAACTGTTTAACATTAATATTGTCATTAGCAACAGACAGCCCCGTTCTTCTCACACTTCCTTGCCTTCCAGCTCCTCACCTGTAGGTATGATGACAGACAGGGCTGTGGTGGAGGCAGACTTGATGACCTTGGTCACGGGTCGCGAGTTGCGCTTCTCTCCCTCAGCTGAGAGCTGGCTGTGGCGGACCCTCCTCAGGACCAGCTCGTTGGTAGCCCGGGACCCCTGGGGCTCTGTTGCCCCAGCAGTCACAGTACTGTTGAGGCTGGGGATGACACCCATTGGTACATCAGCTGGCCTCAGCAGTTTGTCTGGAGCAGAGCAGAAAGATGGAGGAATAATATCATGTAGGTATCAAAGTGTATGTCAAGCCAGGATTCATCCATTATCTAATGCCAAATGTCCTCACCTCCAGCAGTCAACCCATTGCCCTCCTTTTCCTTCCTAAAATCCCCCTGGCTGGATGTGGTGCCCACGGATGTGGTGCCCATGGCCCCCTCCAGAGAGGTGCCCCTGGCCTTGACTGGGGGCTGCCTGGTGGGCACTGGCAGCTCAGGATCGGCCTCTAGTGGGGAGGCGAAGCGGTGAGTGTCCATGAGGGCAGAAAAGCGTCGCCGGGCCCCAGATGGAGGACTGGAGTCACTCTCAGTGAAGGATGACTCTGAGCATGACAGTCGCTTCCTACACACAACAACACAGTACAGAATAGATTTATTGTATTTATGAAAACAAACAATGAGTAATGATAATGAGAGCCTTGATAATGAGGACCAACAATGTCACATTTCCTACTTGTTATGTAATGTAAGAGGGTACTAGTACTAGTCAGAGTACAGTAGTGGTCATACTCACATCTCAGGTGATCCTGTCCTCCAGCTCTTGTCTCTCAAGGTCAGGCTGCCCAGACTCTCTCTCTTGGCCGCCCGGTCCTCCCTGGGACCCTTGTGCTCCCGCCGGGTCACCATCGGGGGCTTGTGCTCCAGCTGGGACAGGTGCTCCATGCTGCTGTACACCTGTAGTTCCCAACAGAGAGAGGACCAATAAGCTTTCAGAACCCACAGAGGGAAAAATTACACATTTTCCCATGACTTTTACAATAGGTTCAGGGGCACAATTAGCTTTCACAGATTAGTCAAGAAGGGGAGATCTGAGCAGAAAGAGACATACGCCTGAGGCATGTGTGTCAATAAAATCCAAGGTTACAAAATTGGTTCTTTCATGACTTAGTCTACCATGTGTGATCGTCACATTAAGTCACTTGGCTCAGACGTTATTATTGACACACATGCCTCAGGCGTATGTCTCTTTCTGCTCAGATTGTGCCACTGAACCTATACAATGAGGGGCATCAAGTTAATCTCGATCAGCAAGGAGTGTTGGAGAAGGGAGGTGAGACAGAAGAACTAATTAGGCCAAAATATAGGTTTTACGTAAACATCAATTAATAGCCCAGGCATTTATTTGCTTGAATCACTAAACACAACATGTGCTTATTAGACACTGGCTTCTATTTGAGTCAGGTGTCTATTTGCTTAAAGCACACAGCGTTTGCTCACTTGCATAGTTAATTGTTTAATTCCTGAATTCACTTCCAGTATTTTAAGCAATATCTTAATTTCCTGCACTAATGTGCTATCATTTACACACTGTGCCACGTTTATTTTGTCTTAGTATGCCTCTTGTAAAAATGTATAAAAAACCCCACCCTTGACAGAATAATTGTTCTCGTTGAATCTGCATTTTTTTTTGCAGGTCTTACTTTCGTCACAAGAGTGAACAGCTGCTTTCTGGGGGGGGTTCTCATCTGTTAGCAGCCAATGGCTAGCAGTTCTCATCTGTTAGCAGCCAATGGCTAGCAGTTCTCATCTGTTAGCAGCCAATGGCTAGTAGTTCTCATCTGTTAGCAGCCAATGGCTAGCAGTTCTCATCTGTTAGCAGCCAATGGCTAGCAGTTCTCATCTGTTAGCAGCCAATGGCTAGCAGTTCTCATCTGTTAGCAGCCAATGGCTAGCAGTTCTCATCTGTTAGCAGCCAATGGCTAGCAGTTCTCATCTGTTAGCAGCCAATGGCTAGCAGTTCTCAGTTAGCAGTTCTCTCATCTGTTAGCAGCCAATGGCTAGCAGTTCTCTGTTATCTAGTTTCTCATCTGTTAGCAGCCAATGGCTAGCAGTTCTCATCTGTTAGCAGCCAATGGCTAGTAGTTCTCATCTGTTAGCAGCCAATGGCTAGCAGTTCTCATCTGTTAGCAGCCAATGGCTAGCAGTTCTCATCTGTTAGCAGCCAATGGCTAGCAGTTCTCATCTGTTAGCAGCCAATGGCTAGCAGTTCTCATCTGTTAGCAGCCAATGGCTAGCAGTTCTCATCTGTTAGCAGCCAATGGCTAGCAGTTCTCATCTGTTAGCAGCCAATGGCTAGCAGTTCTCATCTGTTAGCAGCCAATGGCTAGTAGTTCTCATCTGTTAGCAGCCAATGGCTAGCAGTTCTCATCTGTTAGCAGCCAATGGCTAGTAGTTCTCATCTGTTAGCAGCCAATGGCTAGCAGTTCTCATCTGTTAGCAGCCAATGGCTAGCAGTTCTCATCTGTTAGCAGCCAATGGCTAGCAGTTCTCATCTGTTAGCAGCCAATGGCTAGCAGTTCTCATCTGTTAGCAGCCAATGGCTAGCAGTTCTCATCTGTTAGCAGCCAATGGCTAGCAGTTCTCATCTGTTAGCAGCCAATGGCTAGCAGTTCTCATCTGTTAGCAGCCAATGGCTAGCAGTTCTCATCTGTTAGCAGCCAATGGCTGTTCTCATCTGTTAGCAGCCAATGGCTAGCAGTTCTCATCTGTTAGCAGCCAATGGCTAGCAGTTCTCATCTGTTAGCAGCCAATGGCTAGCAGTTATCATCTGTTAGCAGCCAATGGCTAGTAGTTCTCATCTGTTAGCAGCCAATGGCTAGCAGTTCTCATCTGTTAGCAGCCAATCTCATCTGTTAGCAGCCAATGGCTAGCAGTTCTCATCTGTTAGCAGCCAATGGCTAGCAGTTCTCATCTGTTAGCAGCCAATGGCTAGGAGTTCTCATCTGTTAGCAGCCAATGGCTAGTAGTTCTCATCTGTTAGCAGCCAATGGCTAGTAGTTCTCATCTGTTAGCAGCCAATGGCTAGCAGTTCTCATCTGTTAGCAGCCAATGGCTAGCAGTTTCTTACTGGCGATAAAAACTGATGATTGCCATCACTTTTTTGAGTCATTACTGAATTATTTAATGTAACAAATTAAACATTAAACCTTGTAAACAATTCATGGTAATTCATGGAAACGTTGTAAACAATTCATTTAGACCCAGTATTTATTTCAAACAGGCATTTATTTGCTGAAATGTGTAGTGTGGGCCGGCTATTAAAATGGACAGGTCGGCTATTTGAGACTGTGTTTAACTGAAGTTTAAAGATGAGTAAGTGTAGAGTTTGACCTTGCTGAAGCGAGGGGAGCAGGACGAGAAACGACGGATCTCAACAGGTTCATCATCATTGGTGTCGTCCTCATCATAAGAGTGGACGTGGTGGTAGCGGTCTGAGCGGGCTGGGGACGGAAGAGGACATGACACACACACACACACACACACACACACACACACACACACACACACACACACACACACACACACACACACACACACACACACACACACACACACACACACACACACACACACACACACACACACACACACACACACACACACACACACACACACACACACAGACAAATAGTATGGACAAGTGCCTGAAAGCTCCAAACACAGCTAGTTCATATCTGTATCCCATATGCCAGTGGTATTCAAAGTTGGGGTTGCGACCAAACTGCAGTTATTTTTTGAGGAACAGAGTAAAGATTATTGTATAGGACAATATGCAAACCTTTTTGAGAAATACAATTTTATTAAGTAAATGTATTTATTGGTTTCTTTGATAAGAGATTCAAATGTTATTGAAGGTTATTTGCTGATGTAAAAATCAACATTTTTGTCAATAGATTAGGGGTGGGGTGGGCTTGGGTAACGAGAAATTGTTGCAAAAAAATGGGTTCCCCAGAAATTCTGGAGAAGAGAACGGGGTCCCCGTTGAAAAAGTTTGAATACCACTGCCTTATTCTATACATTAAGTATGCAACGAGTCAGCACAGTTCTCCTCCATGTGACCAGGGGGCAGTGCAGTTAGAGAGAGACTCACTGTCGAAGTAGCTGGTGTCCTCCTCTGACTCTAGGTGGGGGATGAACTCAGCCTTCTGTCTCAGCAGACTGTTCCAGTCCAGTTCAGTGAAGAACGAGTGCTGCTTCACCTCAAATGCACCGCCTGGGGCAGCAAAAGAGAAAGAGAGCGAGAGAGAGAGAGAGAGAGAGAGAGAGAGAGAGAGAGAGAGAGAGAGAGAGAGAGAGAGAGAGAGAGAGAGGGGGGAGAGAGAGAGAGAGAGAGAGAGAGAGAGAGAGAGAGAGAGAGAGAGAAAGAGAAAGAGAGAATTAATGAAAGGGAGAGTGAGAATGAAAGGGCGAGCGAGAGAGGGGGAGAGAGAGGGAAAGAGAGATAAGATGCGTGTTGTTGAGAGAATCTATATTTTCATTATGAATAGGCAGTTTAATCCATTTCTGCTACAGCACACGTCTGATGTTAAGCATTTTGTCAACATGCACGTGTATGCTGACCTGTGCCCAGTCGGACCAGTGGGTTGGTCTGAAGCAGAGTAGAGATCAGATGCTGGGCATCGGCAGGAAGAGCGTCCTCATCTTCTGGCCACACTATGTCGTCTACAAGAGACAGACAGAGATAAGTTGCATTGGACAATGTAGATGTGAGAAAGATGGCTTCAAAATGGCTGTAAGATGCTGCTCAATGAACCCACTAACCCCGGACCTCTCACCTGTGATGACCTGTCCAAAGAGCTCCTCAGGCGTGGCTCCAAAGAACGGCACACAACCCACCAGGAACTCATAGAGGATGATGCCCATAGCCCACCAGTCTACTGGATTCCCATAGCCCTGTCTCAGGATCACCTCCGGGGCGATGTACTCTGGCGTGCCACACACCTGATGGAGGGCAGAACCACAGCACTCCTATGAGAGGTTCTATAGTCATATCTATGGATAAAACCCTACTGGGTGAGATGCTAAGGCCAGTCTCTCTCAAAACGTGAGTGAGAGACATGTGTGGCCAATGCACGTGTTTTCCAAGCTGATGGGATCAATGCGAGAATGCCAGGATGAAACATGAAAGCTTTGGACGTTGTGTTTTCATGTGCAGATGGGTATTCATCAAATGCTAACAGATCTGTGGCTGTGAGAAAGCCGAGCCAATAAATAATTGGGGATTTAATTGAAGCAGCACCATTCAAAGGGTGGGAAAAACAAAACATCTGAAAAGACAGTTGATTATAATAACTGAGGCATATTTGGTTATCATTTTGTTTGATGTCGATCATTTCATTTCTTCACGCTTTGACAACTATATGCACACATTTATAAACTCAGCATTTATTTATTAAATTTGTCTAGAAATAAATACATTAAACATGTATTTAGGTATAGTTTTTGGTCTGAGTGGTAAAGGAAAATGTAGAAATCTAAATATATTACTGCAAATTCATTTTGAACGCCTGCCAAGGTTGTGTATACTGTGGTGGGTTTCTCTGCTCTATATACAGTGCACACCTGTTTGTCCAGGAACTCTCTGGTGTCCTTCTCAATGTGTCCCTCGTACAGGTTAGTGGTGAGGCTCATCAGACCCATCTTAGACAGGCCGAAGTCAGTCAGCTTGATGTGCCCCATGGAAGTGATCAGAAGACTGGGGACAGACAGGTCAAAGGTTACCTGAAACACTCTTCGTGTTTGTAATATAATCAAACTTTGAGTTCACTCCAATGAGTCCCATATGATAATTGTTCAATGCCAACCCAAGTGAGGTCTTACTTGTCTGGTTTGAGGTCGCGGTGCACAATGCCATAGTTGTGGATGTACTCCAGTGCCAAGACGGTCTCGGCAAAGTACATGCGTGTCATCTCCACGGGCAATGCCCCGATGTTTTTCAGCAGGGTGGCACAGTCTCCCCCTGGCAACAGATAACACGTGATCAGGCTGACTGCTAACATTCCCATCACCAGCAATGTCCTAAATGCTGCTCCTGTCCTAAACAGACAAGAAGTGATGCCCAGTGTATTATTGTGTTAACTTACCCTCCACATACTCCATGACCATACAGAGGTGCCTGCGGGTCTCAAAGGAGCAGAACATGGAGACCACGAATGGGTTCTCAGCGAAGGTCAGGATGTCTCTCTCTACGAAGGCCTGCTGGATCTGGTTCCTCAGGATCAGGTTCTGCTTGTTGATCTTCTTCATGGCGAAACGCTGACGGGTCTCCAGGTGACGGACCAGGTAAACAGCCCTGGAGACACACACACACGCATACACACAGTTAGTAATCTGATTTTATACACATTTTACTGAGTAAATCCAGTGTTTTCTCCTAAAACCGTTTAATGGACATCAACAAGATGGCTCAGAGACATGTACTAATGTAACATTCATATGCGTGAACACACCCACACCAACACTCACACCCACACCCACACTCACCCATAGGCTCCATTGCTGATCAGCTTTATGGTCTGGAAGTCAGCCTCTTCGGGCGTCTTCATAGCTCTCATCTTGCCCTGAGGGAGAGAGCATAACAGCAGGGTAAGATGAGACTGGATCTGGCCAGACCTCCAACACCAGGCCCACAGGAGTGACGTCGTCTTTTTCCCCCAGTGCTACCCTTGTCTTCCTGACTTCTTGTCCAGTTAGCTGAATTTTGGCACCTGTCCTGATGGTTGAAGTAGGGCTGATTGCAGGCCTTCAAGGCACTAGAGGATATCCTGCTTTGACTTCAGACTCTAATCAAAGCAAATGGACTCAATTATGTAGAGTATTGTCCACTGTGCCAAGTAATTAGTAGAGGAAGCAGTCATATTCATTAGTCAGCAGGGCCTTGGACTACAGTTTGACTTAACTCAAAGGGACAGAGGGAGAGGGGGGTTGATGGTGGGTGGGCTGGGAAGAGGTGGAGTAGGGACAATGTTCTCACCTCTGTTGAGTCGTCTGTTTCTGGGGTGAGAGGTCCCTCACTGTCGTAGCTGTCCAGGTTCACCATTTCTGGGGACATACAGAGGGAGTACCTATGAGCTGCCTTTCAGCAATACATAGAGTGAGAGAGCAACAGTAGTCAACAAAAGTCAAGTTTCCGTCTTTCTCTCTCTCTCTCGGACTCATTCTCTCGCTCACCCTCTATAGGGTCTCGTGTCAGTCCCAGCTGGCTGATAATGTAGCGAGGGATGTCCGTCTTCATCAGGTGTCCCTCCTTGGCGTGGTCCTCTGCTGCCTCCAGCAGGTGGTAGAACTCCTCTGGATTAAACTCCTAAGGGACAGGAACAGGGTGACCACATTCAGTGTGACACAGGTATAACACTGCTTGAATGAAGATATAACTAATTTTATTGCACGCACTACAGACGCTATATCGGTTCGCTAATACAGGACTAGTAAAGGCCTAGTACACTACTTTTATGAAGCCATTTAAAAAAAAGAATGATTCTGATTTTTCAAGTGGGCCCTCAGCACCCTCAGCACCCTTACTTCCCGCGTCTAATAATATAATAATATATGCCATTTAGCAGACGCTTTTATCCAAAGCGACTTACAGTCATGTGTGCATAAATTCTACGTATGGGTGGTCCTGGGAATTGAACCCACTACCCTGGCGTTACAAGCGCCATGCTCTACCAACTGAGCTACAGAAGGACCGTCTATGCATGTACCAAATAAAAAATACAAGTTAAATGGGTTTCCATCACATTTTCAACTCTGCTGATGATTTTGTCACAATTTTATTTTGTATATAGCGAGTGTGCCCACTCTGGTATTGGCACAGTACTGTATCTGCGCCCTGCGATCTGTTGACTAGAGCACAGCCTACATCATGGGTATTACACTCTTAACCTACGAGGTCGGAACCTGCTGGTTATCTGTTTTATCAGATAATTAATTGCACTCACCTGGTGTCCCAGGTCTAAATCAGTCTCTGATTAGAGGGGAACAATGAAAGAAATGCAGTAGACCTGGCTTCGAGGTCCAGAATTGAGTTGAAGAGATTATTGTGGACAAAAGAGCGACATCATTTTTATTCGTCAAACAGCACCCAATCATCAATGACGATGTCACCAGAATAAGACCCTGGATATTTATTGGAAAGGAGCATCAAGCTCACCTTGCACTTTCACCACCCTGTGAAGTTCATCATACATGATTTAATCTGTAGCCTAATAAACTGCATGCTTCCCTAACAAGTTGTAGTGGGAGGACCACACAACATGTCATTGCAAGACACTAAGTTAACTTCCATTTGATGGGTTGTTATTTCAATATTTGATCATAAAAGAGTCAGAGTGCAGTATAATTACAGTATGCTGCAAATACTGCGTCCAGTTTCCATCAAGCCTGTCATGACATTGTTTTATCCAACATGTCCTTTACGCACATAAAAAGGTTGGATGAAAGCCAAGTTCATGAGGCCTGCTGGCTGCGGTCACCCAGAGGACAGGACTCCTGATCTACCAGAGACCCTGAGTCAGTCTGGGCTACACACACAGGCTCAAACTGTAAATGACACAGTCACGGTCTGTGAGACTCAGACAGCACTTCAGGGGGCAGCTGGTATTTGTAATACTGTAGCGAGGCAAATTAAATTTTAATCTAAATGCAAATGGAATGGCTAGCCAGTCAGATTGGGCCTTTTATTAAGGTGCTTAGTTGGAGCTCAGTATTTTTGCCCTAATGTGTAATAAACCCCCTGTTCAAATGTTCATAATGACTGTTTGTGCTCATATTTATTTAAGGAAATTAATTTGTCTTTGGTCCAGGCCAGGGATATGGTCTGTTAAATAATTAGTGGGGCCATGGACCGTGAATATGACTGTGAACACTCCCATGACCATTACCATGACTGTGATTGTGTTGAGAGTTCTGTGTTCTGTTCTCACCAAGCACTCCAGCAGCCTTGCTGGGCGAGAGATGATGATGAGGAGTTTCTTCACCAGCTCTGTGACGAAGGCCACCTCTGAGCTCTCTGATCGCTCATATGCCTGAGAGAGAGAGAAATAGTTGGAGGAAGAGAGAGAGAAACATTGAGGGAGAGAGAGAAGTAGAGAGAGGGAGAGAGACAGCGACAGACAGAACAAGACAAAATAAATCAAAGCTTTGCAGCAACGTGGGATGTGAGAACAGTTATATTCCAGGCAAAACTAATCCAATCAAACAGAATACTGGCAACCCAGAATAATCAGAACGATTTAATCAACCCGTCAAACAAAGGGTGCAGATTAAGTTCCTTGTTCCTTCACACACACAATTAGCCTTATTTCACTCCTTTACTCGTTCTTATCCTTCTGAAAGGCGTAGTGCTGTCATTTGAAATGAGATGATAGGAACTAACTGTGCCTCTCAGCAGCCTGCAGCTAGGCCACCCAGACCTGAGAAGAGCCTGGTATTGAGACAATGTGGCTCCCATTCAACAATTCCACTCAGGGCTATGCTGATGTTATACACTGCAACATAAGAGTGGCTTATGGGCAGCTCTATAACCCCAGAACTGACCTGTCCTGGCACCTATCATGACATCTTAGCCTATAGTTGCAGTGCTTCTGTGACTCACGTCATTGAGCAGCTTCTCCAGGTTCTCCTGCAGCTCAAAGAAGTAGACAGTAGTGATGAGGCCCTTGCGAGCTTTGGACAGGCAGTCCCTGGACAGCTCTGCTATCTGATGGTGGATGAAGCTGATGACACCGTCGGCCAGCGGCAGCACGCTCTCAGGGTAGAAGGCATTGATGAACTCTGCTAGATGCTCCTCCATCTGAGCCGTGGCCTGGGAGAGGGAGATACAGGAAACAGAGTTAGGAGAGTTCTATCTATTTCAAGCTGAAATAGTTGCGTTTTGCTCCACTGAGCCGTGGTATTTCCATCATTCTCACTTCCACCTGTTTAAAAGTAGACATAACTCCTGACATACAAATCAGAAAGGAGGCAGCCTCGTTTCCCCTCAACTTCCATAGAAGACATACAGTACCACACTGAGCAAACACCATAACCTGCTTCCTTTTGATACCAGTCTGATCTAATCAATCCTTACTTGCACTTGAAAGTGTGAGAGAAAATTATGTTTTGTGTGTGTGTGTGTGTGTCATGTCTTACTTTGGGGAAGCGCTCCTTGTACACATGGTTCATCATGACGATCTCATTGTCATAGCAGGAGGGGGAGCGTCCAGGACTGAGGCTGCGGGAGCGCGGTCGCATTTGTGGTGAGCAGCGGCCCCCATCATCGTCAGTGATGCTCTCCGTGCTGCCAAAGTGCTTGGACAGGAAGTGCAACTCGTCCATGGTGGGCTGGAAGGGCAGCTGGTGCAGCCGCTCCTGAGACGAGCTGGAGGACTGGAGGGGGAGGAAGAGAGGGAGAAGGAGGAGAAAGAGAAGGGAGGAAGAGTGGAGGTGTTGGACAGGAGACAAAAGAGGATGAAAATTGATGTTCTCTCATACATGAAATCCCGTTTTTGTATTGGCCAGAACCATAGCTAATCATGTACTCTGGTGGCTCTGGCTATACTGGGGAGTGGGGACAGTTAACCTCATCCATCTGTCTCACCTCTGAGAGACAGAGAGAGACACTAATGAAGTGAGCACAGCACCAGGGTCTGCTACATTAATCTGTCCCTTTCAGACACAGACTCATTTACCTGCTGAGTCAAAGCAATGGGACTTGACATTCACCACAGGCTCATCCCAAATCAAACCCAATTGGCATCCCTGCTTAAAACAATCAGGACAAGGTTGGATGGAAGGACGGGAACATTATCTCTGTCACTGCATTTCATTGTTATAAATGTTCTGTTATTCATCGATGCTGCTTTCTCAATATGTCTGCCAGGGTTTTGAAAAAGCACCAGTTTTCACTCCCAAATGGATCTGTCTCCAAAATAGCCATGGTCAGACTCAGTCCAGGGGAGAGGAGTATATAGCCCGGTTATTGTTATTCTATTGTGTTACTTTTTACACTTAGTTTATTTGGTAAATATTTTCTTAACTCTTTCTTAAACTGCCCTGTTGGTTAAGGGCTTGTAAGTGAGCATTTCCCGGTAAGGTTGTATTCGGCGCATGTGACAAATAAAATGTGATTTGATGAGAAGCCACCCTGCCAGCTCCATACTGAGTTCCATGTCTGGGCTCATTCAGATATATATGTGTTGTTTGTTGACACATTATTTCCAGTGGGGGTATTTAGCTAAATAGAGCCTGTGGTGAATTGGGCACCGAACAGCGTGTACTATCTATTTTCTCCTCTTTTCTACTCTCCTCTCTCATCCCACCGGTCTGGTTCTTATCTAGCTACCCTCTGTTCCTCCCTCTCTCACTGGCCAGACGAGAGCAGTCCCCAGGCCTCTGATGTTGTGTTACATAAGTGAGAAAAACAGAGAGAGAGAGAGAGAGAAAGAATCCTGAGGGAGGAGAATCAAAGACAGAGAAAATGTGGGTCGAGATGATGTGTGTGCCGGTATTTGTGTGTGTCTATGAGTTTGTGAATGAGAGAGAGAAACTGAAGAAGTCCCCGAGGCAATGACAAAGACAGTAAGAGTGTACCATGGTGTTAGAAAGAGAAAGGAGACAGAGACAGTAAGAGTGTACCATAGTGTCAGAAAGAGAAAGGAGACAGAGACAGTAAGAGTGTACCATAGTGTTAGAAAGAGAAAGGAGACAGAGACAGTAAGAGTGTACCATAGTGTTAGAAAGAGAAAGGAGACAGAGACAGTAAGAGTGTGCCATGGTGTTAGAAAGAGAAAGGAGACAGAGACAGTAAGAGTGTACCATAGTGTTAGAAAGAGAAAGGAGACAGAGACAGTAAGAGTGTACCATAGTGTTAGAAAGAGAAAGGAGACAGAGACAGTAAGAGTGTACCATAGTGTTAGAAAGAGAAAGGAGACAGAGACAGTAAGAGTGTACCATAGTGTTAGAAAGAGAAAGGAGACAGAGACAGTAAGAGTGTACCATAGTGTTAGAAAGAGAAAGGAGACAGAGACAGTAAGAGTGTACCATAGTGTTAGAAAGAGAAAGGAGACAGAGACAGTAAGAGTGTACCATAGTGTTAGAAAGAGAAAGGAGACAGAGACAGTAAGAGTGTACCATGGTGTTAGAAAGAGAAAGGAGACAGAGACAGTAAGAGTGTACCATGGTGTTAGAAAGAGAAAGGAGACAGAGACAGTAAGATTGTACCATAGTTTTAGAAAGAGAAAGGAGACAGAGAAAGTGAAGTAAGTCAGACAAAGGAAAAAAAGAAAGTGGAAGAAAGCGAGTTTTAAAGAAAAGACTAAGAGCTTTTTAGGAAAAGGCCATTGATGCATGAGATGAGACAAAGCAGGGTAAATCTGTGCTACCGTGGAGCTGGGCGTGTTGGTGCCATATCCAGAGGAGGGCAGAGATGCCAGGGACCATCGTCGACCATCCGCCCTTCAGAAGAGAAAAACAATGTACAGTATTAAACCTGAGAGCATCAGACTTCTGCCCAACATCCTCAATGCATCCACCAATGGAACTAATATGGAAATATGCGAAGGAGGCGACGCCCACATCCTGTATAACACAACTGATCCACCGTATTGTGTTAGTCATACGAGCCATCCGAAGGGAGAGGGAGTGGAGTGGCCTGGCCATTGTGTTTCTATGGGGCTGCAGCATGCTGCAGTGACAGACTGGCAGAAGGATTTGATAAATGAGAGCCGTGAGTACAGGAAGCTATTACTGCTCCTGCCTCTGGTCCTCTAACTCTGACTGACTGACTGACTGGGAAGAGATGGAATGACCTCCTGGCTAGGCTCTTTGGCTTCCTCTCACCACTGATTCTGAGAGGTGTGATCATTCTCACTGGGAGGTGCTAGACCTGCATCTAACAGGTATTCACCTCTCCCTCCCTCTCTCACACACACATACACACGCATGCATACACACAGTGTCAGGGAGCTGTTACCTTCTGGAGGAGGCGAATGAGAAGTGTGCCGGGGTGCTGGAAGAGAAGTTGCGTGGGCTGTCCAGAGGGCTACTTCCTGGAAACATAAAGGAATGGGAATAGAGAAACAGACAGAGCATGAAAGAGGGGGAGAGGTACTGTATAATGACGTGTTTACAGTAGGATGTTTGCAGTCCGAGATGGCTGTAGTACGTACCGAGGTGTCCAGGGAGGGGCAGAGGAGAGTGTGGGCGGTGGGGCAGAGTGGGAGAGGTGGTGGACAGGATCAGACTCTTCCTGTTACTGGTACGACAACTGGAAACACAGAGAAAGAGAAATAGAGGGAGTTTTATGAACAATGATGTATTAGCAGGAGACCTTCTGTGAAGGTTTAGTGTGGTACATAAAAGAGAGAGTGTGTTACTGCAAGTGTGTGTGTTTTCAAATGTGTGTGTGTGTGTGTGTTCGTGTGTGTGTATGTGTGTGTGTGGACATGTGCGTATGCAGGGCTCACTGCAGGAGGACCAAGGCGATAAAGAAAATTCGATTTGCATTCAATCCCCAGCCGTCGCCTCTCATGCAAGATAAGGGTGAAGAGTAGGAAGGAGGGAGAGATATAGAGAGAGAGAGAGAGAGAGAGAGAGAGAGAGAGAGAGAGAGAGAGAGAGAGAGAGAGAGAGAGAGAGAGAGAGAGAGAGAGAGAGAGAGAGAGAGAATGGGAAGACAACAGGATCCTCTCAAATCCATGGGAGAATCTCAATCCTAATTGGAACCTCCACTCCACACACTCTCATCCATGTCGCACTACACATGACGAGTCACACACAGGCGTTCTCAGTAATGGCACAAGGTCTCTTTAATGACACTAAAAGCACACAGCTCAGATCCATTTGAAACACACTCAGATAGCTCCATCACCAGCACTATGACATATTCAAATCAAATCAAATTTTATTTGTCACATACACATGGTTAGCAGATGTTAATGCGAGTGTAGCGAAATGCTTGTGCTTCTAGTTCCGACAATGCAGTGATAACCAACAAGTAATCTAACTAACAATTCCAAAACTACTGTCTTATACACAGTGTAAGAATATAAAGAATATGTAGCCTTACGGTTGAGGGCGGAGCAGTTGCCGTACCAGGTGGTGATACAGCCCGCCAGGATGCTCTCGATTGTGCATCTGTAGAAGTTTGTGAGTGCTTTTGGTGACAAGCCTAATTTCTTCAGCCTCCTGAGGTTGAAGAGGCGCTGCTGCGCCTTCTTCACGACGCTGTCAGTGTGAGTGGACCAATTCAGTTTGTCTGTGATGTGTATGCCGAGGAACTTAGAACTTGCTACCCTCTCCACTACTGTTCCATCGATGTGGATAGGGGGGTGTTCCCTCTGCTGTTTCCTGAAGTCCACAATCATCCCCTTAGTTTTGTTGACATTGAGTGTGAGGTTATTTTCCTGACACCACACTCCGAGGGCCCTCACCTCCTCCCTGTAGGCCGTCTCGTCGTTGTTGGTAATCAAGCCTACCACTGTTGTGTCGTCCGCAAACTTGATGATTGAGTTGGAGGCGTGCGTGGCCACGCAGTCGTGGGTGAACAGGGAGTACAGGAGAGGGCTCAGAACGCACCCTTGTGGGGCCCCGTGTTGAGGATCAGCGGGGAGGAGATGTTGTTGCCTACCCTCACCACCTGGGGGCGGCCCGTCAGGAAGTCCAGTACCCAGTTGCACAGGGCGGGGTCGAGACCCAGGGTCTCGAGCTTGATGACGAGCTTGGAGGGTACTATGGTGTTGAATGCCGAGCTGTAGTCGATGAACAGCATTCTCACACAGGTATTCCTCTTGTCCAGGTGGGTTAGGGCAGTGTGCAGTGTGGTTGAGATTGCGTCGTCTGTGGAGGTGATATGGTCCTTGACTAGTCTCTCAAAGCACTTCATGATGACGGAAGTGAGTGCTACGGGGCCGTAGTCGTTTAGCTCAGTTACCTTAGCTTTCTTGGGAACAGGAACAATGGTGGCCCTCTTGAAGCATGTGGGAACAGCAGACTGGTATAGGGATTGATTGAATATGTCCGTAAACACACCGGCCAGCTGGTCTGCGCATGCTCTGAGGGCGCGGCTGGGGATGCCGTCTGGGCCTGCAGCCTTGCGAGGGTTAACACGTTTAAATGTCTTACTCACCTCGGCTGCAGTGAAGGAGAGACCGCATGTTTTCGTTGCAGGCCGTGTCAGTGGCACTGTATTGTCCTCAAAGCGGGCAAAAAAGTTATTTAGTCTGCCTGGGAGCAAGACATCCTGGTCCGTGACTGGGCTGGGTTTCTTCTTGTAGTCCGTGATTGACTGTAGACCCTGCCACATACCTGTTATGTCTGAGCTGTTGATTTGCAACTCTACTTTGTCTCTGTACTGATGCTTAGCTTGTTTGATTGCCTTGCGGAGGGAATAGCTACACTGTTTGTATTCGGTCATGTTTCGGTCATGTCACCTTGCCCCGGTTAAAAGCAGTGGTTCATACTTTCAGTTTCGTGCAAATGCTGCCATCAATCCACGGTTTGTGATTTGGGAATGTTTTAATAGTTGCTGTGGGTACGACATCGCCGATGCACTTTCCAATGAACTCGCTCACCGAATCAGCGTATTCGTCAATGTTGTTGTTGGACGCAATGCGGAACATATCCCAATCCACGTGATCGAAGCAGTCTTGAAGCGTGGAATCAGATTGGTCGGACCAGCGTTGAACAGACCTGAGCGCGGGATCTTCCTGTTTTAGTTTCTGTCTGTAGGCTGGAAGCAAAAAAATGGAGTCGTGGTCAGCTTTTCTGAAAGGAGGGCGGGGGGAGGGCCTTAAAGGTGTCGTGGAAGTTAGAATAACAATGATCCAGGTTTTTACCAGCCCTGGTTGCACAATCGATATGCTAATAGAATTTAGGGAGTCTTGTTTTCAGATTAGCCTTGTTAAAATCCCCAGCTACAATGAATGCAGCCTAAGGATATGTGGTTTCCAGTTTACATAGAGTCAAATAAAGTTCGTTCAGGGCCGTCGATGTGTCTGCTTGGGGGTAATATATACGGCTGTGATTATAATCGAAGGGAATTCTCTTGGTAGATAATGCGGTCGACATTTGATTGTGAGGAATGCTGTTCATCGACTACAGCTCGGCATTCAACACCATAGTAACCTCCAAGCTCGTCATCAAGCTCGAGACCCTGGGTCTCGACCCCGCCCTGTGCAACTGGGTACTGGACTTCCTGACGGGCAGCCCCCAGGTGGTGAGGGTAGGTAACAACATCTCCTCCCCGCTGATCCACATCACGGGGGCCCCACAAGGGTGCGTTCTGAGCCCTCTCCTGTACTCCCTGTTCGCCAACGACTGCGTGGCCATGCACGCCTCCAACTCAATCATCAAGTTTGCGGAAGACACTACGTTAGCCTACATGATACTGTCGTGTCTTTACTATCATTAAATTTAAGACTTATAGTTTTTATCAAAGATTCTCTGTAACTAGTATTACGCGATCAACTTATTAATCATGTAAATGTAATTAACTAGGAAGTCGGGGCACCAAGGAAAAATATTCAGATTACAAAGTTATAATTTCCTAAAATAACTTTTCAGATATTTTATCTGATCAATTAGTCTTGGAATTCATGACTTATTTACTTTACCTCACATTAGTCTCATTCCAAACTTTGTAAATGGTTGGTTATCTACACAAACCCAGTATCATACTCACTCATTCATCCTATACAACAATTAGATGTAAACCCCATATCTGAGGCTATTATATAAACAGTGTTATGGCAATGTGGCCACACCATCTCCCATGAGCCTCCCCAAGTTGTAACAAACAGACCAGTTCGTAGCTGGATTCTTCACCGATCTTTTATACTTTCTCCGGAACATGAAATTTGTTCGTACCTCAAGTTCTGTGAGGTGGAAGGAATTCCTTTGTTCTCTATGAAAATTTACTCTCTCTATACTGTGTGTCCATGAGGAGATCCTCAGGAATTTACGACGTCTCTCTGGCCACAGCAGCCTAGTTGAAGGAGGAAAGGGGGAGGCAGGGAGAGGGATAGGGCTCGCCACACCCAAAGAGGCAACACACTAGTAAAGTAATAAAATATATAGCTGTCGGCTATATTAGCCAGCACTTACCATTCTTTGTGCATCTTCAAATGTCGAACAAAGTTGGAAGTTGTTGCGCCTCTGTCTGTAATTTCCTTCCAGCATGTTTTGTAAGTTGCAATCCATTTTTTGTTGATACAGCGTTGTCTTTATATCCGAAAATAATAATTTTGTTTATCATCTTTCCAAGGGCTCCATCTGAATTCACCCGCCGACATTCCTCTGCACTGCCACAAACAATTTTTTCTCAGCTGGCACAATTTGATTGGCTGCTGTCCGATTCAAACTATAATCTGTTAAATGAAGAGTTGATGCGCTGCACACTTTTTTAATAGCATAATTTTTAATATCTGAGCTTGGGGAGGGTATCAAGTAAGGTCGAGTCAAAAGGCTCAAGTCCAAGTTAATAAGTCACAAGTCATTGGTGTTAAAGTCAAAGTCGAGTTGCATGTCATCATATTTGTGACTCAAGTCTGACTCGAGTCCAAGTCATGTGACTCGAGTCCACACCTCTGCCAAATAGGCCTACCAATAAACATTTATCCATTAGCTAAAGCTCTAGGCTACATGTCGTGGTACCACAGAAAGCCTATCATCGAATAGATGTCACAATTTCAGCACCATGGACAGTGATCAGAAGTCTATACTTTGTTAGTGCCTGTCTGGTTAACAGGAGGACGAACTCCTACCTTGTGGGGATCCAGAGAAGCTGCTTTATGCCAATGGCACAGATAGGGGGGTCTACCTATGTCAGAGAACCTTCCCCTTTGCCCTCCCACTCCTCAAGTGCCCTTTTGGGTATTTTTCTGTATACAGTTTTTGTCATTGTTGTTCTGAACCCACTGACCCCAAGTAGTCGTGATGTCATCACCCACTCCCTACCCCGTCTGTTGGTTTGCACTGTACAGAGCTCACATACTGCCGGTTGTGCCTTTTCCCAATCTGCTCTATATGGACATTGCATGCTCATGGTATCCAAACATGCATGGCTTGAAATGCAGTCACCGTTCGAGTGTGTGTAGCAAGCAGGAGAGGCTGGTGGGATGAGCTATAGGAGGACAGCTCATTGTAATGGTTGGAATATAATACATGGAACAGAGTCAAACATGGTTTCCATATGTTTGATACCTTTACATTTATTGCATCACAATGAGTCTGTCCTCCTATAGCTCATCCCACCAGCCTCCTCTGGTAGCAAGCCACAGCAACATAGCATTTGAGTAACACTTGATAACACTTAATTTAAATAGCCATCCATATTCGGTCTGGTGGTTGACTGTTACCGTGACAATCCAATTACTATCTCAACGACAAGCCGATGTGGATGACCAGTGCAACAGTGGTGCAATTCCATCGAGGTGCAATTCCCATTCTTTCTTCCTTCTGACTGGGCAGAAGCAGAGAGGCAGCAGTTGGTTCCCATACCTGTGTGAAGCTAGCCACAATAAGGATTAGCCACAATAGTGGAATTTGTGCTTCGCCTTAAAAATTAAAGTCCCCAATTAATACTGACCTAAACAGATACAGAGTGGAATAATTCCATATTTGGACCAGATATTAATGCTAAACAAGGTTGGAATGTTGTTATATAACCTAAAAGAAACTGTTAATTGGTGGTATACATACATGCACATGTACAGCCTATAGAGTGTGTACCCTTGAAATGGGGTATCAGACTACTCAGTGACACCTACAGATTACAATTCCAAAGAGTTTACACACATATTAGAGTCTTAGCTCTTAATGCAGGACTTTGACTGTGTGAAATCTCCTCCCCAGTCAACCTACTACTTTTAGTGGACATTCATATTGGACTGTACAGCCTTACCTATAGAGTGTGCACCCATGAAATGGGATATTAGCCTACTCAGTGACACCCACAGAACACAGCTATGTCTCGGGTCAGATCTTGGGTATTCAGGTTATGAGTGGACCAGAGAAAGAATTCTAATCCCCACCCAACTATTGCTGAACAACATATGTCATCCATTATTTTAGGGCACCAGGCATATCCCTTCAGCCTTTCCCAGCACACAGGCAGATAGGCGAGAGGAACTCTCCGTGACCACACACATACCCCCCCCCACTATCACCACACCCCACCACCACACACACAGATTACTTTGACGTTGTTTCAGAGGAGTGTTTTTCAGTCTGAATAAATGCAGAGTCACTGGGACTAATAGGCTGATCGCTGAGTCATGACGTGAGCTGACTGTAGGATCACCCAGTCGGACAGACACAGAGGCAGTCGCAGAGACAACCTCCTCTATTCCATTGGGAGACAGTGACATAGTTCTGCTATCAACCAATCACAGACAGTCTAGTCAGGCTGCAGGTAATGCTAATGATTAGCATGACTCTGCAACAAATCTGTTCAATCGACCCGTGTTTGCTCTATCTGTTTGTTTCAGTTGTGAAGATTGTACTCCTGTGCTTGTGGTTATTACTGAGAATGTTGATAAAGAGTTGATCACAAAAACAGCTGTTAGCCTAAACCCAAATATCATCAACCGCTATCCAGAGTGAGGAGTTCATTCATTTTTGTTTTCATTCCCTATCCTATAAAACATGATCCATCATCAAGCTTATAGTTATGATAATTTACGGTCTCGACTCTTTAGCCTTTGCTACAGATGGATGCCTCTGTAATCCTAATTTGTGGTCCTCATCCCCAGCACCGGGCCTCTCCAGATTCAGTCCTAATTCAACGTGAGGGAGAGGCTTTGGAGACGTATTAATTAACGTTTCATTGCACTGCAGATGATGGTGGGACCAGAAAGCGACGGCGAGCACATTAAACACTGTTTCACTTGGCTTTCATCACGTTCGTGGTTAATTGTTTCTTCAGCGACTGGGGCTATTTAAAGGAGTGCAGGGCGCTCAGAGGCATCAGTGAGAAACCCAGAGTACAAAGAGCCTCACTGGACGAGATTCTACTTCTGTGGTTCTCAAACTAGCAGGGTAAATGCACTCGCAATGCTGTGGGAAATAAATAGGGCTAAGTGTTCACACAAATATGTACACACGCACACAAAGGCACGCACGCAAACGTACACACATGCAATTTAAGATGCACGACATGGCCAAAAAGATGTGGACACCCCTTCAAATTAGTAGATTCAACTATTTCAGCCACATCCGTTGCTGACAGGTGTATAAAATCTAGCACACCACCATGCAATCTCCATAGACAAACATTGCCAGTAGAATGGCCCATTCGGAAGAGCTCAGTGACTTTCAATGTGGCACCGTCATAGGATGCCACCTTTCCAACAAGTCAGTTCGTAAAATTTCTGCCCTGCTAGAGCTTCTCTGGTCAAGTGCTATTATTGTGAAATGGAAATGTCTAGGAGCAACAACGGCTCAGCCGCGAAGTAGTAGGCCATATAAGTGCGCAGAATGGGACCGCCTAGTGCTGAAGAGTGTTGTGCGTAAAAATCAAATGTCCAATACTCACTAATGAGTTCCAAACTTCCTCTGGAAACAACGTCAGCACAAGAACTGTTTGTCGGGAGCTTCAAGAAATGGGTTTCCATGGCCGAGCAGCCGCACACAAGCCTAAGATCACCATGCGCAATGCCAAGCGACGACAGGAGTGGTGTAAAGCTCACCGCCATTGGACTCTGGGGCAGTGAAAACACGTTCTCTGGAGTGATGAGTCACGCTTCACTATCTGGCAGTTCAACGGATGAATCTGGGTTTTGCGGATTCCAGGAGAACACTACCTGCCCCATAGTGCGAATTTTAAAGTTTGTTGGAGGAGGAATAATGGTCTCTGCCTGTTTTTCATGGTGAAGGGAACTCTTAACACTACAGCATACAATGACATTTTAGATTTACATTTTTATTTAACCTTTATTTAACTAGGCAAGTCAGTTAAGAACTAATTCTTATTTACAATGACGGCCTATCGGGGAACAGTGGGTTAACTGCCTTGTTCAGGAGCAGAACAACAGATTGTCAGCTCGGGATTCGATCCAGCAACCTTTCGGTTAGTGTCCCAACGTTCTAACCACAAGGCTATCTGCCGCCCTGAATGATGATTCTGTGTTTCCAACTTTGTGGCAACAGTTTGTCGAAGGCCCTTTCCTGTTTCAGCATGACAATATCCCCCTGCACAAAGCATACAGAAATAGTTTGTCGAGATCGGTGTGGAAGAACATTATTGACCTGCACAGAGCCCTGACCTCAACCCCATCGAAGTCCTTCAGTACACCCCCTTACTCATTATTTTAAAGGACAATTAGTGTTGGTGTAATGGCTATATCATTTAGGACCAGTCCCCTATGGCCCCGGGGCCCAGGCCTATTCTCTGGTTGCTCATTCAGGGTCACAGACGGACAGGACAGTGGGGAGATGTGGCTGTTTGTTTCAGCCCCAGTGCCTAAGGCTGGACAGAGCCGGCTGACTCCACACAACCTCCCAGCTGACAGGCTTCTCACTGCCTGGGGTTTCTCACTGAAGAGGAGGGAGGGAGATTGAGAGGAGGGAATAAATTAGGAGGGATGAAAAGGAAGGGAGAGATGGCGAAAGAAATATAGGTGGGAAGAAGACATGGAAAAGAACAAGGACAAGGGAAGAAAGGGATGGATAGAGAAAATAAAATCATGTGGAAGAGAAAAAAGGAGGCAGGAAAGAGAGAGAGAGACAAAGAGAAATGAGGTAGGGAAAGGGAGGATGTTCTCCCAGTGGTGCTCATCATCCTTGCAGGTGTAACCAGTGTGAAATGGCTAGCTAATTAGCGGTGCGCGCTAGTAGCGTTTCAATCGGTGACGTCACTCACTCTGAGACCTTGAAGTAGTTGTTTACCTGGTTGTCGATGTGTTCAGAGGGTCCCTGGTTCAAGTCCAGGTTAGGACGAGGAGAGGGACGAAAGCAACACTGTTACACAGGTGTCATGATGTTGGCCTGGGGGTAGGTTTATGACAGTCATAAATACCTCTTCCCCCCTTTTTCCTCTCTCTACCCTACTGATGTTACATTTGCAAACCCCTTGGTTAACATAGAGATTCTGGGAACATCAGAAGATGGGGGGAAATTAACTATTTTCTGGTAATCTGACCAATTGAACATATGCGGTGGTACTTAATGAATATGATGTCAGTTCGGTTGTCATCTGAGACATTCTCATTAATGATATGATGACATAAACTCTACAGTGGAAAGTCTACACATCAGAGTTATAGGATTCACTTGGAATTGTTGTTCAATTTAAATGTTTGAATATGAAATAATTTGTGATGGGATGAAATGTGATTTTAGCTTCTAAAATGTGAGAATTTGGTTTTCATAAGGTTAGGGCTCTGCTCAATCAGTGGCCCGCCCCTGTGAAGGGTTATAAAACTTTTCAGACACACCCTTCTCGCGCCACTATATAAAGCCTTGACGAAAATGTAACCTCCTGTTCCGAGGATATGACGACGGTCCGATGTCAGAATGTTTCAGATAATAACTACAGAATGAAGCCAACATCAGCGTGAGCTTTGGTTGCGAATAGTATGAACTTTGAACTCTTATTCACAACAGAAGTGATACCTCCTAGCCGTTGAGTTAGCAACAGCAACTGCAAACGAGGGTTAGAAAGGAACAGACAGAGTATCCCGTCTATCACACAACGACGTTACTACAACGTATCCAATTGACCACCAGAGACATTCTTCAAAGGACACGGTTTGGCAACACGGCCTTCCATCTACCACCAACCTACCGAAGCGCAGCTCAGAGGAAATATTTATTGCATTTTCCTTTTCCAAATGGGCGGTATTTAGAATGCATAAAATGCTTTATTTACGATAGCACAGCATCTTCCTTTGGTCCTCAGTCTTCCCGCTCTTTCACTCAAACCCAGCCCTTTTCTTTTGTGTAACCAGCTGTCATATCTGTTCCGCCCGCTAGGGACGTTTTCCTTTATGACGTAATTTGTAATCAAGTTATGATTAATTATGTGTATGTGTAATTCTGTGAAGAATTCGGGTTCGTGAAGATAACCAAGAATTTACAACTTTCAGATGAGACTGAATTAAGGTGACGATTAATATTGACTGCTATTGATGTAAAATATTATTAGGTCTTTAAGAGTTTATTCGGAAGATAACAGCTCTATAAATATTATTTTGTGGTGCCCTGACTCTCTAGTTAATTACATTTACATGATTAGCTCAATCAGGTAATATTAATAGCATGTCATATCACTTAGTCCGGCATAGCCAAAGACACGACACAGGTGTAAGGTAAACATGACCCAGTTCTTTCACAGTGCTGTACACACACACACACACACACACACACACACACACACACACACACACACACACACACACACACACACACACACACACACACACACACACACACACACACACACACACACACACACACACACACACACACACACACACACACACACACACACACACACACACACACACTATAATGTAAACTAATGGAAACATAGCGAACACACACATTCACAAAAAAACCATAGGCCCTTCCGCTTGAACAAAATGCCTGACAAATAGGAGCCCTCATCACCTTATTTATGCTTATCCTCTGCCTTTTCATCTATTCCCTGTCTCTCTTCCTCCATTCACAGCAGAGGGAACAGACCTCATTAATACTGAGTAAACCAAACCATGTCTCCCTCCATGCTAACAAACAGGCGGGTGCAACATTACATTTTTATGGATGTGATGACAAATTTGAAACTGATTATATTCTGAAGGACAAAGAGAATGCGAGAACGTGAAAGAGAGCAAGAAAGAGAGACACAGGGCTGCGATGGAGGGAGGACAAGAGAGAGAGAGAGCAAGAAAGAAAGAGAGAAGCTGAGGTTGAGATGAGGTACAGCAGGTGTTTACATCTGGCACTGGAGAGATGGATAGAGGAGGGGGATAGAGATGGGTGGAGAAGAGCTGAGACTGGTAGAGGAAAGGAGGGGAAAGATGGATAGAGGAGGGTGAAAGAGATGGGTGGAGAAGAGCTGAGACTGGTAGAGGAAAGGAGGGGAGAAATGGATAGAGGAGGGGGAAAGAGATGGGTGGAGAAGAGCTGAGACTGGTAGAGGAAAGGAGGGGTAAGATGGATAGAGGGTAGCGTGAGCGATGGGTGGAGAAGAGCTGAGACTGGTAGAGGAAAGGAGGGGTAAGATGGATAGAGGGTAGCGTGAGCGATGGATGGAGAAGAGCTGAGACTGGTAGAGGAAAGGAGGGGAAAGACGGATAGAGGGTAGCGTGAGCGATGGGTGGAGAAGGGGAGATATTAGTAGAGGAAAGGAGGGGAGAGAGATATAGGTAGAATAGGAGACTACTGGGTACAGGAGAGGTGGGAAGGAGGCAGAGGAGAGAGTTAGTGGAGGAGAGAGCACTGAGCGGTGGGCTCAGATCACATGTTGGCTTGTTGCTACGCAATGTGCAGCAGGGGAGACACAGATAAGAGTTGAGAGAGGGTGACCAGTGAGACGAGGAGAGGAGACAGAGGAGAGAGACACTTGACTCCACAGTTATTCAAGTTCACAGACCATGTGAGATGAAAAGAAAATGACAAAGGAGAAGCAATAATGTGAAAGAGCGAAATAACAAAATACAGTGAATGTATGATGTGGGTGCAATAAGATTTTTTTTAAATGGTGTAAACAATGGCTACAATAGTACCAAAAAGTTACAATTTTTGTAACAACCCAAGCTTGGCCACAGCTTGTCATTTCCATTGTGAGCAAATTAAGCATAGTGGGCAGAACAAGCATTTGAGGTGGGCAGAGCCAATCGAAATCCTATTGGCGTGGTCTAGTATGTATTAGCATATTTCCGTTAAGGAACGCCTACTCTGCGAAGTGCGTGTGTGCAATAACTCAATTCGCCCCTGCAATAATTCTAAGGGACTGTACGTTATTTATAATGAGGGATATCTGAAGATAATCGGACCACTCTGAAATGAAAATGGATGGGCCTCCCTTCGGTAAAATATATTTTTACCCAACCCTACTTGAACTTTTGAGAAAAAACAAGTGACCCTCCCTATGCCCAAAATAATAATTAAAACATGAAGTGGATAGCAGAGGACATGCCTACCATTTACCCTCACTCAGAGCAGAGACCTGAGCCTTTAGATATGCCGTTTCAGAAACTGTCCTTCATTTTGTAAGCATTAGCCTACATGGCAAAGTATCCAGAAGGTTGTGGATTCACATTACACCGTGGACAAGGTTAGGTGTGAAAAGATCTCCATTATAATAAAAACACTGCATGAATGTATCTGAGAAAACATTTTCCCTGACACCCAAAAGTACTCGTTACATTTTGGATTCTTAGCAGGACAGGAACAAGGTCCATTCATGCACTTATTAACAGAACATCCCTGGTCATCCCTAGTGCCTCTGATCTGGTGGACTCACTAAACACACATGCTTTGTTTGTAAATTATGTCCTAGTGATGTTGTGTGCCCATGGCTATCTGTCAAATCAAATGAAAAAAACTGAAAATGGTGCTGTCTGGTTTGCTTAACATAAGGAATTTAAAATAATAATAATAATAATAATATATGCCATTTAGCAGACGCTTTTATCCAAAGCGACTTACAGTCATGTGTGCATACATTCTACGTATGGGTGGTCCCGGGGATCGAACCCACTACCCTGGCGTTACAAGCGCCATGCTCTACCAACTGAGCTACAGAAAATGATTCATACTTTAACTTTTGATACTTAATGTTGGGGATAGGGCTGTCTACTGCCCCCGCTGGAGTAATTGCGTGCCCATAGTAAACATAATTTTTTTTGGTCAAAAGTTGCTAATATATGCAAATAAAAAATATTATTGAATAGACACTCTAAAGACACTCTAAAGCTTCTAAAACCGTTTAAATGATGTCTGTATGTAAAGCAGAACTCTCAGGGCAGTCATTCTCCCAAACTCTCTCTTGTCATCAGAAAAGTTGGCCCAACTTTGACGTCATCGCCCCCACCCTTCCCAAGCACTTACAGGTCTGGGAACAGTCTCTCTGTCTTCAGCGCGATCTCAGCTTTCAATGGGGCTTCTCATTGTGAGAATCGCATGCTCACGAGAGTTTTGGCAGGCCGAAACCTTTCGGTCACGCGAAAAAACAGGTCACTTTAATGCGTGCTCTGCTCCGGTCCTGTCTTTTTTCCAAGATCGATTATACAATGCATGCGTTTCTGTTCGTCCTCACGATTGCTGTACACCTTTATAACATGTTAAAGCTTGATTATGAACTTAGTTTGATAAGTTTAGTCGACATATAATATGTAAGTTTGACGTTTTGGTGCGCATCCACTTGACTTTTGGCTACATTTCAACCGAAATGTGTCGTGTTTGAGAACCGAAAGACACAGACTGCAAAACTAAACGCTGTTTTTGGTAAGTATAATTCCTTCCAGGTCTTCTGATGGAAGAACAGCAAAGGTAAGAGAATATTTATGTGGTAAATTTGGGTTTGTGTGGACTCCAAGATAGAGGAGCCATAATGCTACTTTTTGAGCGCCGACTCATAGTATAGCCTAGTGAACGAAACCTGTAACGTTAAAAATAAATGTAACACAGCGATTGCATTTAGAAGAAGTGTATCTTTCTATATATATGTAGAACATGTATATTTAGTCAAAGTTTATGATGTGTATTCCTTGTTAGCTGACGTTATCTGCCGGAGCTATCGTCATTTCTCCGGACATTTGAGTAGCATTTTTTGAACGATGCGTCATTGTAAACAGAGATTTATGGATATATATAGCATATTATTGAAAAAAAACATAAATGTACTGTGTAACATGTTATATTACTGTCATCTGGTGAAGATTTCAAAAGGTTAGTGAAATTATTTTTCTTTTAATCCTGCGTTTGTTTATTGCATATTTTTTCCAACTTGGCTATGCAAATGAGCTATGTCTGCGGTGGTGGTTTGACATAAATATGTGCTATGTTTTCGCCGTAAAACATTTTAGAAATCTGACTTGCTGGGTAGATAAACAAGTTGTTTATCTTTCATTTGAGCTATTGGACTTGTTAATGTGTGGAGGTTAAATATTTTTAGGAATATTTTTGCGTTCCATGCGCCACCTTCCAGCTGAACGTGGGGGGTGTTCCAAAATTGGAACCCTAGTCCCCTTCTGGTTAAGTATATTTTAAGCAATTACATTTACATTTTAAGCAATTACATTTACTTTTGATACCTAAGTATATTTAAAACCAAATATTTTAAGACTTTTACTCAAGTACTATTTTACAGTGTGAATTTCACTTTTATTTGAGTCATTTTCTATTTAGGCATCTTTACTTTGACAGAAGTATGACAATTAGGTACTTTTTCCACCACTGGTATGTTGTTTAATAGCCTGTTGAAATGTTGATTAGTGACAGAATGTCAATTAGTGACAGAATCACACATTACTTCCCAAGCAAAGATATTCCTTTAGCATCGGTCACGTCTTTCCCCTGCATTTATAACTTGCTTCTAGCATAAAGCTCCGCGGACTAAAGCGTCGATATAGATTGCGTTATATCAATATCATTATCAATATCATCATTATCATGATATATGATATAGCATTATATCATATTTCATTGTGTTATATCAATCAGGCCTTTTTAAAAACATTTATCCAAAGCTAACAAGGGGTAGGCCCAGTAGGCCCAGTGGCCATTTTAGCCTGTAAATCCTGGTGAACAGACAGCAACACAGAGTTACACATGGAGTAAACAATAAACAAGTCAATAACACAGTATAATGTTTTACTTTTTTTATTTAAAAAAAGAGTCTACATTGTGTGCAAAAGGCATGAGGAGGAAGGCGAATAATTACAATTTAGCAGATTAACACTGGAGTGATAAATGATCAGATGGTCATGTGCAGGTAGAGATACTGGTGTGCAAAAGAGCAGAAAAGTAAATAAATAAAAACAGTATGGGGATGAGGTAGGTAAATTGGGTGGGCTATTTACCGATGGACTATGTACAGCTGCAGCGATCGGTTAGCTGCTCAGATAGCAGATGTTTAAAGTTGGTGAGGGAGATAAAAGTCTCCAACTTCAGCGATATTTGCAATTCGTTCCAGTCACAGGTAGCAGAGAACTGGAAGGAAAGGCAGCCAAATGAGGTGTTGGCTTTAGACCAGTTGGCTTTACACCTGCTGGAGCGAGTGCTACGGGTGGGTGTTGCCATCGTGACCAGTGAACTGAGATAAGGCGGAGCTTTACCGAGCATGGACTTGTAGATGACCTGGAGCCAGTGGGTCTGACGACGAATATGTGAGGGCTAGCTGACTAGAGCATACAGGTCGCAGTGGTGGGTGGTATAAGGTGCTTTAGTATCAAAGCGGATGGCACTGTGATAAACTGCATCCAGTTTGCTGAGTAGATTACTGGAAGTCATTTTGTAGATGACATCGCCGAAGTCGAGGATCGGTAGGATAGTCAGTTTTACTAGGGTAAGTTGGTGTCGTGAGTGAAGGAGGCTTTGTTGCGAAATAGAAAGACGATTCTAGATTGGATTTTGGATTGGAGATGTTTGATATGAGTCTGGAAGGAGAGTTTACAGTCTAGCCAGACAGCTAGGTACTTATAGATGTCCACATATACCAGGTCGGAACCATCCAGGGTGGTGATGCTAGTTGGGCGTGCTGGTGCAGGCAGCGAACGGTTGAAAAGCATGCATTTGGTTTTACTAGCGTTTAAGTGCAGTTGGAGGCCACGGAAGGAGTGTTGTATGGCATTGAAGCTCGTTTCGAGGTTAGATAACACAGTGTCCAAGGAAGGGCTAGAAGTATACAGAATGGTGTCGTCTGCGTAGAGGTTGATCATGGAATCGCCCGCAGCAAGAGCAACATCATTGATATATACAGAGAAAAGAGTCCGGCCGAGAATTGAACCCTGTGGCACCCCCATAGAGACTGACAGAGGACCGGACAACATGCCCTCCGATTTGACACACTGAACTCTGTCTGCAAAGTAGTTGGAAAACCAGGCAAGGCAGTCATTAGAAAAACCGAGGCTACTGAGTCTGTCGATAAGAATATGGTGATTGACAGAGTCGAAAGCCTTGGCCAGGTCGATGAAGATGGCTGCACAGTACTGTCTTTTATCGATGGCGGTTATGATATCGTTTAGTATTTTGAACGTGGCTGAGGTGCAACTGTGACCGGCTCGGAAACCAGATTGCACAGCGGAGAAGGTACGGTGGGATTCGAGATGGTCAGTGATCTGTTTGTTGACTTGGCTTTCGAAGACCTTAGATAGGTAGGGCAGGATGGATATAGGTCTGTAACAGTTTGGGTTCAGGGTGTCTCCCCCTTTGAAGAGGGGGGTGACCGCGGCAGCTTTCCAATCCTTGGGGATCTCAGACTATATGAAAGAGAGGTTGAACAGGCTGGTAATAGCGGTTGCGACAATGGCGGCGGATAGTTTCAGAAATAGAGGGTCCAGATTGTTAAGCCCAGCTGATTTGTACGGGTCCAGGTTTTGCAGCTCTTTCAGAACATCTGCTCTCTGGATTTGGGTAAAGGGGATTTATGGTGCTTTCAAGGCAACTGAAAACTTGAAGAAAAACCCCAAAAGTTGAATCATGACGTCGGTGATCTTCAGGTCGGAGCTCTAGAAAGAGGCCAGAGTTCCTGACTTGGAATTCCAAGTTGGATGACCGTTCAAAACATATTTTCCCAGTGTGGCAAAATTGCAAGATTATGTTATAATACTTTTATTGCATCATGGTTGTTTTATTCAACAGAGTAGAGTATTCTTAACTATTGTGTGTGTGTTCTTCTGAGGATGGGCCTCTGGGAGATAACACTGACAGGAGATGTACGATGTCTTTGGGATGATAAAACCTAAAGAGCATTCCAGAGCATGAGTTAATGTTTCTGTTCTATACCATACAAGGGAGAGATGGTTCCAGTTTGGAGTCTGTAAACTATTGACACAGCAGATACTGTCTGCTATGTATTATAGCTATCTTTCATACAGATCTTAACCTTGTGACCCATTATATATATATGTTGTTCGTCATGTAGGTTGAGTGTGTATTCCTGTGTGAAGGGGGCACCTTGGAGGCGTAAGAAGGGCCGAGTCAGTGGAGGATGATCTGAGAGTTAGTCGACTCAAAGACACCTATCATTGGTCGGTTGCGGGCGACCTAGAGCCGTCCTGACACTGAATTGATCACAGTGGGGATTGGTGCGGTTTGTAGGGGTGAGGGGCCAGGGTGACTGTGGGTTCTGTGTGAAGTACGGTACCTGGTGTAACCCTATTGGAAGAAAGACCTCGTTCTGAAAAGTGTCTGTGTGACTGTCTAAGAGACCCTCAGAAGTGGTGAGTTTGGTAATTTAGCGTTAATTATCTAGAATGTGTGTGAACTAGTTTTGGTCATTTAATGTTAAAACATCTGGAATCTGTGTGAACTAGTTAAGACCATTTATGATACAGTATAAGATATTAAGGTGAACCTGTAATTGTTTTAGACCTGTACTTGTTTTAAACCGGTAATTGTTTTAAACCTGTAACTCATTTTATAAGTATTGAAAGATGCAAATGTATGAGTTGCATTATCCTAGGCACTAATCATGAGATAGAAATGAGAAAATATTTCTGCAGGTTAAAATATTGTTGAAAACAACACATTGATTGGGTATGTTTGAGAATAGCATTGTGTGACTGTGATATGAGAGTTGTGTGAATATGGAAATGAGTCTTAATCTGAAGTTTGGATAGTAACATATAGAAATATGCTTAAACAGATGATTGAAATTTGGATAATAAAGCTTTGATATAATGTTATCTTGGGGTTCTGTTCCTTCACTGCCCATCATAGAAGATCACAGGGTGGTACTGAGAGAGAGATTATATTTTAGAAAGAAGCAGAAGGTCTTGAGGATCCCATGGTCATTGTCCGGGAAACTAAAGTACATTTTTTTGGTTCTGCTGGGAGTATGTTTGGAGAGCTGCTTCATAGCTATGGAGAGTCCTTGAAAAAGCAAATGGAATGGTTGTCGTGAGTACCTAAAAATGTATTACGTTTTATATGGATTCTGTGAATATATGAAAATATGATAAATTGTATGTGTGTAAAATCGATTACTAGAGATTTGATCAAGTAATACTGGGAATATAATTAGATACAATTTAAACCACCCATTCATAGACGTACGTAGGTTTTGAGTTGGTATCTTTAATGGATAATTTGATAAAGATGAAGTTTAAGCATTATTAAACTGCCTACAAAGTCTGAGCAATTGTCTTAGAAACTGAGTGTGTCCACTTTTGGTTAACTTACCCTAATGATGTTACTATAAAACGCTTATTGGATTTTCTCCTTCTGGGTGCTACATTTGAAATAAAACTGCCCTTAAGGCCTGAAGATGTGTTTTTTAGAGTATCATAGATTTGAAATACAGTTTTGTTAACTCTGTAGTCAAACAATTTCATATGTTTTGGAAATTAGCTCGGTTGAATTTGGTTATTTGAGTTACCTTTTTCATTTGCCTTTTAAAAGAGGTTGGAATCAAGTATGATGCCGTGGTACTTAAAATCGGATACCACCTGGAGCTTTTCCCCTGACACATAGACATGTGTCAGGGGTAAAATAATAAAGGTCAAATAGGTAAAGGTCAAATAAATAGACATCTGGCTTAGTGGCATCAGTTGTCCTCTTTGTGAGGAACATGCAGACTGTGTGTTTTTTCCATTTAGATGCAAATATGAGTCCCAGAGCAACTTTGTCATCTGGACCATTACAGTAGTGAGTTCTTCTGTAGCTTGTTGTTTGCTATTTGCATGCATATATCACTGTATCATCTGCATACATTGGAACTTCAGACCCTGTACAGACAGAAGGAAGATCATTAATGTACGAGCTGAACCATTGGGGCATGCCCACATTGTAGCTATGAGTGGAAAAAAGTTTGTTAAACAACAGGTTTGTTTTTACCAACTTTATGCAACAGGTTGAGATGATTAGATTACTGGAAATAGGTTATGGGTTTGTTTATTGTTTCTTTTAGTTGTCATTTTCACTTAATTAAACACTGTATTATCTGATGTGTTTTGAGTAGAATTCTTTCTTCCGGGATGGATGGAAGTCACGTAAAGTAGGTATGTTACAGGAGTCATAGGTCACGTCTCAAAAACAAATGTTCATTAAATGCCTGGGATTAAATATCACTAATTCCTTATGCTGAGAAATGTACAACATTTGCGACAGAAACATTTTTACATTTAGAGGGGTAACAGGAACAATCTAAGGAGAAACATCTATCACATATTTGTTGGACATTGGTCTAGTAACGATACCAGGATAATTGTTTCTAAGGCTAGCGAATGCTAAATTAAGCATACATAAACATTGAGGTAGATTAAAACTGATGATTAATGATTTGAGGGAGTACTGTGGACTTATCATTATTATCAGGTTTTGTTTGTAGTTAAAACTTTCGGCTTGCTGAATCGGTGTAGTATAATTAAGATTTCATTGTTTCTCTTTGAAATGTTTCCTGGGGCTATAATCTTAGGGAGAGTGAGTGAGATTGAGGCCGTAAATTACCAAATTAAATAAAGCCTGACATTTTTTGTTTGATTTTACCTTAAGGTTTGCAAATACACACACACACAACACATTTGTTATGTCTATTTGTTGGTGTTTTTAAAATATTATGTTTGATTTGTGTGTTCTATTTCCTTTGGGTTTTGTGAGTTGTCCATTTGTCTTAGTGCCAAGGTATCTTAAAGGGGCAAGCACACACATGGATTTAAAAATAAGTGTTTAGTTTCTGAATTTGAATTAAACACGTGAATTCTTTTGATAAAGGGATGTACTGGAAACCTGGCATGCAACAAGTATGACATTTTTGTCTGATTTTCATGACTTTGTCTAATATAGTAAGAAACACTTCTTTGAAGGGTTTGTATGACCTCTGATCTCTGTCATGACTTTCCATTGTGGTTTGATCACCCTCATTGGAAAGCCCTTTGGATAATGAATTTAAGGTCATTTGTAATACCGATTTCAGGGTAATTTATAATGAATAATTATGATGAAGTTTCTGGGTCTTAGCCATATTTGTGATTTGGACCAATGTGAAGGAGAGTGCGTTGCCTTTGACTGAGGGTAGGCTGCCTTAAGTCTATTTTCCTATGACCATATGGGTACGATTATTTTTCTTTATGGAGTTCTGATGAGTAGTGATTTTTATTCGATTTTGTTATTTGACATTTATTTTTATTTTTTGACCAGTAGTAGTGTTTTTTTTCAATTATTTTTTACATTTTATTTGACAAATTACTGACATGGAGAGTTATGTGTTAAAATGTCCTGTGCAGGAGTGTATGTGATGTGTAGGAGTGTATGTGATGTGTAGGAGTTTATGTGATGTGTAGGAGTTTATGTGATGTGTAGGAGTGTATGTGATGTGTAGGAGTTTATGTGATGTGTAGGAGTGTATGTGATGTGTAGGAGTGTATGTGATGTGTAGGAGTGTATGTGATGTGTAGGAGTGTATGTGATGTGTAGGAGTGTATGTGATGTGTAGGAGTGTATGTGATGTGTAGGAGTGTATGTGATGTGTAGGAGTGTATGTGATGTGTAGGAGTGTATGTGATGTGTAGGAGTGTATGTGATGTGTAGGAGTGTATGTGATGTGTAGGAGTGTATGTGATGTGTAGGAGTGTATGTGATGTGTAGGAGTGTATGTGATGTGTAGGAGTTTATGTGATGTGTAGGAGTGTATGTGATGTGTAGGAGTGTATGTGATAATAATATAATAATAATAATATATGTGTATTTAGCAGTATGTTTGTGTAGGAGTTATGTCATGTGTGCATACATTCTATATGGGTGTGTCCCGGAATCGAACCCATGTGTGGCGTTATGTGATGTGCCATGCTCTATGTGAACTGAGCTACAGAAGGACCACGTGATGTGTAGGAGTTTATGTGATGTGTAGGAGTGTATGTGATGTGTAGGAGTGTATGTGATGTGTAGGAGTGTATGTGATGTGTAGGAGTGTATGTGATGTGTAGGAGTGTATGTGATGTGTAGGAGTGTATGTGATGTGTAGGAGTGTATGTGATGTGTAGGAGTGTATGTGATGTGTAGGAGTGTATGTGATGTGTAGGAGTTTATGTGATGTGTAGGAGTGTATGTGATGTGTAGGAGTATATGGAATTATATGTGAAGGAGTGTATTGTTGTGTTGTTTGTTCTGTTCTATTCCCGATGGGTTATGGGTCTAACTTCTTGATCCTGTGGCTCTGCAATAAAGTTGACAGTGTGATGGGAGTATAAGCCCATTTGAAAGAATAGTTTCAATAGAATGTGTTGTTATTCTATTTGACATATATTTAGACATTTGTATTATGAATAATTGGTAAAAGTAATAATTGATCATATAGTTAATGTGGAAGGACCACCAGAGGGCAGGCTGGGCTCATGGATAGTAGCCCAACAAGGCATGGGAGACAAGGTAACCAGAGGCAATTAAGCACAGCTGACGGTACTAATGACATACTCTCCTTCCCCTATAAGAGAGAGAATGGAACCAGCAGAGAGGGGGAAACTATCTCTGGAAGATGGCCACCGAGAGAGAGGAGCTATCCAGGAAGAACCACTAAGACTGTGACAATCCCCATCCAGGAAGAACCACTGACTTTTTTTTTGTTGTAGTTTAAAGATAAGCCTATTGTGTTCCTGTTTCATCTGGAGAAGAAGATGTATGTTGTTCCTTGGAAGATTTTCATTGATTATGTTGGAGTGTTTGTGTTGACCAAATGCCCTCAATAGAGAACTGTGTTCAATCAAGAAAACCTACTCCTGACTCGTTTATTCCACCTTCCTGCTTTAGAGTGACGCCCAATTACTTGGTCCGCTCACATTAATGAACTGAACTAAACTGTTTGATCTGTCCTCTTGAGGTTATAATGAAAGTGACATCAGACGGTATCTTAATGCATGGAAGAGATAATTGGACCGAACAGTGTGTGTACCTCAAACCCCCCTCGAACAGTGTGTGTACCTCAAACCCCCCTCGAACAGTGTGTGTACCTCAAACCCCTACTGAAGAATAGTGACAAAGATGTTCAATACAGCCCTGTCCGCACCACTTCTACCGAGAGAAATGAGTCCGAGCCAGCAACCAGTGTACAGCATCCAATCTAAGCTATCAACTGCTTTTCTATCATGTTTTTCTCAGGAGTGTGAGAGGAGTCCACGTGGAGTGAGCATGGGGAGAGATCTGTTCTAAACTGCTCTTATGTTACTGGTATACTGGTTGATGAATGGACTAGACATAATCGGTGGTGAAGGTGATGGCTGCTCAGGTGAGACATTGAAATTTGGACATTATCATGGCCATCCACTTTTAACTGTAAAGCTATGAAGAAGACGAAATGGACACCAGAAGAATCAGTGCCTGGTCAACTGTGCCCAAAATTGATTTAGACTTTTGGGGTATCAGGTTGATTGTAGAGGTCTGCACTACATAAAATGATAGTAATTTAGATTAAGAATGCATTGAGATACTGATCTGTATTATAATCGAGATTTTAAAAAGTTAATAGTAGAATTATGGCCTAATTATACTGGATGCTAATATAAATGTACATTCTGCCAATGTTGATGTGTGTTAAATTATTTATTTTTTACTTTGAGTGATAGGACCAATTTGAATCACTGAGCAATGTCATTCTAAATTTTGGTTGGATAATTCATTGGGTTTTTAATTATGATTTGGAAACTTAATGATTTTTAAAACTGATTTGAGTATAGGATTGATTTGAGTTTAGTATGTTAATAATTATATGTGTGAGGCCATTAATGTATTAGGGATTTATTGTTTTGATTGTTGTTATGAACTAAAGGTGTTGAAACTATTCTCATCATGCCATGTTTTTTTTTATTTTAAATTTTTATTTCACCTTTATTTAACCAGGTAGGCTAGTTGAGAACAGGTTCTCATTTGCAACTGCGACCTGGCCAAGATAAAGCATAGCAGTGTGAACAGACAACACAGAGTTAGTTACACATGGAGTAAACAATTAACAAGTCAGTAACACAGAGAAAAAAGGGGAGTCTATATACAATGTGTGCAAAAGGCATGAGGAGGTAGGCGAATAATTACAATATTGCAGATTAACACTGGAGTGATAAATGATCAGATGATCATGTACAGGTAGAGATATTGGTGTGCAAAAGAGCAGAAAAGTAAATAAATAAAAACTGTGGGGATGAGGTAGGTGAAAATGGGTGTGCTATTTACCAATAGATTATGTACAGCTGCAGCGATCGGTTAGCTGCTCAGCTAGCTGATGTTTGAAGTTGGTGAGGGAGATAAAAGTCTCCAACTTCAGCGATTTTGCAATTCGTTCCAGTCACAGGCAGCAGAGTACTGGAACGAAAGGCGGCCGAATGAGGTGTTGGCTTTAGGGATGATCAATGAGATACACCTGCTGGAGCGCGTGCTACGGATGGGTGTTGCCATCGTGACCAGTGAGCTGAGATAAGGCGGAGCTTTGCCTAGCATGGCCTTGTAGATGACCTGGAGCCAGTGGGTCTGGCGACGAATATGTAGCGAGGGCCAGCCGACTAGAGCATACAAGTCGCAGTGGTGGGTAGTATAAGGTGCTTTAGTGACAAAACGGATGGCACTGTGATAAACTGCATCCAGTTTGCTGAGAAGAGTGTTGGAAGCAATTTTGTAGATGACGTCGCCGAAGTCGAGGATCGGTAGGATAGTCAGTTTTACTAGGGTAAGCTTGGCAGCGTGAGTGAAGGAGGCTTTGTTGCGGAATAGAAAGCTGATTCTTGATTTGATTTTCGATTGGAGATGTTTGATATGGGTCTGGAAGGAGAGTTTGAAGTCTAGCCAGACACCTAGGTACTTATAGGTGTCCACATATTCAAGGTCGGAACCATCCAGTGTGGTGATGCTAGTCGGGCATGCGGGTGCAGGCAGCGATCGGTTGAAAAGCATGCATTTGGTTTTACTAGCGTTTAAGAACAGTTGGAGGCCACGGAAGGAGTGTTGTATGGCATTGAAGCTCGATTGGAGGTTAGATAGCACAGTGTCCAATGACGGGCCGAAAGTGTATACAATGGTGTCGTCTGCGTAGAGGTGGATCAGGGAATCGCCCGCAGCAAGAGCAACATCATTGATATATACAGAGAAAAGAGTCGGCCCGAGAATTGAGCCCTGTGGCACCCCCATAGAGACTGCCAGAGGACCGGACAACATGCCCTCCGATTTGACACACTGAACTCTGTCTGCAAAGTAATTGGTGAACCAGGCAAGGCAGTCATCCGAAAAACCGAGGCTACTGAGTCTGCCGATAAGAATATGGTGATTGACAGAGTTGAATGGTGAATGAAGAGGGTGAGCTCCGATCTGGAGAGTGAAACTGATCCTAATCTATTTGATCTATAGGCATTGCCATATAAATAGTGGAATCATGATGCTTGTCTTGGGTCATGTTCATTAGGCACCAATGGAATAAAATGTACTTTAACTAAGAGTCACAACCTGGATTTGTCCAACAAGATATGCTAATTTTAGTTTCTGCGATGGAAATAGTCATTTGCACCCCACCATACCATGCTGATCCATTGGAGTGTGATGGACAACTTAATATTATTTTTATTAAACTCCATTGTTGCATGCACTGCATTATGCATTAAATATGTGATTTTCACTGTCTATGAATATATAGCTTTGAATCTCAAACTGTATGCATTTTTTGTTTTTCTTCATGGGATTCATGCAGGTGACTGTGTATCATAACCTTCCCAGACAAATTGCTAGAGTGCTTAGAAAATGTGTTGGAGGTTGAAATGGGAGACAGTGCTGAGTTTCTTGAAAGGAGGCTGAGCCAGTGCTATAGCAGCCAGTCACGTGTGTCACGGTATTCGTCGTCTGAAGAAGAGAAATCATCGGACCAAAGCGCAGAGTGGTAAGTGTTCATGCTTTCTTTATTAAAACTCAACACTATAACAAAAAATAACAAAGCGAATAACTGAAACAGTCCTGAAAGGTGCAAAACACTAAACAGAAATTAACTACCCACAAAAACCATGTGGGGAAAAGCTACCTAAGTATGGTTCCCAATCAAAGACAACGATAGACAGCTGTCCCTGATTGAGAACCATACCCGGCCAAAAACAAAGAAATACAAAAACATAGAAAAAGGAACATAGAATGCCCACCCAAATCACACCCGGACCAAACCAAAATTGCAAAATTATGTTATAATACTTGTATTGCATCGTGGTTGTTTTATTCAACAGAATAGAATATTCTTAACTATTGTGTGTGTGTTCTACTGAGGATGGGCCTCTGGGAGATAACACTGACAGGAGATTTACGATGTCTTTTGGATGATAAAACCTAAAGAGCATTCCAGAGCATGACTTAATGTTTCTGTTCTATACCATACAAGGGAGATGTAACGAATCTCCTCTTCGTCTGATCGGACCAACACGCAGCGTGGTAAGTGTCCATGTTAATATTTTAATATAACAGAACACAAAACAAAAATAACAACGAGAATGTAAGAAACGAAACAGTCCTGTCAGGTGAAACAACACAAAACAGGAAACAACTAACCACAAACACAGGTGGGCTACCTAAGTATGGTTCTCAATCAGAGACAACGATTGACAGCTGCCTCTGATTGGGAACCATACCAGGCCAAACACAAATAAGTAAAAAACATAGAACAAAACATAGAATGCCCACCCCAACTCACGCCCTGACCAAACTAAAATAGAGACATGAAAAAGGAACTAAGGTCAGGACGTGACAGGAGAGATGGTTCCAGTTTGGAGTCGGAGGGCCAGACACTGGTCTATACAATGAAAAGTGTTGACACAGCAGATACTGTCTGCTATGTATTATAGCTATCTTTCATACAGATCTTAACCTTGACCCATTCTATATATCTGTTGTTTGTCATGTAGGTTGAAAGGGGTGTATCATGACTATAAAAGACCTTTGTACTTTTGTCTCGGCGCCCTCAACGGATCATCAGAGATGGTGATTCGTCGACCAGCCATTGCTATTGTCAGTTAAGAACAATAATCTTTACTCTTATTTACAATGATGGCCTACCCCTCCCATAATGGATGACGCTGGGTCAATTGTACACCGCCCTATGGCCAATCACGGCCGGTTGTGATACAGCCCGGGATCAAACCCGAGTCTGTAGTGACACCTTTTAAAAATATATATATTTTACCTTTATTTAACCAGGCAAGTCAGTCAACGACAGCCTAGGAAGAGTGGGTTAACTGCCTGTTCAGGGGCAGAACGACAGATTTGTACCTTGTCAGCTCAGGGGTTTGAACTTGCAACCTTCCGGTTTCTAGTCCAACACTCTAACCACTAGGCTACCCTGCCGCCCCAATCTCTAGCACTGTGATGCAGTGCCTTAGACCACTGCGCTACTCAGGATCCCTGTTAATTGATTACAAATTAGATGACCCTCCTCTGGACAAAATAGATAAATAGTAAACCCTCCCCCTGGCTTAAATTGTAAAAGCATGACCCTCCCCCATTTTCCACCAGGTAACAATTGTGTACATTTCGACAACTCCCTAAACAATAAATTTGTTTCTATACTTTGGCAAAGGGTAAAGTCTACAAAACTTAGTCCAGTTTTCATCAATAAGAAAATGTGCAGAATGTCAGCCAAAACCTATCTTGCTACATCTTCTCCCACTGCCGGCCAGAAGGCTTCCTCGCGTCACCATATTTGGTGGTGAGTGGAAATTCCAACCGTATGCTTCAGATTTATACATCCGGTGAAACATCTAGCTCATTCTTCTATCTGTGATAGTACTGTATAGGCTACACTATGTGACCACAATCGATGACATACCAAGCAAAGAAAACCAGGGCAGAGAGAAGAATATTACAGTGAAAAAGAGAGTGCCTTGTCTTGTCCTCTATCCTGACACTCCGTCCATTTCCCAGCATCCTCTCCTCCTCTTGACCGCCATGGGCTGGGACAAAGTCGCCAGCGTCAGCACATCACAGCAACCCAATCTAGACAGACATCCGAGGAGAGGCGATGCCACCCCAGCATGGACATCTTCACGTGGAAGATGATGGATGTGGCTTTATTGTCCCTGAAAGTTTAAACACTGACAGATGTTGAAATGGACATGCCAGCTCTCAAGCAGAGCTCTGACTAACACAGCTTTGTCACAGCTCCACTGGACCACATGTGTGTTAAATGTCAAATTGTGTGGCCTAATTTCATTACCGCCACCAGAGAAGTCAAACCGAGCCTAGTCACCTTCTACTGACCCTCTTACAGCTGTCTGAGACACAAGTTCCAGATCCTCATACAAGATGCCCCGATGCAAAGATCTAGGATCAGCTCACCTTCCCCAGATCCTTATAACTGTTCAAAACAAAAACAAACTTTTTAAGTGAGAAGTAGGCATTGGTCTGAAGCCGAAAAAGAAAGGATATTCACGAGTACCACAATTCCTACTCCACCTATGCTCTATCAAGGTTTTCCAGCACACAGCTTTGACGTAATATTGGTCTACTGTACTTTAAACAATGTGTATGCAGGTTGCTTGGAATGTAAACCTTATCAAACACCCACAGTAACTCAATATTAGGAAGTTTTTGTTTAAATGTATATTTTTTTTAGTTAACAAGGCAAGTCAATTAAGAACAAATGATTATCTACAATGACAGCCTACACCAGCCAAACCCAGACAACACTGGGCACACCGCCCTATGGGACTCCCAAGCAGAGCCGGTTGTGACACAGCCTGGAGTCAAACCAGGGTGTCTGTAGTGACACCTCTAGCACTGAGATGCAGTGCCTTAGACCACTGCGCCACTCGGGTTCCCATTCTAAACTTTGGTGTCCTTAATGTTTTGTACAGTCAGTGTATGTAGACATTATAGTTTTTGCACCGTAACACAGCAATAAAGTAAAGTAAAGTAAAAATACACAATAATGACAAATGGCAACAGAAATAATGTAGTTATTAGTATTTATTTCATATTAACAGCTGATTTTCCAGAGGGAAGTGAAAAACCAGAAACACATTTAAGCCAATATGGAGTAAACTGGAAAAATAACCCTGAAATCATTTAACAAGACAATCAAACAAGCTACTGGAAAATATACAAATAATCAACATGTAGCCTACCAATGAACTATTCACATACATTCTTGACTGTCACATTAGGTGGTTCGGAGAGCAAAGCATGAAGTGGCACAAACTGCTCTGTGTTCTGCGTCAGCTCCCCCTGACATCCTGCGTCTCCCCCTGGCATCCTAGTCTTCCACCTCGGTGGAAACGACTTGGGATATACCAGGGGGACGGCACTGGTGCAGCAGATGCATGGATTTAGAGGTGGTCATCCAAATGTTTCCCGGGACAACAATGGTCTTCTCTGATATCGCGCAGCAGAGGAGCTGGATGTTCCAGTGGGGCCAGAGGATAAACAAGTGCATAGAGAGGGCCCGGCACTCTATCTGGTTACGTATTTCCGGGAACACAATCCGCCACCCTGATAAGCAGTGTGTCCCTGGGATGTCCCGTAGGGATGGAGTGCATTCGACGGAGGGGCAACAACGTATTCCTTGAAAGTTTAGAGTTGGTCTCTCCAGTCTCTCCAGCGTGGCAGTTTCCCAAGGTTTGGCGTTGATAATATATAATAATAATAATATATGCCATTTAGCGGACGCTTTTATCCAAAGCGACTTACAGTCATGTGTGCATACATTCTACGTATGGGTGGTCCCGGGAATCGAACCCACTACCCTGGCGTTACAAGCGCCATGCTCTACCAACTGAGCGTTGACAATGAACTTTATTTAGCTAGTTAGCTGTTCTTTGTGGACGAATGTGGGAGATATTGTCAACATTGAGTTGTGCCGGCCGGTTCATGATCAGTCCACACAGCTAATGTTAAAGCCTTGTTAGCTTGTAGCTAGCTAGTTAGCTAACATTTGTTGGCTAGCTAACTGGCAATAGCAGCCAAGGACATTCACTATCTTATTTGTGCTTATTTGTTTGTACTCTGATTAAACACAAGTTTCAAGGCCAACAGTTTGCACAGATGACTTCAGCCAGATGACTTCCATAGCAAAATATAGCTATCTTCCTTAGCTTGTAGCTTGCCTCTCATCCGACTGGTGAAATCTAGCTAATAGCGCTGTTGCTGCGCAATCCAAGTGCTTTGGGCTGGTTTTAGAACTCCTGAGATTCGCATTAAAAGATGCCCAGCTAACATGAGGAATCTTCACAGAAGTGGCCCTTTTCCGGGGGGCCATAACTGATTGAATCGGCCCGGAATCTGGTGTCGGACTCGGCCGGAAATCAAAATGAGTGATTGACCAGAATTGACACGATGTATCCGTCTAACGGAATTCAGACGATTTTGCCGGCATTTTTCCAGAATCCCTCCAAGAAGCGGCTTGATGCCATTTTAAATAAATGTAAACAAAATTACCTGATTTAGCCATTTTTATATTACTATTATACATTTTATACATACAAATTATACCCATCCACAATTTTTGTTAAATAATTGTATTTATTTATATATTTATTACCCCCTTTTCATCATATCCAATTGTCTTGTCCCCTTGTCACTGCAACTCCCATTCGGCCTCAGGAGAGGCAAAGGTCGAGAGGTCCTCCAAAACACAACCCCGCCAAGCCGCACTGCTTCTTGACACAATGCACGTTAAACCAGCCGCACCAATGTGTCAGAGGAAACACCGTACACCTGGTGACCATGTCAGCGCCTGATCCACCACAGTAGTTGCTACAGCCTAGTGGGACAAGAACATCCCGGCCGTCCAAACCCTCCCCTAATCCGGACTGAGCTAGGCCAGTTGTGCGTCGCCTCATGGGTCTCCCGGTCGGCACGGGTATTAAACCAGCATCTGTAGCAACGTAGTTTGCACTGCGATGCAGTGCCTTAGACCACTGCACCACTCAGGAGGTCCGATCTGCAAAGGTTTAAATGCTCATCAGTTTTCCTTGCACAAAGTATCAAAATACTAAAACACTACTTAAATAATTGTATTTTTTATCACAGAAACAATGAGAAAATATGGAATAAATAAATAAATAATGAAATGTTAATTATATAAAGCATCCTGTGTAATCATCTGCCAGAGAGTAGCCACAATTGGCCCGAGGCCCAAGTAATACATTTGGGCCAGATAACTGACACCGGAATCGGCCCAAGCTCAATCCCCACAACCTAGCCATAAGTAATACTGCTGCTGTCGGCCCAGACTCGGGCCACATGACGTCAGCCGAGCGCACAGACTCTCAGCCGGAATCGGCCCAGATCCACTGTGCTAGCTGGGTGTTAGCGATGTCAGAGATGTAACAAAAGGGTAACGTACAGAGACGAGCACGTGAGATTGATAAATTATACATTTGATCAAAACTGTTGCCCCTACAACCGTATTCAGTCCAAAAGGTGGCAAGTCTAATAGTCACTTTATGGACGCTGTAGTCTTGGTCTTATCTGACTCCTAGATATTGAGCTAGGTCGGGGCAAGACATTTTATTGTTAGCCTAATTCTAACAACCCAGATGGCTCATGACCAGAGGCAGGGAGTGTGTTGTGTACCTGAATTTAACATTGAGCTTCAACCAATGCCATACTACTGTGGGGGCGATAGCCAGTTAAGGTAAATCACAACTGACCGTAGATCAGTGTCTAGGGCAGTGAAATTCAAACTATTCTTTCGACAAGTTTCTGGGCACCCCATCGGCACTCCAATAAAAAAATAAACCAATAAATAAATTTACTCAATAAAATAACCATTTTCAAATGATCTTTCTCAAAAATGTTTGTATATTGTCCCATACAATAATCTTCACTTTGAATTTTTTTTTAAATACAACTCCAACATTGAATACCACTGGTCTAGGGGCTTACTTCAAAGCTGTAACAGCTTTTGACGTTGCAGTCTCAGAGACAAAACATTAGCTTCTTGTTATTGTCTTTGATAAACAAAGATCCCTTATTTTGTCTAGAAACATAGAGGCTGACAGAGACACAGCGGACAGTGTCAAGAGTGGCATTCTTCAGATTCAGTATTGAGGGGGTAGACTTTTCCTGGAACTGAAGTCAGGCTTCGACGGGACTAAAGAAGATCAAAGAGAATAAAAGCCCCATTACTCCACCAAAATTATTTTTACTCTAAGAGAGGAGTAATGCTACCACTACCACCAAAGCTACTGCTATTGAGTCCAAACATCCCCTGAGGGACAGGAGACCACTCAGAAGGACGGATTCTTTGGTCTGGCCCAGGTATCTCGACACCCCACTTACCTCATTCGATGTGTGATATGTGTGGTATTGTTTGAAGGTAGATTCAGTTAAATGACACTGCCACGAAGCAGCACCGGAGATATATTGTGATAAATGAGATGCAGGACTTCACTCTCACAGTCACACACAGTATCTGGGTTCGCTTCACACTGTGAACAACCTGGCAGCCAGGGCACCAACACAGTGGAGAAGTTAAATGCTCTTAGTTGACCCACTACGCTCTTTACTTTTTGCATATACCTCATCTATATTACTGAGTCTACCTTTAAGTACTGTGTAATAGTGGTCTGATGGCCTTGTTTGTTTGTAAGGGTTAAGGTGTGGCCATGTGTGTGTGTGTGTGTGTGTGTGTGTGTGTGTGTGTGTGTGTGTGTGTGTGTGTGTGTGTGTGTGTGTGTGTGTGTGTGTGTGTGTGTGTGTGTGTGTGTGTGCTAAACGTGCGTGCGTGCGTGCGTGCGTGCGTGCGTGCGTGCGTGCGTGCGTGCGTGTGTGTGTGTTCTAGGGAGGGGTTGGGGATGGAGCAGTGTTGTTTTCGCTCTGATCTTTTTTGTGATGAGGTACACCTGAGCCCAGCACCTGAGGGACATACACTGTCTGATTATCAACACTCATTATCTCTCCTTTTATCTCTCCTTCCCTCTTTATCTTCTTTACCTCTCACTCCTTCCATCCTGAACACACCCACCCAATACATCTGTATTGAGCTAACACTCACACATGGAAACACACACACCCCCACATAAAAAGAGGAGAGACTCGTGTGCACGCATGTGCCTGACTACAGCTGAATGGACACTCATCCCAGGACGTTCTCTCGCTCACGAGATCTCTTTCTCTCTGTCATCCTCTCTTTTGTGTTTAAACTGTAAAGAGCTGGATACAGACAGAAAGAAATAAGGAGAGAGAGGGAGGGAGAGAGAGAGGGAGGGAGGGAGGGAGAGAGGGAGGGAGGGAGGGAGGGAGGGAGGGAGAGAGAGAGAGAGAGAGAGAGAGAGAGAGAGAGAGAGAGAGAGAGAGAGAGAGAGAGAGAGAGAGAGAGAGAGAGAGAGAGAGAGAGAGAGAGAGAGAGAGAGAGAGAGAGAGAGAGAGAGAGAGAGAGAGAGAGAGAGAGAGAGAGAGAGAGAGAGAGAGGCCTGTGCATGTCTTCACTGCTCACATAACCCCAGTGTGTTGGTCCTTGATGGAGGCTGAGATAGAGATATTACCCCTGGGCCCTGGGCTCTTACTCACTCCCTCTCTCTCCCGCTCTCATTGTCTCTACCCCTTTCTTTCTCCCTCACTCTCTCTCCTCACTTGCTAAGCCACTTTGACTTGAGGATGTGACTGGAAGATAATGTAGTGTGATAATGGCATGTCCATTCAAAACAAATAGGGAATGCCATTGATGAACCTGCTGTAGCAGAGCACCAGCTAACTTAAAATGGCAACAAAGGCTGATAGATCTATTACACTGCAGTGTAATGGGAAGATATACATTTGTCTGAAAGCAATTATATAGGGGCACTATGAGATGATTGAAGACACAAATTCATATGAAACATCAGCACAACAGACTTCTTGTTAATCAGCATGCTGACTAAGTCGTGTATCGTCTGTCTGGTGGGTGTTTGTATGTGTTGGTGTGTGTGTTAAAACTGCAGTAATAACAGGCCAGAGGCAGCCTAATCCCTGGCCAATCAGCAGGAGAGAATGAAGTCATTGGGAGTAGGAGGAACTGGGGCACAGCATGGAGAACTTCTCTGAGATTAAAGCAAAATGATCTTGATCATGGCTAGAACTAACTGATTTAGAATATGCTATGTGTCAGACAGCTACGTATCCCCTTGCAGTCATCGCTCAACAAAGAGTTTATCTCAGCATCACTGAGTCAACCTGATTCAAACAGAGACATGGATATAATCAAACAGTCACCTTTCATTTGAGTCACTGATTAGTAAATACAATGTTAAGCCTCAAATAATGCTACAGTCCTATCTTAGCTGGTACATAGAGGATATCCGTAGAAACACTGACACAGCAATCATCATAAACACTACTCTGAGCCACTCAACAGCCTCACTCAGCAGAACTGAGCAGAAATACAAAACCAGATGGACACACACACACACATACTCGGTGACCTTACAAGCACAAACACATCAGTCCCACTGTAAATGCTAACCACCTCCTCATGTACACTTAGCTGCTACACAAACACAGAGACGGAGAGAAACACCGATAGATGAGGTGATGGCGGGAGAGAGAGAAACACAGATAGATGAGGTGATGGAGGGAGAGAAACACAGATAGATGAGGTGATGAAGGGAGGGAGAGAAACACAGATAGATGAGGTGATGGACAGAGGGAGAGAAACACAGATAGATGAGGTGATGGAGGGAGAGAGAGAAACACAGATAGATGAGGTGATGAAGGGAGGGAGAGAAACACAGATAGATGAGGTGATGGACAGAGGGAGGGAAACACAGATAGATGAGGTGATGGAGGGAGGGAGAGAAACACAGATAGATGAGGTGATGGAGGGAGGGAGAGAAACACAGATAGATGAGGTGATGGAGGGAGGGAGAGAAACACAGATAGATGAGGGAGGGAGGGAGGGAAACACAGATAGATGAGGTGATGAAGGGAGGGAGAGAAACACAGATAGATGAGGTGATGGGGGAGGGAGAGAAACACAGATAGATGAGGTGATGAGAGAGGGAGAGAAACACAGATAGATGAGGTGATGGAGGGAGGAAACACAGATAGAAACACAGATAGATGAGGTGATGAAGGGAGAGAGAAACACAGATAGATGAGGTGATGGAGGGAGGGAGAGAAACACAGATAGATGAGGTGATGAAGGAGGGAGAGAAACACAGATAGATGAGGTGATGGGGAGGGAGAGAAACACAGATAGATGAGGGAGGGAGGGAGAGAAACACAGATAGATGAGGTGATGGAGGGAGGGAGAGAAACACAGATAGATGAGGTGATGGAGGGAGGGAGAGAAACACAGATAGATGAGGTGATGAAGGGAGGGAGAGAAACACAGATAGATGAGGTGATGGAGAGAGGGAGAGAAACACAGATAGATGAGGTGATGGAGGGAGGGACAGAAACACAGATAGATGAGGTGATGGAGGGAGGGAGAGAAACACAGATGAGGTGATGAAGGGAGGGAGAGAAACACAGATAGATGAGGTGATGGAGAGAGGGAGAGAAACACAGATAGATGAGGTGATGGAGGGAGGGAGAGAAACACAGATAGATGAGGTGATGGAGGGAGGGACAGAAACACAGATAGATGAGGTGATGGAGGGAGGGAGAGAAACACAGATGAGGTGATGAAGGGAGGGAGAGAAACACAGATAGATGAGGTGATGGAGAGAGGGAGAGAAACACAGATAGATGAGGTGATGGAGGGAGGGACAGAAACACAGATAGATGAGGTGATGGAGAGAGGGAGAGAAACACAGATAGATGAGGTGATGGAGGGAGGGAGAGAAACACAGATAGATGAGGTGATGGAGGGAGGGAGAGAAACACAGATAGATGAGGTGATGAAGGGAGGGAGAGAAACACAGATAGATGAGGTTATGGAGGGAGGGAGGGATTAGAGGATAAAACAAAAGGGAGTACAGGGAACAAAATCACGTATTACAAAGACAGAATTTCCCATCCCTCAGGACACACTGACCTATTTAACAGTGCCCTTTGTTTTATATTGTACCTTTTGGTGCCTCGGAACATGTTGCTTGCGTAGGGAGGGTAGCTTAGCGTAATGCTAAACAACGAGAGCAGTTGAGAAGTGAGAGTCAGGAAGCACCAGGGTCCCTTGAAAATGTTGTCGCAAACGCTCTCTCAACCTTTAGATGTGCACCGGTGTCTGAGTGATGTGGCGGTGGACAAACGACAGTAAAGGAGAGAGGGAGAGAGAGGCTGTCTTTGGTTTTAAATAGGAACAAAAAAGCAGACAGGGTATTGCGGATCGTGTCTCAAGGGTAAGGGTCGTGGCAAGGAAAGGGCTTACCAAGAAAAACTTTCAAAAGGACTAATTTGAGACAGAAAGAAGTTGGGGGGGGTAATGTCATAAGAATGCGCTCTCTCTCTCTCACTGTGTGTGTACTTGAGGGGGAAATCTGTGTGAAAATCTTTTTACTTGAGGCTACTGTAAATATGAATGAGTGAAAAGAGAGCGAGGGAAGAAGGGATGATGAATTCATAATCCTAGGGATGAGGAGAAGACACTTAAAGAAGTCCAGAGCGTGTTAAGTGAAGCTGATGCTCGTGGTGGTAGAGATGTGTGTGTTTATCTGCAATATGTGTGTATACAAGCGGACGTTTCTTACATAACAAAAACCAGATTAGATTAGATATGAGCACATCCATTCCGTAATTCATCCAAGCAAATCTAAAACCTCAACAGTGCTGATAAATACAAGCCTACTGAGAACAATAGAGGAGACACCCCATCCAGATGAATAGATCAAGGCAGTAGATGAATGTGAGGCCTACTCCAGTGAGCTCATCTATAATGGATGATATGGATGATACTGGTCTAAGGGGAGGGAGGCCTAGAATGGGAACCAGACTGAGACAGAATGAACCCAGATGGTACATCTCTGGAGGAGAGCATAGAGTTGATGACTAAATGGGGGACAAAATTAACACAAGCGTGCGTGCGCACACACACACACACACACACACACAATTTGATAGAATGATGAAAGCTTCATCTACCACATTATTAACATATTGTAACATTTCATTAACACAATCAATTATGTCAGCCATATCTTTGTCTTGCTGACACAGACAATAACACACTGGAGCTGTTTCCTTACCACACACAAGCTAGGGTATGAGAAGGGTGAGCGAGAGAGAGAGCGAGAGACAGACAAAGACGGAGGAGGAAGTGTTTCAGCACCATGGAAAGCGATCAGACGCAGAGCGCTGTCTACCCAGACAGATGGCAGGATTGCCTCCTCCATTCATTCTAATTCCCCTCTAAGTACCTCTAAAGTATCCTCAAAACCTCAATAGGGTGTTGAAATGCTAATCATGTCTCAACAGGGATTCAACAGGGAGGAAATCTTCCAACCAGGACAGTAGAGCCCTCTGCTGATAAAAGAGTTGTTGTTTCCAAACACACACTTCCCCTGGCTCGGGGTGTGTTTCTTAGGGAGTGCCCAGTTGGCCAGGAGGGAGGGAGGATGTACTAACCTGCTGTTCTTGCGGGGCAGTGGCAGATCCTTCTGGAAGAAAGGCAGAAAAAGAGAGGACAACAGAGATCAGGTACTGGTAACATTAGAGGGATTCACAGGTTACGAGATGGTTAGAAGCAGAGAAACAGACATCAACTACGTCACCTCACCACATTAGTACATAAGCTAAGCAATGGAGTGTTATGATATGACACCTCCCTTCAGTCTCTTAGTCCACTTGGACCTCGCCTCTGCTATAAAGACTCACATATACAGGACATTAATCTTTATTTATTTATTATTTATTTCACCTTTATTTAACCAGGTAAGCTAGTTGAGAACAAGTTCTCATTTACAACTGCGACCTGGCCAAGACAAAGAAACACAGAGTTACACATGGAATAAACAAGTGTACAGTCAATAACACAATAGAAAAAAAAGAATGTCTATATACAGTGTGTGCAAATGGCATGAGGAGGTAAGGCAATAAATATGCCATAGTAGCAAAGTAATTACAATTTAGCAGATTAACACTGGAGTGATAGATGAGTAGATGATGATGAGCAGATGATGGTGTGTAAGTAGTGATACTGGTGTGCAAAAGAGCAGCAAAGTAATTAAAAACAATATGGGGATGAGGTAGGTAGATTGGGTGGGCTATTTACAGATGGACTATGTACAGCTGCAGCGATCGGTTAGCTGCTCAGATAGCTGATGTTTAAAGTTAGTGAGGGAACGAATTTTGCAATTATTGTGACCAGTGAGCTGAGATAAGGCGGAGCTTTACCTAGCATAGACTTATAGATGACCTGGAGCCAGTGGGTCTGGCGACGAATATGTAGCGAGGGCCAGCCGACTAGAGCATACAGGTCGCAGTGGTGGGTGGCTTTGGTAACAAAACGGATGGCACTGTGATAGACTGCATCCAATATGCTGAGTAGAGTATTGGAAGCTATTTTGTAGATGACATCGCCAAAGTCGAGGGTCGGTAGGATAGTAAGTTTTACTAGGGTAATTTTTGCGACGTGGGTGAAGGAGTCTTTTTGCGAAATAGAAAGCCGATTCTAGATTGGATTTTGGATTGGAGATGTTTGATATGAGTCTAAAAGGAGAGTTTACAGTCTAGCCAGATGGGCAGCAAACGGTTGAAAAGCATGCATTTGGTTTTGCTAGCGTTTAAGAGCAGTTGGAGGCCACAGAAGGAGTGTTGTATGGCATTGAAGCTCGTTTAGATGTTAGTTAACACAGTGTCCAAAGAAGGAGCAGATGTATACAGAATGGTGTCGTCTGCGTAGAGGTGGATCAGGGAATCACCCGCAGCAAGAGCGACATCGTTGATATATACAGAGAAAAGAGTCGGCCCAATAATTGAACCCTGTGGTACCCCCATAGAGACTGCCAGAGGTTCGGACAACATATATATACAGTACATGGTATTCTGTGTGTCTTTGTTTGTGAATTCCGTTGAGGGAGAGATACCAGGAAACAGCAGAACAGAGAGGATGGGTAAGTGCATTATGTGCTTGTATATGTGAGTGTGTGCTTCAGTAATGTGGACCAGTGCTTTGAAGTGGACCAACGCTCTCGCTATCTCTCCCTCTCTGTCTCTCTCTTTCTCTTTCTGTGTTCCCCCAGCAGAAAAGAACACTGTGTCCACCCCCCTATCTCTCCCCTGGGTCCCTGATGGACACAGAACACTGTGCTGGAACAGCAGCAAACGCTGAGAAGTGCCAAATCCTACACCAGCCCAGCCTGGCTATTTGAAATGCTTCTAACTGAGACACTGGTTTAGTTTCCCTGACACTGTTTTAGCATTTGTGGCAAAAGTCCCATTCAAGTCATGGTACCGATATTTGGACATGCGCAAAAAATGCTAATATTGGTACCATGACTTGAATGGGATTTGTGCCACAAATGCTAAAACATTAGCATTTGGAAACAATGCCAGGAAAATAAAACTAATGCATGGATTGCTGTCATACCTTGTCTATAGACTGCTTACAGGGAAACCAATGTGCCATTTTGTAATTTGGGATGAACTATCCCTTTAAGCTCTGTAGTGCCTAGAACTTCAGCCTCAACTAGAGCCTGATTCCGCTTCTGTCTGTGTCCCTGACTGCTTACATCTTACACACACATTCACTGCAGCAGACTCCCACTCTCTCCAGACATACATGTAGAACATGAAAGAGATAGAGAAATTGCAAATTGACCAAGAGGTACTGCAAAATAAATCAGGAGAGAGGAGCCAAGAGAGACACTGAGCCCATTTCCCAGGTGTGTGTTGTGTATAGCATTAATTAATGCATTAGCCACTCCACATCCACTCCTGTCAACGAGGGGCGACTCCGTCAAGATGTCATTAGCATTGACTGACAGGCAACCAGTGACAATTAATACAATATTTGGTTAATCTTGAGCTAAAGTGTACCTGATTGTTTGAGAGAGAGAGAGAGAGAGAGAGAGAGAGAGAGAGAGAGAGAGAGAGAGAGAGAGAGAGAGAGAGAGAGAGAGAGAGAGAGAGAGAGAGAGAGAGAGAGAGAGAGAGAGAGAGAGAGAGAGAGAGAGTGTGTGTGTGCTTACATGTAGACTATAAGCTATTAGGGCTGGGAATTTCCAGGGAATTCACAATATGATATTATCACAATATTTAGGAGCTGATACGATATGTATTGCGATTGTCATGATTTTATATTGCGATTCAATGTTCGGAACATATTGCTCACTATATGTCTGCTGCAGAGAGAGAGAGATCATAAGAAAATTAGTTGTGATCAGAAATAAAAGTGCTGAAGACTTGTTGGTTCACTTTTTAAAAGGAAGATGGAGAACAAGCTACAGGATGAAAAATACCGGCGTTTTGGCGCAGGTACAGCCGACTTGCGCTAGCTACAATTATTTTGATAATTTTCTATTATTACAAATCAATACTTAATATCATCCAAAAATAATGTTGCGATATGTAACTGTATACATTTTTTCCCCATCACTATAGGAAATAGACTGAATCATGTGTGCGTGTGATCCTCTTCATAAGGTTCTCCCTCTGGAACAACTAGAGAAACCCTCTCCACAGTGTGTGCTTGTCTAGTGGAATGTCTTTGACAAACCTCCCACATAGCAAATCAAATCTAATCAAATTGTATTTGTCACATACACATGGTTAGCAGATGTTAATGCGAGTGTAGCGAAATGCTTGTGCTTCTAGTTCCGACAATGCAGTGATAACCAACAAGTAATCTAACTAACAATTCCAAAACTACTGTCTTATACACAGTGTAAGAATATAAAGAATATGTACATAAGGATATATGAATGAGTGATGGTACAGGGCAGCATACAGTAGATGGTATCGAGTACAGTATATACATATGAGATGAGTATGTAGACAAAGTAAACAAAGTGGCATAGTTAAAGTGGCTAGTGATACATGCATTACATAAGGATGCAGTCGATAATATAGAGTACAGTATATACGTATGCATATGAGATGAATAATGTAGGGTAAGTAACATTATATAAGGTAGCATTGTTTAAAGTGGCTAGTGATATATTTACATAATTTCCCATCAATTCCCATTATTAAAGTGGCTGGAGTTGGGTCAGTGTCAATGTCAGTGTGTTGGCAGCAGCCACTCAATGTTAGTGGTGGCTGTTTAACAGTCTGATGGCCTTGAGATAGAAGCTGTTTTTCAGTCTCTCTGTCCCAGCTTTGATGCACCTGTACTGACCTCGCCTTCTGGATGATAGCGGGTGAACAGGCAGTGGTTCGGTGGTTGATGTCCTTGATGATCTTTATGGCCTTCCTGTAACATCGGGTGGTGTAGGTGTCCTGGAGGGCAGGTAGTTTGCCACCGGTGATGCGTTGTGCAGACCTCACTACCCTCTGGAGAGCCTTACGGTTGAGGGCGGAGCAGTTGCCGTACCAGGCGGTGATACAGCCCGCCAGGATGCTCTCGATTGTGCATCTGTAGAAGTTTGTGAGTGCTTTTGGTGACAAGCCGAATTTCTTCAGCCTCCTGAGGTTGAAGAGGCGCTGCTGCGCCTTCTTCACGACGCTGTCAGTGTGAGTGGACCAATTCAGTTTGTCTGTGATGTGTATGCCGAGGAACTTAAAACTTGCTACCCTCTCCACTACTGTTCCATCGATGTGGATAGGGGGGTGTTCCCTCTGCTGTTTCCTGAAGTCCACAATCATCTCCTTAGTTGTGTTGACGTTGAGTGTGAGGTTATTTTCCTGACACCACACTCCGAGGGCCCTCACCTCCTCCCTGTAGGCCGTCTCGTTGTTGTTGGTAATCAAGCCTACCACTGTTGTGTCGTCCGCAAACTTGATGATTGAGTTGGAGGTGTGCGTGGCCACGCAGTCGTGGGTGAACAGGGAGTACAGGAGAGGGCTCAGAATGCACCCTTGGGGGCCCCGTGTTGAGGATCAGCGGGGAGGAGATGTTGTTGCCTACCCTCACCACCTGGGGCGGCCCGTCAGGAAGTCCAGTACCCAGTTGCACAGGGCGGGGTCGAGACCCAGGGTCTCGAGCTTGATGACGAGCTTGGAGGGTACTATGGTGTTGAATGCCGAGCTGTAGTCGATGAACAGCATTCTCACATAGTTATTCCTCTTATCCAGGTGGGTTAGGGCAGTGTGCAGTGTGGTTGAGATTGCATCGTTTGTGGACCTATTTGGGCGGTAAGCAAATTGGAGTGGGTCTAGGGTGTCAGGTAGGGTGGAGGTGATATGGTCCTTGACTAGTCTCTCAAAGCACTTCATGATGACGGAAGTGAGTGCTACGGGGCGGTAGTCATTTAGCTCAGTTACCTTAGCTTTCTTGGGAACAGGAACAACGGTGGCCCTCTTGAAGCATGTGAGAACAGCAGACTGGTATAGGGATTGATTGAATATGTCCTTAAACACACCGGCCAGCTGGTCTGCGCATGCTCTGAGGGCGCGGCTGGGGATGCCGTCTGGGCCTGCAGCCTTGCGAGGGTTAACACGTTTAAATGTCTTACTCACCTCGGCTGCAGTGAAGGAGAGACCGCATGTTTTCGTTGCAGGCCGTGTCAGTGGCACTGTATTGTCCTCAAAGCGGGCAAAAAAGTTATTTAGTCTGCCTGGGAGCAAGACATCCTGGTCCGTGACTGGGCTGGGTTTCTTCTAGTAGTCCGTGATTGACTGTAGACCCTGCCACATGCCTCTTGTGTCTGAGCCGTTGAATTGAGATTCTACTTTGTCTCTGTACTGACGCTTAGCTTGTTTAATAGCCTTGCGGAGGGAATAGCTGCATTGTTTATATTCGGTCATGTTACCAGACACCTTGCCCTGATTAAAAGCAGTGGTTCGCGCTTTCAGTTTCACGCGAATGCTGCCATCAATCCACGGTTTCTGGTTAGGGAATGTTTTTATCGTTGCTATGGGAACGACATCTTCAACGCACGTTCTAATGAACTTGCACACCGAATCAGCGTATTCGTCAATATTTTTATCTGACGCAATACGAAACATGTCCCAGTCCACGTGATGGAAGCAGTCTTGGAGTGTGGAGTCAGCTTGGTCGGACCAGCGTTGGACAGACCTCAGCGTGGGAGCCTCTTGTTTAAGTTTCTGTCTGTAGGCAGGGATCAACAAAATGGAGTCGTGGTCAGCTTTTCCGAAAGGGGGGCGGGGCGGGGCCTTATATGCGTCGCAGAATACCACACTCAGTTACCTTGAAGTGTCAAATGGAACACTCCACAGATTTAGTCTTACCCCGGAGAGAGATGGTAAAAGCTATGAATGCTTGGGAGAGAAGGAAGTAAGACCTTGATTGAGGAGTGAATATGAAATAAATCATTTTGGATCAAAAGAGAAGTGACCTCACCATTGTAAGGTCAGATTCTCACATGAGTTTTACACCCAGCACAAGCCGAAGGTCATCGATAGTTGTTGGTGTATATTAAGCTCCCCCCATGGGTTTACGTGTTAATAGAAACAAATCCCTCTTTACAAGGACAACCGAATATTCAACCTATTGATTCCTCCTCACTCCTCCTCCATTGGTCAGACTAATTGATCCTGAGCCATCAGAGCTCTGTACATTACTTGAAAGTGTGGATTGAGGGAAGACAGTGTAGGGAAAGACTGGTGATGGGGAAGGTGTATGAACATATCTCAGACACAACATCATAACGATATCTGGCTCGTACCCGTCATACTACACATACCAGTAAATCACTTTATAATTGCCACTTTAAGAGCTGTGGCATAGATCCATATTGAGTCTATGCCTGTACTGAAATTCACTTTCAATAGATACTCTCCATTGTGCATACTTTTTCATCCAGGTCATGTAACCTCTCATAACATGATTATGAAGAGAACATCTAGTTCGCTTTGACACACAAGGAGTGGAAATCTTTTTATGCTACAAGTGCAGACTAGTTAGAGTAAGAAAGAATGAAGAGAAAACCTTCCGAATATAGAGGTATGAAACCAAAGGAACTAAGCAGGATGCTATATAGGTGCAGGATTCTATATATGTGCCCTTTGGTTTCCATTGGGGGGTCGATTATTGTTCCCATGACCGTTGGTGGTGTGAGTACCTATGCGTTGGTGCAGCTGTTATGCTGCGTGCTTTATATATTGTGTATCACGGGCAGAGGTGTGGACTCGAGTCACATGACATGGACTCGCGTCAGACTCGAGTCACAAATATGACGACTTGCAATTCGACTTTGACTTTAACACCAATAACTTGTGACTTATCTTGGACTTAAGCCTTATGATTTGACCTGACTTGATACCCTCCCCAAGATCAGATATTAAAAATGATGCTATTATAAAAGTGTGCAGCGCATCAACTCTTCATTTAACAGATTACCGTTTGAATCGGACAATAACCGATCAAATTGTGCCAGCTGAGAAAAAGTTGTGCATGGCAGTGCAGAGGAACGTCGTCGGGTGAATTCAGATGGAGCCCTTGGAAAGATGATACCCCAAATTGTTATTTTCGGATATAAAGACAACGCTGTATCAACAAAAAATGGATTGCAACTTACAAAACATGCTGGAAGGAAATTACAGACAGAGGCGCAACAACTTCCAACTTTGTTCGACATTTGAAGATGCACAAAGAATGGTAAGTGCTGGCTAATATATATATTGTATTACTTTACTAGTGTATCATGTAGGCTAACGTGACGTTAAATCAATGATCCTCCACACAGTCAGTCAGTGCAGGAACGTGATCATTGCACCCAAGATTGTGCTACAACTGGTTAGGCAGTTGGTAGCCTAAATCCTGCCTGATGTCACTGCTGTTCCTAGAACCATTGATATACATTAGCCTACTGTAACCACACAGAGAGAGAGAGAATGTGTGTGTGTGTGTGTGTGTGTGTGTGTGTGTGTGTGTGTGTGTGTGTGTGTGTGTGTGTGTGTGTGTGTGTGTGTGTGTGTGTGTGTGTGTGTGTGTGTGTGTGTGTGTGTGTGTGTGTGTGTGTGTGTGTGTTAAGGTTGGGCGATCGTGTACAAGCCTACATTGCCCAATTGCGCCCCATTGCGATCCTCGATAGTCGATCACTATTGGCGGGGTTCTTCTCATGGCTACCCATGTATTTCCATGGAAATGTAATGTTTATTTGGAAAGTAATAAATATATATATATTTTTTAAAAGCATTCATGATTTGAGTAAATGTAATATACTAACTATTACTCTTGTTAAAATATGAAATGGTATTACATTTGGTGAAGAGCACATTATGACTTGTTTTGGACTCGAAACTCAAAGTTTAGGACTTGAGACTTGACTTGATGCTTGACTGTCTTGACTTGGGACTTGAGTGCTAAGACTTGAGACTTATTTGTGACTTGTAAACAATGTCTTGGTCCCACCTCTGATTACGGGTATTGTTCCGTGTCGTTCAAAGAGGTTTACCCTCGCTCTTTTGTTTGGGTACAGCCCAGTGTTTTTGTATACGTGTTTGTTTTGGGTGTAATAAAAACCCCTATTGTGTATTCCTGCGCCTGTCTCCAAAATCCTTTATACCAGCGTGACAATTGCAAACTTCAGAAGCCTTTTAAAATGTCAAATACACTACAAGTTTTAAATATCCTGCATTGTAGGAAGGAATCAGCACCATGGACAGGGCCCTACATTGGAGGAAGGAATCAGCACCATGGACAGGGCCCCACCTTGGAGGTAGGAATCAGCACCGTGGACAGGGCCCTACTTTGGAGGAAGGAATCAGCACCATGGACATGGACCTTGGAGGGAGGAATCAACACCATGGACAGGGCCCTACCTTGGAGGAAGGAATCAGCACCATGGACAGGCCCTACCTTGGAGGAAGGAAACTGGACCATGGACCGGGGATACTTAGGAGGAGGTCACTCCACAGAGCCAACTCAGGAGTGGGATATGGAAGAGGGATATAGTAAAGGGATTCAGGAAAGCGTATAGGTTCAAAAAGACCAAATGAGTTCAGGAGAGGAGATTAGCTGTTTGAGGGCCAATGTATCCAATCAGCTCATATATGATGGAATAACATCGGGTCTGGAGAGTGGTCTGACAAAATGTGCCTCCCCTCCTGACTATTCTTTTGCTTTAGATTTGCATCAGAATGTCAGATAATGTACGTTATAATGTCATGTTTTCGAATAAGAAAAAATGCAATGAATAACGGTTACACTCTCAAACTTCCCTACAAACAACATGATTTTCATTATTGAACTAATATTTTAATGCTCTCTCACTTTGTCAGGCCATATGGGGAGAAACTCATGTCACACTGAAATCTAGACTTTATCAATGGCCAGACATTGTGTCATTGACGCGGTCAATCCAGGAAGCTGAGACTAATGGAAGGGATTGTAATTGAGTTTCCGCTTTCTGAATGTTAAACACAATAAAAGTGCAGTGACTGGCTGACGGTAGAGATTGGTGCTCTGAATCTGATGGATCTGGAGCGGATTGACAACAGATGGAGCTCTGACACAACCGTACCGTTCCCACTGACTGATCACAGATTTGAAAGCAAAACAATTATACTCCATATTTACCCCCTCTCCCTGACGAGGATGACTGCTCTTCCAGAAGGTTCTGCACTGTGGTTTAAGGAGTCTAAATCGCCCCTCTGAGACGCAACCACATTGGGATGTTTGTGACACAAATGACAAAACATACATCAAATGTCTATGAATATTCAAATAGACTTTATTGTCATGTGATTGCTGTGGTTGACAACATTACAGACAGAGTTCAGGATACTCGTGTACAGTACAGTATACTATGCTGTGGCCCAGGGGGAGGTGGAACTCCCAGTTACAAGTCACTGTTCCAACGGATACACCACACTATACTTGTGTATTCAGCCCAGAACAGAACATGGTGCGCTGGTGACCATTTCAACACGGGATGGTGCATCTCACGGGGTTATATCCTTTCAATAAGAATTCCTAATTAATAGAATACATGTGATTGTGATGTACAGCGCAGTCGGAAAGTATTCAGAACCCTTGACATTTTCCACATTTTGTTACCTTACAGCCTTATTCTAAAATGGATTAAATAGTTTCCCCCCCTCATCAATCTACACATAATTCCCCATAATGACAAAGCAAAAACAGGTTTTTAGAAATGTATGCAAAATTCTTAAAAAACAGAAATATCTCATTTACATACGTTTTCAGACCCTTTACTCAGTACTTGGTTGAAGCACCTTTGGCTGTGATTACAGCCTCAAGTCTTCTTGGGTATGATACTACAAGCTTGGCACACCTGTATTTGGGGAGTTTCTCCCATTCTTCTCTGCAGATCCTCTCAAGTTCTGTCAGGTTGGATGGGAAGCGTCACTGCACAGCTATTTTCAGGTCTCTCCAGAGATGCGCAATCGGTTTCAAGTCCGGGCTCTGGCTGGGTCACCCAAGGACATTCAGAGACTTGTCCCGGAGCCACTCCTGCGTTGTCTTGGCTGTTTGCTTAGGGTCGTTGTCCTGTTGGAAGGTGAACTTTCAACTCAGTCTGAGGTTCTGAGCGCTCTGGAGCAGGTTTTCATCAAAGATCTCTCTGTACTTTGCTCCGTTCATCTTTCCCTCGATCCTGACTAGTCTCCCAGTCCCTGCCGCTGAAAAATATCCCCACAGCATGATGCTGCCACCACCATGCTTCACCATAGGGATGGTGACATGTTTGCTCGACGTGACGCTTGGCATTCAGGCCAATGAGTTCAAGCTTGGTTTCATCAGACCAGAGAATCTTGTTTCTCATGGTCTGAGAGTCTTTTAGGTGCCTTCTGGCAAACTCCGAGTGGGCCGTCATGTGCCTTTTACTGAGGAGTGGCTTCCATCTGATCACTCTAACATGAAGGCCTGATTGGTGGAGTGCTGCAGAGATGGTTGTCCTTCTGGAAGGTTCTCCCATCTCCACAGAGGAATGCTGGAGCTCTGTCAGAGTGACCATCGGGTTCTTGGTCACCTCCCTGACCAAGGCCCTTCTCCCACGATTGCTCAGTTTGGCCGGGCGGCAAGCTCTAGGAAGAGTCTTGGTGGTTCCAAACGTCTTCCATTTAAGAACAATGGAGGCCACTATGTTCTTGGGGACCTTCAATGCTGCAGAAATGTTTTGGTACCCTTCCCCAGGTATGTGCCTCGACACAATCCTGTCTCAGAGCTCTACGGACAATTCCTTCGACCTCATGGCTTGGTTTTTGCTCTGACATTCACTGTCATCTGTGGGACCTTATATATACAGGTGTGTGCCTTTCCAAATCATGTCCAATCAATTGAATTTACCACAGCTGGACTCCACTCAAGATGTAGAAACATCTCAAGGATGATCAGTGGAAACAGGATGCACCTGAGCTCAATAATCGAGACTCATAAGCAAAGCGTCTGAATACTTACGTAAATAAGGTATCTGTTTTTTATATTTATACATTTGCATTATACATAGCTGTGCAGCAACGCTCTCCATCCAACCTGATAGAGCACACCAAATACAAGATTGTAGCGTTACACCCAAGAAAACTTTATGTTGTTATCGCTGCCAAAGGTGCTTCAACAAAGTACTGAGTACAGGGTATGAATACTTATGTAAATATGATATTTCTGTTTTTCATTTTTAATAAATGTGCAACCATTTCTAAAAACCTGTTTTTGCTTTGCCATTATGGGGTGTGTAGATTGTGTGTAGATTGATGAGGGGGGAAAAAAACATTTAAATGTGGAAAAAAATCAAGGGGTCTGAATACATTCTGAAAGCACTGTATATAGAACCTTCCACCCCCAGCTGGGATATGGATGCTGATGAAGACCTAATGGTCGAAATGTTATTGTAATAAAATCCCCTGGGAGCATGAGCAGCAGTGAACAGTGTTTTCCTTTCTATTAAACATAAATTCACCTAGAACTCCAGAACCTGCAAAAAGTACCTGAATGTACGTATGTTCTTCAGCTTTTGTACAACACCTCAATATCAGCAATATGGTGCTACTTTAATTATCTTCCCCCAGACCACTTCCTGGCAGTAATCTCTGTGAAGCTCTCTGATAATGAGATGGGCTTGCTAAGACACCAGCCAGCCATGAGGATCAGACAGAGGCAGGCAGAGAGTAATGCTGCTGCCGGACCCTGCCATGAGATAGGAGAAACAGCAGCACTAAAAATGGTCGTCTGACGTCATGCCCTTCAGCTCCTCTCTTCTGAGCCGGAGGAGAAATGGCCCTGGCTGTTATGAAACAGTACTGGCTGGGCTCCTTTCCCACAGCTACACCACCGCTGGCCCCATCATTTCGTGAACACACGAAGGACAATGGTGAGAAAGTCAGTCTGGGGAGCTGATCGGAACCTAGACAGGGGCCTGCTCATCACCTCAGTCAGTGTCAGTGATTGGCTCACCATTCCATGTCTGACAGATGGAGAGGGGCTGGAGAGGAGGGTGATGCTGTCATATGGAAGTGTCCTATCATCCCCAAGGGCTGGCACACCATCCTCAATACCCCACACATTATTCAAATCGGTCCTTCCCCTGAATGCTACTGTACATACTGTATATATATATATATATATATATATATATATATATATATATATATATGTGTGTGTGTGTGTGTGTGTGTGTGTGTGTGTGTGTGTGTGTGTGTGTGTGTGTGTGTGTGTGTGTGTGTGTGGAGGCTGGAGGGATAGTGTCTGGAGCAGATACAAAGAGTTTTTTTTATGTTAGTCATGTTGAAGCAGTGCATTATGGGGCTGACCCTTGACCTGCTCTCTGTGGGAGTGGGGTGTGTCACCATATGGCGCAGAGAGATGAGAGATGCGCCAGAAGGGGGATTTTAAACAGACACTAACGGTTGTGAGAGTGGCTGAGATGATGAGACTCCAGGGAGATGAGCTGTTGGATGTATCTGAAGGATGGTCATCCAGACACTATCCATCCTCATAAACACACAGAGAGACACACTGGTATACACACACATCTGCCTTATGCACATTCATGACTCATGCTTGTTGTTGAGACATGTAGATGTTTCTAGTTGTCACTAGTTTGCTTTGCCTTATGTTTTACTTCACGCACACATCCACTGTTTGTTTGCTGTTGCCAGTGTCTTCTGTCTGTGTTGTCCATTTAGTCTTACATTGCCTTTTGCCTCTTGCCAGGCCATCATTGTAATTAATGATTTGTTCTTAATTGAATTGCCTGGTAAAATAAAGGTCAAATAAAAAATGAAATACTGTGAAGTTAAGCATATGGGCACAAACACAGGATGGAATTGAGAGAGTTGACAATGCCGTGAGGTGGATTTTCCCAGCATAATAAAGAAACAGTGTAATGGTCATCCCCAGTCTCTCCATCCCCAGTCTCTCTATCCCCAGTCTCTCCATCCCCAGTCTCTCCATCCCCAGTCTCTCCATCCCCAGTCTCTCCATCCCCAGTCTCTCCATCCCCAGTCTCTCCATCCCCAGTCTCTCCATCCCCAGTCTCTCCATCCCCAGTCTCTCCATCCCCAGTCTCTCTATCCCCAGTCTCTCCATCCCCAGTCTCTCCATCCCCAGTCTCTCCATCCCCAGTCTCTCCATCCCCAGTCTCTCCATCCCCAGTCTCTCCATCCCCAGTCTCTCCATCCCCAGCTCTCTATCCCTCCCTCCTCTTCATCACTATACTGCCCAGTCCTAATGACACCCTAAGGCACTCTGCCCGCCTGGCTGGCCGCTCAGCTCAGTTCACTTGACTGAATCACACTCCAAGGGGGAGGGGTGACCCGTACTTAACCAGGCTACTTCATAATGGATGAACACGTCGGCTTTAGTAATATGAACATGTCATATCAATATGCATGGCGGTACATTTTCATTATGGAGATATTACCTTGAATGGCATTATAGACATAGAGTCGCCACGTATCTTATGAATATGACCTCTGCTGAGATACATTACATCAAGATTTCTGCAGCTGAGCATATGAAGTCATAAATACATAGCACAGTTGTTATAACATGCTCTAAAAAGGATGTTGTGTGTGGGTAGTTATTATTAACATATGAGCCTAAAAATGGTATTGAACATAATCTCAACTCAATGGCACATTCTGTACGATTTCTATGGACATGAGTGTAGCCTACATGGAATTAACTGTCAATTAGAGATACTATCAAACACATTACACCCGGACCTCACCTGCAGCCTCCGACGCCGAATTATCCCCGAGTCATCCATGGTGAAATGAGGCGCAGTCGGATGGGGAATTCCCAAAAACAGCTCCCTGACCCTTCACTTGTTTCGGTTTCGACCCAAACAACTCTGCGGCATCCACTAGCTGTCCGGTTCTCACTCAAATAACACAGCCGAGACGGCGGCGTTGCTCACTTTGAGCCAAAGCGCACAGTGCGCGTGCAGTGTCACGTTGAGGAACCGCTTGAAAACCACCAAATGCCAGGATGTCCCGTAGCATCTGAAACGAGCAGGGTCTTCGGGCTTTTAAGTCTCTAAAATAAAGTTATTCCGCTATAGCCTATAGGTTAATTAAATGTTTAAGTCAATGATTCATAAATCCCCATGTTGATAGTCGATTGTCACCTTCACTTCTTAAGGTTGTTTTTAGAGCATCTTTGTGCACCACCAACAATGTCTTTAGAGACTTCACTTGCAATATAGTCTACTGCACCAATTCTTTGGCGTTGTCTAAAATAAGTTACACCTACAGCATTACATGTTCACAATACACCAGAAGGTTCATTTCGCGGTTGATGCTCCTTGAGCAATGGTGCGAGACGTGCAAAGATGCTTCCTCGAGCTCAGTCAGTCCCGTTGACATTGCCGCTGATTCGCCCAGGAATCCATCCACTTCTTTGGACTCCCAGGGCAATAACAGTCCATGACATAACAAAACACATCGTCTTTCCGCTCAAACTTTAAACATTCGAGAGAATGTTATTCTCCCTGGCTGCATATCGCGGTCCACTCATTCTTCCACCTTCACTTGCTTTGATAACGGACGACAATAGCGCGATATCTGTAACCCTTCCGTGCCCGGGATTCCCTCACGCCCCTCCTCCACGCGCAATCCGCAACTGGGCCAGTGTGATGAACTGAACATCCCTCTCATCTCGCCACAGGTAAATGGGGGGGGATAAGAAGGATAATATGGGGTGAACGACTTCATTGCTGGGCAACGATGGGAACCGCATGCGTGTGTGTGAACGACCATACGGGTCATTCAGGACCATGGACAGCGCCACGTAGTCTATGAATGAGTACATTAGCTTTTAGATAGTTTTACTGCGGGCCATTGCATTGTCATTATTATTTTTTACCAGTATTACAATCAATGTGTTGTACCTTGTATACGATATACAATGGCACTCAAAAGTTTGGACACACCTACTCATTCAAGGGTTTTTCTTTATTTTTACTATTGTCTACATTGTAGAATAATAGATAAAACATGGAAACTATGAAATAACACATATGGAATCATGTAGTAACCAAAAAAGAGTTAACCAAATCTAAATATATTTTATATTTGAGATTTTTCAAAGCAGCCACCCTTTACCTTGATGACAGCTTTGCACACTCTTGGCATTCTCTCAACCTGCTTCACCTGGAATGCTTTTCCAATAGTCTTGAGGGAGTTCCCACATATGCTGAGCACTTGTTGACTGTTTTTCCTTCACTCTGCGGTCCAACTCATTCCAAATCATCTCAATTGGGTTGAGGTCGGGTGATTGTGGAGGCCATGTCATCAAAAATAAATGATAGTTCCACTAAGCATAAACCAGACGGGATGGCGTATTGCTGCAGAATGCTGTAGTAGCCATGTTGGTTAAGTGTGCCTTAAATTCTAAATAAATCACAGTGTCACCAGCAAAGCACCCCCACACCATCACACCTCCTCCTCCTACATGCTTCACGGTGGGAACCACACATGCAGAGATCATCTGTTCACCTACTCTGCGTCTCACAAAGACACAGCAGTTGGAATAAAAAATCTCAAATTTGGACAGATTTCCTCTGATCTAATGTCCATTGCTCGTGTTTCTTGGCCCAATCAAGTCTCTTATTATTACTGATGTCCTTTAGTAGTGGCTTCTTTGCAACAATTACACAATGAAGGCCTGATTCACACAGTCTCATCTGAACAGTTGATGTTGAGATGTGTCTGTTACTTGAACTTTGTGAAACATTTATTTTGACTGCAATTTCTGAGGCTGGTAACTAATGAATTAATCCTCTTCAGCAGAAGTAACTTTGGGTCTTCTTCCTGTGGCGGTCCTCATGGGAGACAGTTTCATAACAGCACTTGGTGGTTTTTGCAACTGCATGTGAAGAAACTTTCAATGTTCTTAAAATGTTCCCGATTAATTGACTTTCATGTCTTTTTGCTTATTTGAGCTGTTCTTGCCATAATATGGACTTGGTCTTTTACCAAGTAGGTCTATCTTCTGCATTCTGCATATCACTCCTACATTGTCACAACACAACTGATTGGCTAAAACACATTAAGAAGGAACAAAATTCCACAAATTAACTTGTAACATGGCACACCTGTTTATATAAATGCATTCCAGGTGACTACCTCATGAAGCTGGTTGAGAGAATACCAAGAGTGTGCAACGCTGTCATCAAGGCAAAGGGTGGAGAATCATTTCAAATATAAACTATATTTTAGGTTACTACGTGTATGTATTATCATGTGTTATTTCATAGTTTTGATGTCTTCACTATTATTCTACAATGTAGAAAATAGTAAAATAAATAAAGAAAAACCCTGGAAAGAGTAGGTGTGTCCAAACGTTTGAGTGGTACTGTATATATTTATCCTTTTGCAATATCTGTTCATGGTGTATGTTGGTCTCAAAGCTCATATCAGTAGACCATGCAAATGGAATCCAGTAAGTCTACTGACCTGCTGTTGATCAAGCATGGATCATCTTTATCATCTTTGTCATGCATAGCATACCCATATCCAATATCTTTAGTTCCTGGTGTTTGATCAAATAGGCCTATGTGCAGCAAACAGGTTTGATCTCAAACATTTGTCATCCATTTTTTTGCATAAGAAATGAGCATGAATGACTAGAGGGCTGGGAGCTGAAACTTTTGAATGTCTCTCTCTATCAGAAAAATGCTTGAGTGGAGAGAATATTTTACTCGTGGTTTGGTGCCCTCAACATTTGTGAACAAACTGAAACAGACAGTCAGACAGTGCATGACCTGAGTGAAAAGAAGGAACACAAACAATGGCCAATGTTTGCCCTTGGACAGTTGGCCATTGGATAGATCTACAGATCTACTATAATGAGTTCCTCCCATCATATTTGTTTGCCTGGGATGATGATGAGGGACAGATGGGTTGCCCTTTGGCAGAGAGAGGTTGCGTAATGCTTTGCGATCAAGGATTAGGACTTTCACGCTGTTTTCATGTAACATATGGTCGTTCCGAGTGTATTGCCCATGCAATGGGGGACAGAGCAACACACAAACACACACACACAGTCCAGCTAGACCATCCCGTCCAAACAGCTATACTGTAACCAATTTAAATATATTCAACAGATTACTTCTCCACATAGAATTGCAATGCCACTTGAATTAGTACATTGCTCATAATGCAAAATCATGGAGAACAGCTGTGGTAAGCAGGCTTTGATTCATTTGATTAAATAGCAACCATCAGGGCTTTCTGGCTGGCTGGCACACTTTCTTAATGCTGATGGCTGCTCTTTTATGTTCCATTTCTATGCAGCCAACATCCACCTCACAGAGACAAACACTCACAACACAATCAGGAAGCCATTGGAGTTCCTTTCCCCCACCCACTCAGCCAGAAGACAAACCAACCATTACCAAAGACAACCGTAAAGCTGTCACTCAGTGCTCCAGAATGCTCTCTTCTTGGTGTTCTGAGTGTTACTGTTACAGACAGTTTCAAACAATGTTATGAAATGCAAGGACACACAAATCGCTGTGCAAAGGAGCATTACTGTTTGACATGATCTTCACCATATCAAATGCCTTTGACCTAAGGTGACATAGCCCTGCTAAGTGTGTATGTGTGTGAGATGACATAGCCCTGCTAAGTGTGTATGTGTGTGAGATGACATAGCCCTGCTAAGTGTGTATGTGTGTGAGATGACATAGCCCTGCTAAGTGTGTATGTGTGTGAGATGACATAGCCCTGCTAAGTGTGTATGTGTGTGAGATGACATAGCCCTGCTAAGTGTGTATGTGTGTGAGATGACATAGCCCTGCTAAGTGTGTATGTGTGTGAGATGACATAGCCCTGCTAAGTGTGTATGTGTGTGAGATGACATAGCCCTGCTAAGTGTGTATGTGTGTGAGATGACATAGCCCTGCTAAGTGTGTATGTGTGTGAGATGACATAGCCCTGCTAAGTGTGTATGTGTGTGAGATGACATAGCCCTGCTAAGTGTGTATGTGTGTGAGATGACATAGCCCTGCTAAGTGTGTATGTGTGTGAGATGACATAGCCCTGCTAAGTGTGTATGTGTGTGAGATGACATAGCCCTGCTAAGTGTGTATGTGTGTGAGATGACATAGCCCTGCTAAGTGTGTATGTGTGTGAGATGACATAGCCCTGCTAAGTGTGTATGTGTGTGAGATGACATAGCCCTGCTAAGTGTGTATGTGTGCGCATGAGAAAAAAATCTCTAGCTTGTCGAGATGTCTGTTTTCATTATTACAATGTTAATCATAATGTTTCCCTCTCCCACTCTCCATAGTAAAGAAGTGGGTCACAGTTTCCACACACACGCACATGCACATGCACACACACACACACACACACACACACACACACACACACACACACACACACACACACACACACACACACACACACACACACACACACACACACACACACACACACACACACACACACACACAGACCGCCTGCGTGGAAAGACTCCCCAGAGGATCATCATTAAGAGGCAACAGACGTGGCTCTGGACTTCAGAGAACACATTCAGTCACACAGGGGGCTTGTTCCAATGCCAAGGCATGAGGAGTGTAAACATCACATAAACGAGGGGATGAGAGGGAGGAGAGGAGAATAGACAGAAATGAAAACACAACTGATGATGGCAGTTATTTTTCCCTCTTCCTCTCTGAACCATCCATTGACACTCCCATAGGAACATCAGTTTCCTTGTTTCCCTTTTCCTTGCCTTTCCCAAACCACTGTAACCTTAGACCAGACTGTTCTATACTCAATCCCATTATTCTTAATGAGTAGTTTAATTTTATTTCATTTTGAAGAGGTGGTGAACTATAGTTTCATACCACAGCCGCTGTGGCGGGCCATGAGTCTGGTAAACAAGACCAGGTTCACTGTAATAAATCCCAACTGTGCCACAAAATTTCCGCACTTATTTGAACAGCACTGAGTGGACCCATGTTGGCCTTCTCCCAGTGAGGAGTGACTGACAATCTATTTTACATAGGAAATCCACGAGGCAATAAAAGGATCAAGCAGTTTAATGTAAACCAGTCTTCAGGCAGTCTTTCAGTTATTGTTCATGGTGTAACGGCGTTCGTCTGTTGAAGGAGAAGCGGACCAAAATGCAGCGTGGTGGTTACTCATGTTCTTTAATGAAACTGAACGATACATGGAATAACTTATAATATTACAAAACAACAAACGGAGCGAGAAAACCTATACAGCCTGTCTGGTGAACATCTACACAGAGACAGGAACAATCACCCTCGAAAACACTCACTGTATAAGCAGTGTAGTGGTGGAGCTTCTTACAATCCACCATGTTGCTTTCACCTTACAGATCTGTTAACATTGGCTGCCTAAATATGGTTCCCAATCAGAGACAACGAGAATCACCTGACTCTGATTGAGAACCGCCTCAGGCAGCCATAGACTACATCGACGCCCCACAAAACCCCAAGACAAAAACACACCACAATAACCCATGTCACACCCTGGCCTGACCAAATATATAAAGAAAACACAAAATGCTAAGACCAAGGCGTGACACATGGTGGTACAGTCAGATCTGGATTGGCCTGCCTTGTATTATGCAAATGACACACTGCCCCATTATAGAGTCACTAACGAAACAAAGTCACAGCCAGCCTCTGTCTCTCTGTCTCTCTGTCTCTCTGTGTCTCTGTGTCTCTGTGTCTCTGTGTCTCTGTGTCTCTGTGTCTCTGTGTCTCTCTCTCTCTCTCTCTCTCTCTCTCTCTCTCTCTCTCTCTCTCTCTCTCTCTCTCTCTCTCTCTCTCTCTCTCTCTCTCTCTCTCTCTCTCTCTCTCTCTCTCTCTCTCTCTCTCTCTCTCTCTCTCTCTCTCTCTCTCTCTCTCTCTCTCTCTCTCTCTCTCTCTCTCTCTCTCTCTCTCTCTCTCTCTCTCTCTCTCTCTCTCTCTCTCTCTAACAAGATCCCCCACTAACAAGATGATGTCATCTTACTAGATGATGACAGGAGGCATGGTGTGTAATCCGTGTGGTCAGCGTGTCTGTGTCTGAGTCAGGAGGTGAGTCCCCTCTGTTAAACCAATTGGATGAGCCCAGCAGGATGCCACTAAGCTCTGATCAGCACCACAGTCATCACCCACTGTTAGGGACAGCCACTCTAAGAGGATTGGTCACACACACACACACACACACACACACACACACACACACACACACACACACACACACACACACACACACACACACACACACACACACACACACACACACACACACACACACACACACACACACACACACACACACACACACACACACATCTCAAATGGCTCACAACCAACCAGCCAGGGACTGAGGGAACAGCCTGGCCTTATGACCATGGCATGGCTTCTTTCTTTTGGGTAGCTAGATATTCTCCTGGATCAGACTATTTTTATTGTAACTGAGAGAACAGCAGACGGTAACCGTAAACCCATATGTGCCAGATAACTGTATTAGAGATCCAGGTAAATTAATCCTTGTTCCTGACTGACAGGGGATTTCAAGGCAGGATTTGCCCTGTTCATGTTGGGTCTTACAATCTTTCTTTTTTTTACTCAATGGGGCCTTCTGGTAAAAAAAAAAGAAAGTGAAACAACTTTATTTATGAGAGAGGTTTTGCCGTCACTCTTTTAAGCCATCTGCTAAAGAGAACCTCCTTTTTATGTATAATTCATAGTTACTTAGCTCAGGCAGAAGGCAGCATACCTGAGATAAAAGGCAACAACAAAGACAGACACAGCAAACGTCGAGGAAAGTGCTTTCAGAGAGCAAATTGAGATAGATTAAAGTCTTAGTGCAGTCTTTGTGTGTGTGTGTGTGTGTGTGTCACTGTGGAGTAGAAAACAATGTTTAGCACTGTTGCCAAGTGGCTCTGCAGGCACTGTGAGTGAAACATGGCGATCAGAATGGATGTCATGCACAGCATGTATATAGGATGTACTACTTCCCTGTTGATTTGATGACCACAGAGACAGCTGGAGTTATGGTGTCCCTGGACACCTCCTGTCACACTCACACACATACATGCAGGCTTTACACTCACACTCTGTTCCTGTCCAACTAAGCCTATTAAATAGAAGCAGAGGGTCAGTGTGTGAATCTGTTAGAGAGCGTGTGACGGCGTGTGAAAAACAGTACCCTGCTGCAATAACAGGCTTAGAAGTTGTAATGCCCCACTGACCCACTGAACATAGGTCACAGGGGTGTTCCATCAAAAACAAGTCTTTCTCAAGGTTTTTTCCGGCTCCACTAGTTTCATTAACAGTGGTTACACCCTGCCCCTCGTCTACAACACTGAATGATGATGAATGCCAAAACAAAGTGTGATCAGCATGCATACGGCTGGTCGCGCTCCAGAGATGGCAGAGAAGGGGAGGTCAGTGTGGTGTATTGATCTGTTCCCTCTGAGGTGTCAATGTATAGGTAGAGTTATGGGACAAACAGGGCCTTACGAGAGGACGCTCCCCTCCAATCCATCTACAGGAGACGGGATTAAGTGCAGAGACTGCTCGTAATACAAACATGAATCTGTCCACGTGGTGTCTCATGCAATCTACACTGAGTGTACAAAACATTAGGAACACCTTCCCAATCTTGAGTTACACCCACACAGCTTCAATTCATTGAGGAATGGACTCTACAAGGTGTTGAAAACATTCCACAAGGATGCTGTCTCTAATGCTTTTCACACTTGTGACAAGATGGCTAGATGTCCTTTGGGTGGAAGACCATTCTTGATACACACGTCAAACTATTGAGTGTGAAAAACCCAGCAGCGTTGCAGTTCTTGACACACTCAAACAGTTGCGCCTGGCCCCTACTACCATACCCCGTTCAAAGGCACTTCATTCTTTTGTCTTGACCATTTACCCTCTGAATGGCACACATACACAATCCATGTCTCAATTGTCTCACAGCTTAAAAAACATTATTCAACCTGTCTCCTCCCCTTCATCTACACTGATTGAAGTGGTGACATAAATAAGTGATCCTAGCTTTCACTTGGATTCACCTGGTCATTCTATGTCATGGAAAGAGCAGGTGTTCCTAATGTTTTGTACACTCAGTGTATCTTCCCTGTGTGTACACACAGACAGACACTGGAGCTATACTCTCAAATAAAGGTCATAACACTGTGGGTGCTTAAATGTCACCAAGTTTCTGTCAGCATTAAGGTGTGTTGGGAGTGATGAAAATAGAGAGAGAGAGAGAGAGAGAGAGAGAGAGAGAGAGAGAGAGAGAGAGAGAGAGAGAGAGAGAGAGAGAGAGAGAGTGTGTGTGTGTCAGTGCACCTCTGTCAAAATCTAATCTGGTCATTACTCATTGATTCTTTCTCTCTGTTCATCACTCGATTTTTCTTTGAGTCTGTCTGTCACGGAAAGGAAATGAAAAAAAGATACTCTTGGAAAGCGTAAAATGTCTACCGCCTCCCCCAGCCAAGTCATAGGCTGGATGAATGCCAAAAGAAGATGAAAAAGACAACTTGCTTCCCCCACTGTCGTTTGATTGAAAACAAACTTCATCTATGTAACCATATGAAATGCTCTGTTGTAGACAGAGTCCAATAATATCCCTGTTGGTTGTTTAGAGACACAGTATATAGGCAATCCCATTAAGAAAATAATGGGAGGTAAGTTAGTATAGGCCTTGGCCCCATAGAGAGGGGTCACAGAGCTAGGTTGGCCTGGCCTGCTGTTGTTAGGTCACAGGCTCTTTCGGAAGGCTGTGGTGCTATCCATGGTCCTGATTTCGGTACTGGAGTAGAAGTAGTATGATGTTGTGTGGGACTTTTCTTCAGAAAATAGATGAATGGATAGCATCTCTTTGGCATGGCAGGAATCTATTGATTGATTCTGATACCTTCCAAGTGGGAAACTCGAACCTCACCTTTCTACAACAAGTTTCCAAGTCAGAAATGTTGGAGTTTCCGAGTTCCAAGGCAACTTGTCTTGAATACAACAAGAAGGTTAGAAACATTGTCCTACATCAGATACTTTCAAGACAACTCGGAAACTCTGAACTTCTGAGTTAAAATATGGGTCTGTTTTTTGCGTAGAGCTTGAAATTGGTTGATTTTTTTTCTGATACTTTCCAATTGGGAATCTCTGAGCTCATCTTTCCACAACGTGTTTCCAAGTCGGACATTTCTTAGTTTCCGAGTTCTGAGTTGTCTTGAATGCAGCATGATATTGGTTGAGGGACACGCGTTGTATAGGAGTGACGCCATCTGACATAAAACAATGGGTTAGTTATGCCGCGTTCAAATCATGTCGGGGACTCGTAAATATATCCTTCCTACTGGGAAAAATGCACGTGTATGATGGTATGATGTCTGGGTCCCGATCTTTCCAACATGCTGAACTCTGCAATGCATTTCAACGTTATACTAAACCATTTAAAAAGGGTCTTTCCTAATTTCCTTTTTTTCCTCCCAATAATCTACATGGATGAATAATAATACTGTTTTTTTTACTATTGTGCATGAAATGTTAACGTACTATTATATGGTTTGTTTTTCTATGTTCTTCATGTAGGCCTGATGGACCTCAGGCTGAGAATAACCAACCAACCATAACAAAGTGTAATAACATAGTAGAACCACAGGGTGGGAGTCTTCAGTTGGGCTTCAAACAGATGCGCCATGCTCTACCAACTGACACACACACACATTTACATTTACATTTAAGTCATTTAGCAGACGCTCTTATCCAGAGCGACTTACAAACACACGCACATACACACGCACACGCACACGCACACACACACACACACACACACACACACACACACACACACACACACACACACACACACACACACACACACACACACACACACACACACACTCTTTATTTTCATCACACCCAACACACCTTAATGAAACATGGTGACATTAAAGCACCCAGGTTGGTGTGACCTTTATTTACATGATTTATTTTTTAAATCCTCATCAATCTACACACAACACAACATCATGACAAAGCGAAAACAGGTTTACATTTTCGTTGCAAATGTATTGAAAAGAAGATGGGGAAAAAACATATTTACACAAGTGTAATGAGACTCAAACTTTAGCTCAGGTGCATCCTGTTTCCATTTATCATTCTTGAGATTTTTCTACAACTGGATTGGAGTCCAGGTAAATTCAATTGATTGGACATGATTTGGAAAGGAACACACCTGTCTATATAAGGTCCCACAGATGACAATGCATGTCAGAAGAAAAACCAAGCCATGAGATCGAAGGAATTGTCCGTAGAGCTCCGAGAAAGGATTGTGTCGAGGCACAGATCTGGGGAAGGGTTCCAAAACATTTCTTCAGCATTGAAGGTCTCCAAGAACACAGTGGCCTCCATCATTCTTAAATGGAAGAAGTTTGGAAACACCAAGACTCTTCCTAGAGCTGGCTGCCTGGCCAAACTGAGCAATCGGGGGAAGCATGAAGCATGATGGTGTCAGCATCATGCTGTGGGGATGTGTTTCAGCCAAGAAGACTCAAGGCTGAGTAATAGGTCTGAATACTTATGTAAATTTGATATTTCCGTTTTATGCCTGTTGTTTTGTCATTATGGGGTATTGTGTGTAGATTAAGTAAAACAAACTATTACATTTAAAAAAAATAAGGCTGTAACCTACAAAAATGCATAAAAAGTCAAGGTGTCTGAATACTTTCCAAAGGCACTGTCTGTAAAGAGTTTGAGTTTTCTTTTTTTGATCATGTAACATTATCAATATTCTGCCATTTCACAGAATATTTTTCAGATTATTTCTAGGGTCCAGTCTTCAGGAAGTAATACTCAGGCCACATTCTGTTGGCCTGGAATTCCAATCAGTCTGTATTTCACTTGTCATTGTGTGAGAGGTCAGGTTGTGTGTGGCCTCTCTTAGCTTACATAACCACACTACACAGCCTCTGCAAAGCAACACAGACTACACTAATGTTTTTCGATTTGTTTGGAAATTCAAAATGGATTAGTATTTTGAGTTGTCTTCCTCTTTAGTTGTCCACAACTCTTAAACCGATCAGAAAACCAAAACAAAAGCTTAAGAAATGGATCAGTGGATCAAAGCAAATAATGTTTTGCAATTAGTGAGACAACAAGGATCGTTACACTGTTTGCCAACTCTAGGACTGGGTTCCCGGCAACCTCGCGGTCAATTAAAAACAACAGTTCACAGCAATGCAAATCTCTGTCCCCCATTTCATTGGTCCCTGAATAGCTCCAACACAAAGGATATCATTATTCGCCTTCTAATTGCCAAAGGGAAATTGTTTCTGTCTGCCTCTCGCCCACTCATCCTCGTAAATAAGTGCATTGTGAACGGCCCGTGATTGTGAAACTGTCTGGTGAATTTGGGCCCATGTGAGGCAAATGTGTAGAATCCTCCTCCTATAGGATGATATGAATCTAGGCTTTCTATAGGTCTACTATATGTTATTGGTCCATTAAGCTCCATCCTTTTCTTCTATGAATACACTTGAACTCAATACTGTACAATGGACTTATATAAGACTCAAGGTATTGCACACCAATGCTACCAAAACCAATAATGGATCAGAATGTCATTATCTTATTGCCATATCTTATTGTCATTACCTTATTGACATATCTTATTGTTATATAATTTCAGATTCTTGGTTTTAGGCGATCGTATCTAGGCCACAAGGAACTACATCTGCTGTGATGAGGCCAAAAGGCTCGTGACGACACAGGGAGTCTGGGGTAGGGATTAGTTGGCACCTAGTTGGTCTTAGTTGGTCTGAGGGGGAGAGAGATTACAGGACAAGAGTACAGGACAGGATGAGCACTGGGCAAAGTGTCTGTTTAGATCTCTATTCTCACCAACATAAGGTAGGTCACACAGGCCCAAACATCAAAACAAACATTGAAACAAATGTATGCCTCATTGGGGGGGGGGGAATGAAGTGCAGATTTTGCTGCAAGTGGCAGATTGAAGTTATTTGTGGGGCAATGGTTGTCAACAGGGAGATGTATTCCAATATTCTCAGCATATCATACAGTATCAAATCTCATCCTTCACCTACCCTTCACACAAAGCCCTGACCTCTGGGTTTGAGGGAGGAGGGGAGGACAGGTGACTCAGTACTTGAGGAGGATGCATTTATACCAAGGACAACGCCGCGCCAATATGTTAATATAGGAACAAATCAATTTGACCAATCCACTGACAACCACATCCTGGTGTTTTTCAGTAACTGGTGCTTGATACAGAATGACAGTATGTTTGATACAGAATGACACTACTTGGACATAATATGCTCAGGCCAAATCATTTAAAGGTCATCATATTACATGGATATTTTTCTAATGTATATGATACAAATGTGTGTGTGTGTGTGTGTGTGTGTGTGTGTGTGTGTGTGTGTGTGTGTGTGTGTGTGTGTGTGTGTGTGTGTGTGTGTGTGTGTGTGTGTGTGTGTGTGTGTGTGTGTGTGTGTGTGTGTGTGTGTGTGATATGGATTACCAGCAAGGGGAGGTAGGTGGGGGAGGTGGCCAGGAGCTTAGATGTCCTTCGGTTAAACCAGTGAGAAACTGTCGTGCTGCCCCTGGGAAGAAGAGATCATAACAAGCATTCAGCCCGGAGGAAGAGCTGCGTAGAGTGGTGCTGATTCGACGACGATTCCAAAGCTGAGGAGACACGTCGCACAAGACCAAGCAGAATCAAAAGGAAAACGGTTTCTCCCACTGACAGGTAGGTTAAGGCAGGCGAGGCGTAAAGTATTTTTGTCGATAGTGGAAAATAAACAAATGGACATAGATTGCAAACTACGCAGTTGGGATGTTGTGGTGTGAAATCTTGTCATGCCCGTTATTTTGTTTAAAGCTAATCAAATATGGTTTTACAGTAGCCTATCTTTACATTTGTTCAAGTCTTAATTATTTTCTCGTCAAATTATTATTATTATAAATTATTAGTTGATAGTTTAGTTTGTCGGGTATGGTCATCGTTTAACTGAAAGAAAGTCAGTCATTTGTAGGTTTGTAGCTGATAGTCTCAAGTAGCCTACATACAGACGATCTACAATAACCAGCCTACATTGTTATACATCTAACAAAGCGCTTAGTAAACTCTGAAATGTGTAAACATGTCTGTAACTCATTTTCTATAAAATACTTAAACGGAAGTTCATAAGAAAATACCATATTTATTATTTAATCAGTTGTTGTTATGCGTGCTTAGCGTTATCCAATGGCTAGATAGGCTATAGCTTAATATTTCACAGGCTGTGTCATACATCACACCAATCTTTGAATGTCCTTATTCAGGCTAGATGATCCATGGTACGTCATTGAATACAAGCTATGTTATGGACAGACAAGACAGTTTTTGATCAGTGGTGATTGACCTTGCTCCCTTTTTGGGGGAAACATTCTCTTTAGTGCTATAGGCAATAGAGAAACGTTCAAATGTCACATTATTTAAAAAACGGATCTTCATGTTGAATGGTTCACTGAACCTGCTTTGTCTCCCGCTCCGCTGTCCAAGGTCCTGATTATAGCCGGTTAGCTGAACGTATCGCAGGTTGAAGAAATGGCTATCACGTCAAACTCCCTGCCGTTGGTCTGTGCATATTTAGCGGCTACCCTGATTGGTCGCATTTTGTGTTTGGAGGGTGCGTGTCTCCAGGACGGTAGACAGAAGGCCACGCCCAGCCAGGAACCTCACCTGAAAGAGTGCACAATCTATGCTGAGAGTGAGTGAGAGCACTGTGCTTTTTAAAGACAACAACATGCATTGTCAAACCATGATAAAGAGAGAAAACTGCTGTTGGAAGTTTGCTATCTAAATCCTCAATCCTCCTATGAGATGAGGTGTCTCCCCATGGTCATAATCTATCCATCTGTTCTCTCATCAGATGCATGTTGTTCAGGGGATGACATCCAGGATCTTAATCCCATGACCAGTGAGAAGAACAGCCCCTGGGACAAGTGTGGGAAACTGAGCCCGAAGTAAGTCTTTGATCATGACTAGCTGATATAACCAATATTTTCAATCTATCACATCAAAGCCAATAGCCAACAGAGACAAAACCATTGCACTGCTGGAGCAAAGAGAGTTACATGCTGTGGTCTACCCTCTCTCTCTCTCTCTCTCTCTCTCTCTCTCTCTATCTCTATGACCAGGTGTGAGGACTTCCTGAAGCGTGTGACCTGTTTCTACCGTTGTTCCCCTGATGCAGCCCGCTGGCCACACTCTCACCTCCAGTCCTCCATGCAGGCCGTGCCACTGTGCCACAGCTTCTGCCGTGACTGGTGAGCTCACTACAATAATCTAGGGTCCCCAATGTAAACTGTACTGAAGGCTCTGCGCTAATCACATCATCCAGCAGTATCAAATGTTGATCTGTCATCTGGTCATTGCAACATAACATTTTTCTTCAGGTATGAGGCCTGCAGGATGGACATGACATGTGCTCGTAACTGGGCCAGAGACCCCAGAGGACAGAACTGCACTGGGAACTGTGTGCCGTATCAGCAGGTAGGCTGTTGATTGGATGGGCAGCAGCCAGTCTCATGGGAGGGAGCCATGTTGAGTTGGCTGTAATGCTGTGTTGAGCTGTGTTTTAACCTTGCTATAAATATATATGTATTTTTTTTTAAAGAGATATTTAGACTCAATGATTAATTTCTTTCAGGAAGATAAGAACCGTCCTAGTCTCTTTCTCCAGCTGTGTCTCTTATGATAGAGCTGTAGGAAGATATAGAAGCCTGGCATGCAAGGCTAGGTTAGCAAAGAATCATGGTAGTATAGCTGAGTCAGTGTTAGTTATACTGGTACTGCTGGTCTCAGTGGTCAGTGAGGGGCTAAGGACAAAGAGCCTGGCTCAGTGGAATAAAGGAGGGGCTCTGCCAGGGGCGGATTGGGACCAGAAATCGGCCCTGGCATTTCTATCAAACCTGCTATTTTTTTCCTTGAGGCCCACACACCGGCCCATTTCTTTCCTCGAGGTCCCCACACCGGCCCATTTCATTCCTCGAGGCCCCCACATTGGCCCATTTCTTTCCTTGAGGCCCCCATTATTAGCCAGATAATGATTATTTTGCACAAAAAAATCCAAGTTAGACAGGCCCACTGTGATAAAAAATGGTCCAGCCTGCCTGGCATTTGTCCAGAATGCCAGATGGCCAGTCCGCCCCTGGGCTCTGCTCTGTACTGTTCCACTGGACAGAGGAGGATATAAAAAGAGGCAGAGTGACCCAGGGCGTGTGCACAGCTGGGACCAACTGCGAACCTCCCAGTCACACACAAACATGCACGCACACCAGAGGAGGCTGATGGGAGGAGATGTAGGAGGACGTGCTCATTGTAATGGCTGTATTGGAATGAATGGAATGGTACCAAACACATCAAACACATGGAAAAACAACGGTTCCATTGATTCCATTCCAGCCGTTACAGTGAGCCCGTTCTCCTATAGCTCCTCCCACCAGCCCCCTCTGACACACACACACACACACACACACGTAATCAGTGGTTGGATGTGATGATGAGAGGTGACAGGAGTGTGTGTATGTTTATGTGGAAGAGACAGGTCAGGGAACCACAAATATACCAAATAAAAACGTAATTATTGTGAGGCCATTCAATTAAAGTTAAGCTGTTCTGAATATGAGGGTCCTGCTACACAGAGACCTCCAAAAGACCCCAAAAGGAGGAGTCAGAATGTTTGAACAAAACAGCTCACATCTAATAGAAATATTGTTAACACAATAACAATATGTTCACAGATTTATGCTATTCATTAGTTTGACCCTTTTCTTAAGAGCAACTGACTTTGGAAC